>NC_134475.1:12762162-13355162 GCF_964194025.1 Convolutriloba macropyga
AAAATTATTCTTGTGCGTTTTCATAAAAAGTGATTTTCAGTATAGTCAAGGACTTGTTCAAATGATTTGAGGGTCTATGTAGGAGTGTCGTAGTCCTAATAGGTTCTACTGGAGGGCTAATTGTTGATCTAGGTGGTCTGAGAAAAAATTACTGAATACGTTGTCAAATTTCGAGCTCAAAAATTATTCTTGTGCGTTTTCATAAAAAGTGATTTTCAGTATAGTCAAGGACTTGTTCAAATGATTTGAGGGTCTATGTAGGAGTGTCATAGTTCTAGTAGGTTCTACTGGAGGGCTAACTGTTGATCTAGCTGGTCTGAGAAAAAAGTACTTAATACGTTGTCAAATTTCGAGCTCAAAAATTATTCTTGTGCTTTTTCATAAAGTGTTTTTCAGTATAGTCAAGGACTTGTTCAAATGATTTGAGGGTCTAGGTAGGATTGTCATATTCCTAATAGGTACTACTGTAGGGCTAATTGTTGATCTAGGTGGTCTGAGAAAAAAGTACTTAATACGTTGTCAAATTTCGAGCTCAAAAATTATTCTTGTGCGTTTTCATAAAAAGTGATTTCCAGTATACTCAAGGACTTGTTCAAATGATTTGAGGGTCTATGTAGGAGTGTCATAGTCCTAGTAGGTTCTACTGGAGGGCTAATTATTGATCTAGCTGGTCTGAGAAAAAAGTACTTAATACGTTGTCAAATTTCGAGCTCAAAAATTATTCTTGTGCGTTTTCATAAAAAGTGATTTTCAGTATACTCAAGGACTTGTTCAAAAGATTTGAGGGTCTAGGTAGGAGTGTCGTATTCCTAATAGGTACTACTGGAGGGCTAATTGTTGATCTAGGTGGTCTGAGAAAAAAGTACTTAATACGTTGTCAAATTTCGAGCTCAAAAATTATTCTTGTGCGTTTTCATAAAAAGTGATTTTCAGTATAGTCAAGGACTTGTTCAAATGATTTGAGGGTCTATGTAGGAGTGTCATAGTCCTAGTAAGTTCTATTGGAGGGCTAATTGTTGATCCAGCTGGTCTGAGAAAAAAGTACTTAATACGTTGTCAAATTTCGAGCTCAAAAATTATTCTTGTGCGTTTTCATAAAAAGTGATTTTCAGTATAGTCAAGGACTTGTTCAAATGATTTGAGGGTCTAGGTAGGAGTGCCATATTCCTAATAGGTACTACTGGAGGGCTAATTGTTGATCTAGGTGGTCTGAGAAAAAAGTACTTAATACGTTGTCAAATTTCGAGCTCAAAAGTTATTCTTGTGCGTTTTCATAAAAAGTGATTTTCAGTATAGTCAAGGACTTGTTCAAATGATTTGAGGGTCTAGGTAGGAGTGCCATATTCCTAATAGGTACTACTGGAGGGCTAATTGTTGATCTAGGTGGTCTGAGAAAAAAGTACTTAATACGTTGTCAAATTTCGAGCTCAAAAATTATTCTTGTGCGTTTTCATAAAAAGTGATTTTCAGTATAGTCAAGGACTTGTTCAAATGATTTGAGGGTCTATGTAGGAGTGTTGTAGTCCTAATAGGTTCTACTGGAGGGCTAATTGTTGATCTAGGTGGTCTGAGTAAAAACTACTTAATACGTTGTCAAATTTCGAGCTCAAAAATTATTCTTGTGCGTTTTCATAAAAAGTGATTTTCAGTATAGTCAAGGACTTGTTCAAATGATTTGAGGGTCTATGTAGGAGTGTCATAGTCCTAGTAGGTTCTACTGGAGGGCTAATTGTTGATCTAGCTGGTCTGGAAAAAAGTACTTAATACGTTGTCAAATTTTGAGCTCAAAAATTATTCTTGTGCGTTTTCATAAAAAGTGATCTTCAGTATAGTCAAGGACTTGTTCAAATGATTTGAGGGTCTATGTAGGAGTGTCATAGTCCTAGTAGGTTCTACTGGAGGGCTAATTGTTGATCTAGCTGGTCTGAGAAAAAAGTACTTAATACGTTGTCAAATTTCGAGCTCAAAAAATATTCTTGTGCGTTTTCATAAAAAGTGATTTTCAGTATAGTCAAGGACTTGTTCAAATGATTTGAGGGTCTATGTAGGAGTGTCATAGTCCTAGTAGGTTCTATTGGAGGGCTAATTGTTGATCTAGCTGGTCTGAGAAAAAAGTACTTAATACGTTGTCAAATTTCGAGCTCAAAAATTATTCTTGTGCGTTTTCATAAAAAGTGATTTGCAGTATAGTCAAGGACTTGTTCAAATGATTTGAGGGTCTATGTAGGAGTGTCATAGTCCTAGTAGGTTCTACTGGAGGGCTAATTGTTGATCTAGCTGGTCTGAGAAAAAAGTACTTAATACGTTGTCAAATTTCGAGCTCAAAAATTATTCTTGTGCGTTTTCATAAAAAGTGATTTTCAGTATAGTCAAGGACTTGTTCAAATGATTTGAGGGTCTATGTAGGAGTGTCATAGTCCTAGTAGGTTCTACTGGAGGGCTAATTCTCGATCAGCTGGTCTGAGAAAAAAGTACTTAATACGTTGTCAAATTTTGAGCTCAAAAATTATTCTTGTCCGTTTTCATAAAAAGTGATTTTCAGTATAGTCAAGGACTTGTTGAAATGATTTGAGGGTCTATGTAGGAGTGTCATAGTCCTAATAGGTACGACTGGAGGGCTAATTGTTGATCTAGGTGGTCTGAGAAAAAAGTACTTAATACGTTGTCAAATTTCGAGCTCAAAAATTATTCTTGTGCGTTTTCATAAAAAGTGATTTTCAGTATAGTCAAGGACTTGTTCAAATGATTTGAGGGTCTATGTAGGAGTGTCATAGTCCTAAAAGGTACTACTGGAGGGCTAATTGTTGATCTAGGTGGTCTGAGAAAAAAGTACTTAATACGTTGTCAAATTTCGAGCTCAAAAATTATTCTTGTGCGTTATCATAAAAAGTGATTTTCAGTATAGTCAAGGACTTGTTCAAATGATTTGAGGGTCTATGTAGGAGTGTCATAGTCCTAGTAGGTTCTACTGGAGGGCTAATTGTTGATCCAGCTGGTCTGAGAAAAAAGTACTTAATACGTTGTCAAATTTTGAGCTCAAAAATTATTCTTGTGCGTTTTCATAAAAAGTGATTTTCAGTATAGTCAAGGACTTGTTCAAATGATTTGAGGATCTATGTAGGAGTGTCATAGTCCTAATAGGTACTACTGGAGGGCTAATTGTTGATCTAGGTGGTCTGAGAAAAAAGTACTTAATACGTTGTCAAATTTCGAGCTCAAAAATTATTCTTGTGCGTTTTCATAAAAAGTGATTTGCAGTATAGTCAAGGACTTGTTCAAATGATTTGAGGGTCTATGTAGGAGTGTCATAGTCCTAGTAGGTTCTACTGGAGGGCTAATTGTTGATCTAGCTGGTCTGAGAAAAAAGTACTTAATACGTTGTCAAATTTCGAGCTCAAAAATTATTCTTGTGCGTTTTCATAAAAAGTGATTTTCAGTATAGTCAAGGACTTGTTCAAATGATTTGAGGGTCTATGTAGGAGTGTCATAGTCCTAGTAGGTTCTACTGGAGGGCTAATTCTTGATCCAGCTGGTCTGAGAAAAAAGTAATTAATACGTTGTCAAATTTTGAGCTCAAAAATTATTCTTGTGCTTTTTCATAAAAAGTGATTTTCAGTATAGTCAAGGACTTGTTCAAATGATTTGAGGGTCTATGTAGGAGTGTCATAGTCCTAAAATGTACTACTGGAGGGCTAATTGTTGATCTAGGTGGTCTGAGAAAAAAGTACTTAATACGTTGTCAAATTTCGAGCTCAAAATTTATTCTTGTGCGTTTTCATAAAAAGTGATTTTCAGTATAGTCAAGGACTTGTTCAAATGATTTGAGGGTCTATGTAGGAGTGTCATAGTCCTAAAATGTACTACTGGAGGGCTAATTGTTGATCTAGGTGGTCTGAGAAAAAAGTACTTAATACGTTGTCAAATTTCGAGCTCAAAAATTATTCTTGTGCGTTATCATAAAAAGTGATTTTCAGTATAGTCAAGGACTTGTTCAAATGATTTGAGGGTCTATGTAGGAGTGTCATAGTCCTAGTAGGTTCTACTGGAGGGCTAATTGTTGATCCAGCTGGTCTGAGAAAAAAGTACTTAATACGTTGTCAAATTTTGAGCTCAAAAATTATTCTTGTGCGTTTTCATAAAAAGTGATTTTCAGTATAGTCAAGGACTTGTTCAAATGATTTGAGGGTCTATGTAGGAGTGTCATAGTCCTAATAGGTACTACTGGAGGGCTAATTGTTGATCTAGGTGGTCTGAGAAAAAAGTACTTAATACGTTGTCAAATTTCGAGCTCAAAAATTATTCTTGTGCGTTTTCATAAAAAGTGATTTTCAGTATAGTCAAGGACTTGTTCAAATGATTTGAGGGTCTATGTAGGACTGTCATAGTCCTAGTAGGTTCTACTGGAGGGCTAATTGTTGATCTAGCTGGTCTGAGAAAAAAGTACTTAATACGTTGTCAAATTTCGAGCTCAAAAATTATTCTTGTGCGTTTTCATAAAAAGTGATTTTCAGTATAGTCAAGGACTTGTTCAAATGATTTGAGGGTCTATGTAGGAGTGTCATAGTCCTAATAGGTACTACTGGAGGGCTAATTGTTGATCTAGGTGGTCTGAGAAAAAAGTACTTAATACGTTGTCAAATTTCGAGCTCAAAAATTATTCTTGTGCGTTTTTATAAAAAGTGATTTTCAGTATAGTCAAGGACTTGTTCAAATGATTTGAGGGTCTATGTAGGACTGTCATAGTCCTAGTAGGTTCTACTGGAGGGCTAATTGTTGATCTAGCGGGTCTGAGAAAAAAGTACTTAATACGTTGTCAAATTTCGAGCTCAAAAATTATTCTTGTGCGTTTTCATAAAAAGTGATTTTCAGTATAGTCAAGGACTTGTTCAAATGATTTGAGGGTCTATGTAGGAGTGTCATAGTCCTAGTAGGTTCTACTGGAGGGCTAATTGTTGATCCAGCTGGTCTGAGAAAAAAGTACTTAATACGTTGTCAAATTTTGAGCTCAAAAATTATTCTTGTGCGTTTTCATAAAAAGTGATTTTCAGTATAGTCAAGGACTTGTTCAAAAGATTTGAGGGTCTATGTAGGACTGTCATAGTCCTAGTAGGTTCTACTGGAGGGCTAATTGTTGATCTAGCTGGTCTGAGAAAAAAGTACTTAATACGTTGTCAAATTTCGAGCTCAAAAATTATTCTTGTGCGTTTTCATAAAAAGTGATTTTCAGTATAGTCAAGGACTTGTTCAAATGATTTGAGGGTCTATGTAGGACTGTCATAGTCCTAGTAGGTTCTACTGGAGGGCTAATTGTTGATCTAGCTGGTCTGAGAAAAAAGTACTTAATACGTTGTCAAATTTCGAGCTCAAAAATTATTCTTGTGCGTTTTCATAAAAAGTGATTTTCAGTATAGTCAAGGACTTGTTCAAATGATTTGAGGGTCTATGTAGGAGTGTCATAGTCCTAGTAGGTTCTACTGGAGGGCTAATTGTTGATCCAGCTGGTCTGAGAAAAAAGTACTTAATACGTTGTCAAATTTTGAGCTCAAAAATTATTCTTGTGCGTTTTCATAAAAAGTGATTTTCAGTATAGTCAAGGACTTGTTCAAATGATTTGAGGGTCTATGTAGGACTGTCATAGTCCTAGTAGGTTCTACTGGAGGGCTAATTGTTGATCTAGCTGGTCTGAGAAAAAAGTACTTAATACGTTGTCAAATTTCCAGCTCAAAAATTATTCTTGTGCGTTTTCATAAAAAGTGATTTTCAGTATAGTCAAGGACTTGTTCAAATGATTTGAGGGTCTATGTAGGACTGTCATAGTCCTAGTAGGTTCTACTGGAGGGCTAATTGTTGATCTAGCTGGTCTGAGAAAAAAGTACTTAATACGGTGTCAAATTTCGAGCTCAAAAATTATTCTTGTGCGTTTTCATAAAAAGTGATTTTCAGTATAGTCAAGGACTTGTTCAAATGATTTGAGGGTCTATGTAGGACTGTCATAGTCCTAGTAGGTTCTACTGGAGGGCTAATTGTTGATCTAGCTGGTCTGAGAAAAAAGTACTTAATACGTTGTCAAATTTCGAGCTCAAAAATTATTCTTGTGCGTTTTCATAAAAAGTGATTTTCAGTATAGTCAAGGACTTGTTCAAATGATTTGAGGGTCTAGTTAGGAGTGTCATATTCCTAATAGGTACTACTGGAGGGCTAATTGTTGATCTAGCTGGTCTGAGAAAAAAGTACTTAATACGTTGTCAAATTTCGAGCTCAAAAATTATTCTTGTGCGTTTTCATAAAAAGTGATTTTCAGTATAGTCAAGGACTTGTTCAAATGATTTGAGGGTCTATGTAGGAGTGTCATAGTCCTAGTAGGTTCTACTGGAGGGCTAATTGTTGATCCAGCTGGTCTGAGAAGAAAGTACTTAATACGTTGTCAAATTTTGAGCTCAAATATTATTCTTGTGCGTTTTCATAAAAAGTGATTTTCAGTATAGTCAAGGACTTGTTCAAATGATTTGAAGGTCTATTTAGGAGTGTCATAGTCCTAATAGGTACTACTGGAGGGCTAATTGTTGATCTAGGTGGTCTGAGAAAAAAGTACTTAATACGTTGTCAAATTTCGAGCTCAAAAATTACTCTTGTGCGTTTTCATAAAAAGTGATTTTCAGTATAGTCAAGGACTTGTTCAAATGATTTGAGGGTCTATGTAGGAGTGTCATAGTCCTAGTAGGTTCTACTGGAGGGCTAATTGTTGATCCAGCTGGTCTGAGAAAAAAGTACTTAATACGTTGTCAAATTTTGAGCTCAAAAATTATTCTTGTGCGTTTTCATAAAAAGTGATTTTCAGTATAGTCAAGGACTTGTTCAAATGATTTGAGGGTCTATGTAGGACTGTCATAGTCCTAGTAGGTTCTACTGGAGGGCTAATTGTTGATCTAGCTGGTCTGAGAAAAAAGTACTTAAAACATTGTCAAATTTCGAGCTCAAAAATTATTCTTGTGCGTTTTCATAAAAAGTGATTTTCAGTATAGTCAAGGACTTGTTCAAATGATTTGAGGGTCTATGTAGGAGTGTCATAGTCCTAGTAGGTTCTACTGGAGGGCTAATTGTTGATCCAGCTGGTCTGAGAAAAAAGTACTTAATACGTTGTCAAATTTCGAGCTCAAAAATTATTCTTGTGCGTTTTCATAAAAAGTGATTTTCAGTATAGTCAAGGACTTGTTCAAATGATTTGAGGGTCTATGTAGGAGTGTCATAGTCCTAATAGGTACTACTGGAGGGCTAATTGTTGATCTAGGTGGTCTGAGAAAAAAGTACTTAATACGTTGTCAAATTTCGAGCTCAAAAATTATTCTTGTGCGTTTTCATAAAAAGTGATTTTCAGTATAGTCAAGGACTTGTTCAAATGATTTGAGGGTCTATGTAGGACTGTCATAGTCCCAGTGGGTTCTACTGGAGGGCTAATTGTTGATCTAGCTGGTCTGAGAAAAAAGTACTTAATACGTTTTCAAATTTCGAGCTCAAAAATTATTCTTGTGCGTTTTCACAAAAAGTGATTTTCAGTATAGTCAAGGACTTGTTCAAATCATTTGAGGGTCTATGTAGGACTGTCATAGTCCTAGTAGGTTCTACTGGAGGGCTAATTGTTGATCTAGCTGGTCTGAGAAAAAAGTACTTAATACGTTGTCAAATTTCGAGCTCAAAAATTATTCTTGTGCGTTTTCATAAAAAGTGATTTTCAGTATAGTCAAGGACTTGTTCAAATGATTTGAGGGTCTATGTAGGAGTGTTAGAGTCTAGTAGGTTCTACTAGAGGGCTAATTGTTGATCTAGCTGGTCTGAGAAAAAAGTACTTAATACGTTGTCAAATTTCGAGCTCAAAAATTATTCTTGTGCGTTTTCATAAAAAGTGTTTTTCAGTATAGTCAAGGACTTGTTCAAATGATTTGAGGGTCTATGTAGGAGTGTCATAGTCCTAGTAGGTTCTACTGGAGGGCTAATTGTTGATCTAGTTGGTCTGAGAAAAAAGTACTTAATACGTTGTCAAATTTCGAGCTCAAAAATTATTCTTGTGCGTTTTCATAAAAAGTGATTTTCAGTATAGTCAAGGACTTGTTCAAATGATTTGAGGGTCTATGTAGGAGTGTCATAGTCCTAGTAGGTTCTACTGGAGGGCTAATTGTTGATCTAGCTGGTCTGAGAAAAAAGTACTTAATACGTTGTCAAATTTCGAGCTCAAAAATTATTCTTGTGCGTTTTCATAAAAAGTGATTTTCAGTATAGTCAAGGACTTGTTCAAATGATTTGAGGGTCTATGTAGGAGTATCATAGTCCTAGTAGGTTCTACTGGAGGGCTAATTGTTGATCTAGCTGGTCTGAGAAAAAAGTACTTAATACGTTGTCAAATTTCGAGCTCAAAAATTATTCTTGTGCGTTTTCATAAAAAGTGATTTTCAGTATAGTCAAGGACTTGTTCAAATGATTTGAGGGTCTAGTTAGGAGTGTCATATTCCTAATAGGTACTACTGGAGGGCTAATTGTTGATCTAGCTGGTCTGAGAAAAAAGTACTTAATACGTTGTCAAATTTCGAGCTCAAAAATTATTCTTGTGCATTTTCATAAAAAGTGATTTTCAGTATAGTCAAGGACTTGTTCAAATGATTTGAGGGTCTATGTAGGAGTGTCATAGTCCTAGTAGGTTCTACTGGAGGGCTAATTGTTGATCCAGCTGGTCTGAGAAAAAAGTACTCAATACGTTGTCAAATTTTGAGCTCAAAAATTATTCTTGTGCGTTTTCATAAAAAGTGGTTTTCAGTATAGTCAAGGACTTGTTCAAATGATTTGAGGGTCTATGTAGGAGTGTCATAGTCCTAATAGGTACTACTGGAGGGCTAATTGTTGATCTAGGTGGTCTGAGAAAAAAGTACTTAATACGTTGTCAAATTTCGAGCTCAAAAATTATTCTTGTGCGTTTTCATAAAAAGTGATTTTCAGTATAGTCAAGGACTTGTTCAAATGATTTGAGGGTCTATGTAGGAGTGTCATAGTCCTAGTAGGTTCTACTGGAGGGCTAATTGTTGATCTAGTTGGTCTGAGAAAAAAGTACTTAATACGTTGTCAAATTTCGAGCTCAAAAATTATTCTTGTGCGTTTTCATAAAAAGTGATTTTCAGTATAGTCAAGGACTTGTTCAAATGATTTGAGGGTCTATGTAGGAGTGTCATAGTCCTAGTAGGTTCTACTGGAGGGCTATTTGTTGATCCAGCTGGTCTGAGAAAAAAGTACTTAATACGTTGTCAAATTTTGAGCTCAAAAATTATTCTTGTGCGTTTTCATAAAAAGTGATTTTCAGTATAGTCAAGGACTTGTTCAAATGATTTGAGGGTCTATGTAGGAGTGTCATAGTCCTAGTAGGTTCTACTGGAGGGCTAATTGTTGATCCAGCTGGTCTGAGAAAAAAGTACTCAATACGTTGTCAAATTTTGAGCTCAAAAATTATTCTTGTGCGTTTTCATAAAAAGTGGTTTTCAGTATAGTCAAGGACTTGTTCAAATGATTTGAGGGTCTATGTAGGAGTGTCATAGTCCTAATAGGTACTACTGGAGGGCTAATTGTTGATCTAGGTGGTCTGAGAAAAAAGTACTTAATACGTTGTCAAATTTCGAGCTCAAAAATTATTCTTGTGCGTTTTCATAAAAAGTGATTTTCAGTATAGTCAAGGACTTGTTCAAATGATTTGAGGGTCTATGTAGGAGTGTCATAGTCCTAGTAGGTTCTACTGGAGGGCTAATTGTTGATCCAGCTGGTCTGAGAAAAAAGTACTTAATACGTTGTCAAATTTTGAGCTCAAAAAATATTCTTGTGCGTTTTCATAAAAAGTGATTTTCAGTATAGTCAAGGACTTGTTCAAATGATTTGAGGGTCTATGTAGGAGTGTCATAGTCCTAGTAGGTTCTACTGGAGGGCTAATTGTTGATCCAGCTGGTCTGAGAAAAAAGTACTCAATACGTTGTCAAATTTTGAGCTCAAAAATTATTCTTGTGCGTTTTCATAAAAAGTGGTTTTCAGTATAGTCAAGGACTTGTTCAAATGATTTGAGGGTCTATGTAGGAGTGTCATAGTCCTAATAGGTACTACTGGAGGGCTAATTGTTGATCTAGGTGGTCTGAGAAAAAAGTACTTAATACGTTGTCAAATTTCGAGCTCAAAAGTTATTCTTGTGCGTTTTCATAAAAAGTGATTTTCAGTATAGTCAAGGACTTGTTCAAATGATTTGAGGGTCTATGTAGGACTGTCATAGTCCTAGTAGGTTCTACTGGAGGGCTAATTGTTGATCTAGCTGGTCTGAGAAAAAAGTACTTAATACGTTGTCAAATTTCGAGCTCAAAAATTATTCTTGTGCGTTTTCATAAAAATTGATTTTCAGTATAGTCAAGGACTTGTTCAAATGATTTGCGGGTCTATGTAGGAGTGTCATAGTCCTAGTAGGTTCTACTGGAGGGCTAATTGTTGATCTAGGTGGTCTGAGAAAAAAGTACTTAATACGTTGTCAAATTTCGAGCTCAAAAATTATTCTTGTGCGTTTTCATAAAAAGTGATTTTCAGTATAGTCAAGGACTTGTTCAAATGATTTGAGGGTCTATGTAGGAGTGTCATAGTCCTAGTAGGTTCTACTGGAGGGCTAATTGTTGATCTAGTTGGTCTGAGAAAAAAGTACTTAATACGTTGTCAAATTTCGAGCTCAAAAATTATTCTTGTGCGTTTTCATAAAAAGTGATTTTCAGTATAGTCAAGGACTTGTTCAAATGATTTGAGGGTCTATGTAGGAGTGTCATAGTCCTAGTAGGTTCTACTGGAGGGCTATTTGTTGATCCAGCTGGTCTGAGAAAAAAGTACTTAATACGTTGTCAAATTTTGAGCTCAAAAATTATTCTTGTGCGTTTTCATAAAAAGTGATTTTCAGTATAGTCAAGGACTTGTTCAAATGATTTGAGGGTCTATGTAGGAGTGTCATAGTCCTAGTAGGTTCTACTGGAGGGCTAATTGTTGATCCAGCTGGTCTGAGAAAAAAGTACTCAATACGTTGTCAAATTTTGAGCTCAAAAATTATTCTTGTGCGTTTTCATAAAAAGTGGTTTTCAGTATAGTCAAGGACTTGTTCAAATGATTTGAGGGTCTATGTAGGAGTGTCATAGTCCTAATAGGTACTACTGGAGGGCTAATTGTTGATCTAGGTGGTCTGAGAAAAAAGTACTTAATACGTTGTCAAATTTCGAGCTCAAAAATTATTCTTGTGCGTTTTCATAAAAAGCGATTTTCAGTATAGTCAAGGACTTGTTCAAATGATTTGAGGGTCTATGTAGGAGTGTCATAGTCCTAGTAGGTTCTACTGGAGGGCTAATTGTTGATCCAGCTGGTCTGAGAAAAAAGTACTTAATACGTTGTCAAATTTTGAGCTCAAAAATTATTCTTGTGCGTTTTCATAAAAAGTGATTTTCAGTATAGTCAAGGACTTGTTCAAATGATTTGAGGGTCTATGTAGGAGTGTCATAGTCCTAGTAGGTTCTACTGGAGGGCTAATTGTTGATCCAGCTGGTCTGAGAAAAAAGTACTCAATACGTTGTCAAATTTTGAGCTCAAAAATTATTCTTGTGCGTTTTCATAAAAAGTGGTTTTCAGTATAGTCAAGGACTTGTTCAAATGATTTGAGGGTCTATGTAGGAGTGTCATAGTCCTAATAGGTACTACTGGAGGGCTAATTGTTGATCTAGGTGGTCTGAGAAAAAAGTACTTAATACGTTGTCAAATTTCGAGCTCAAAAATTATTCTTGTGCGTTTTCATAAAAAGTGATTTTCAGTATAGTCAAGGACTTGTTCAAATGATTTGAGGGTCTATGTAGGACTGTCATAGTCCTAGTAGGTTCTACTGGAGGGCTAATTGTTGATCTAGCTGGTCTGAGAAAAAAGTACTTAATACGTTGTCAAATTTCGAGCTCAAAAATTATTCTTGTGCGTTTTCATAAAAATTGATTTTCAGTATAGTCAAGGACTTGTTCAAATGATTTGAGGGTCTATGTAGGAGTGTCATAGTCCTAGTAGGTTCTACTGGAGGGCTAATTGTTGATCCAGCTGGTCTGAGAAAAAAGTACTTAATACGTTGTCAAATTTTGAGCTCAAAAATTATTCTTGTGCGTTTTCATAAAAAGTGATTTTCAGTATAGTCAAGGACTTGTTCAAATGATTTGAGGGTCTATGTAGGACTGTCATAGTCCTAGTAGGTTCTACTAGAGGGCTAATTGTTGATCTATCTGGTCTGAGAAAAAAGTACTTAATACGTTGTCAAATTTCGAGCTCAAAAATTATTCTTGTGCGTTTTCATAAAAAGTGATTTTCAGTATAGTCAAGGACTTGTTCAAATGATTTGAGGGTCTATGTAGGAGTGTCATAGTCCTAGTAGGTTCTACTGGAGGGCTAATTGTTGATCCAGCTGGTCTGAGAAAAAAGTACTCAATACGTTGTCAAATTTTGAGCTCAAAAATTATTCTTGTGCGTTTTCATAAAAAGTGGTTTTCAGTATAGTCAAGGACTTGTTCAAATGATTTGAGGGTCTATGTAGGAGTGTCATAGTCCTAATAGGTACTACTGGAGGGCTAATTGTTGATCTAGGTGGTCTGAGAAAAAAGTACTTAATACGTTGTCAATTTTCGAGCTCAAAAATTATTCTTGTGCGTTTTCATAAAAAGTGATTTTCAGTATAGTCAAGGACTTGTTCAAATGATTTGAGGGTCTATGTAGGAGTGTCATAGTCCTAGTAGGTTCTACTGGAGGGCTAATTGTTGATCCAGCTGGTCTGAGAAAAAAGTACTTAATACGTTGTCAAATTTTGAGCTCAAAAATTATTCTTGTGCGTTTTCATAAAAAGTGATTTTCAGTATAGTCAAGGACTTGTTCAAATGATTTGAGGGTCTATGTAGGAGTGTCATAGTCCTAGTAGGTTCTACTGGAGGGCTAATTGTTGATCCAGCTGGTCTGAGAAAAAAGTACTCAATACGTTGTCAAATTTTGAGCTCAAAAATTATTCTTGTGCGTTTTCATAAAAAGTGGTTTTCAGTATAGTCAAGGACTTGTTCAAATGATTTGAGGGTCTATGTAGGAGTGTCATAGTCCTAATAGGTACTACTGGAGGGCTAATTGTTGATCTAGGTGGTCTGAGAAAAAAGTACTTAATACGTTGTCAAATTTCGAGCTCAAAAATTATTCTTGTGCGTTTTCATAAAAAGTGATTTTCAGTATAGTCAAGGACTTGTTCAAATGATTTGAGGGTCTATGTAGGACTGTCATAGTCCTAGTAGGTTCTACTGGAGGGCTAATTGTTGATCTAGCTGGTCTGAGAAAAAAGTACTTAATACGTTGTCAAATTTCGAGCTCAAAAATTATTCTTGTGCGTTTTCATAAAAAGTGATTTTCAGTATAGTCAAGGACTTGTTCAAATGATTTGAGGGTCTATGTAGGAGTGTCATAGTCCTAGTAGGTTCTACTGGAAGGCTAATTGTTGATCCAGCTGGTCTGAGAAAAAAGTACTTAATACGTTGTCAAATTTTGAGCTCAAAAATTATTCTTGTGCGTTTTCATAAAAAGTGATTTTCAGTATAGTCAAGGACTTGTTCAAATGATTTGAGGGTCTATGTAGGACTGTCATAGTCCTAGTAGGTTCTACTAGAGGGCTAATTGTTGATCTATCTGGTCTGAGAAAAAAGTACTTAATACGTTGTCAAATTTCGAGCTCAAAAATTATTCTTGTGCGTTTTCATAAAAAGTGATTTTCAGTATAGTCAAGGACTTGTTCAAATGATTTGAGGGTCTATGAAGGACTGTCATAGTCCTAGTAGGTTCTACTGGAGGGCTAATTGTTGATCTAGCTGGTCTGAGAAAAAAGTACTTAATACGTTGTCAAATTTCGAGCTCAAAAATTATTCTTGTGCGTTTTCATAAAAAGTGATTTTCAGTATAGTCAAGGACTTGTTCAAATGATTTGAGGGTCTATGTAGGAGTGTCATAGTCCTAGTAGGTTCTACTGGAGGGCTAATTGTTGATCTAGCTGGTCTGAGAAAAAAGTACTTAATACGTTGTCAAATTTTGAGCTCAAAAATTATTCTTGTGCGTTTTCATAAAAAGTGATTTTCAGTATAGTCAAGGACTTGTTCAAATGATTTGAGGGTCTATGTAGGAGTGTCATAGTCCTAGTAGGTTCTACTGGAGGGCTAATTGTTGATCTAGCTGGTCTGAGAAAAAAGTACTTAATACGTTGTCAAATTTCGAGCTCAAAAATTATTCTTGTGCGTTTTCATAAAAAGTGATTTTCAGTATAGTCAAGGACTTGTTCAAATGATTTGAGGGTCTATGTAGGACTGTAATAGTCCTAGTAGGTTCTACTGGAGGGCTAATTGTTGATCTAGCTGGTCTGAGAAAAAAGTACTTAATACGTTGTCAAATTTTGAGCTCAAAAATTATTCTTGTGCGTTTTCATAAAAAGTGATTTTCAGTATAGTCAAGGACTTGTTCAAATGATTTGAGGGTCTATGTAGGACTGTCATAGTCCTAGTAGGTTCTACTGGAGGGCTAATTGTTGATCTAGCTGGTCTGAGAAAAAAGTACTTAATACGCTGTCAAATTTCGAGCTCAAAAATTATTCTTGTGCGTTTTCATAAAAAGTGATTTTCAGTATAGTCAAGGACTTGTTCAAATGATTTGAGGGTCTATGTAGGAGTGTCATAGTCCTAGTAGGTTCTACTGGAGGGCTAATTGTTGATCTAGCTGGTCTGAGAAAAAAGTACTTAATACGTTGTCAAATTTCGAGCTCAAAAATTATTCTTGTGCGTTTTCATAAAAAGTGATTTTCAGTATAGTCAAGGACTTGTTCAAATGATTTGAGGGTCTATGTAGGACTGTCATAGTCCTAGTAGGATCCACTGGAGGGCTAATTGTTGATCTAGCTGGTCTGAGAAAAAAGTACTTAATACGTTGTCAAATTTCGAGCTCAAAAATTATTCTTGTGCGTTTTCATAAAAAGTGATTTTCTGTATAGTCAAGGACTTGTTCAAATGATTTGAGGGTCTATGTAGGAGTGTCATAGTCCTAGTAGGTTCTACTGGAGGGCTAATTGTTGATCTAGCTGGTCTGAGAAAAAAGTACTTAATACGTTGTCAAATTTCGAGCTCAAAAATTATTCTTGTGCGTTTTCATAAAAAGTGATTTTCAGTATAGTCAAGGACTTGTTCAAATGATTTGAGGGTCTATGTAGGAGTGTCATAGTCCCAGTAGGTTCTACTGGAGGGCTAATTGTTGATCTAGCTGGTCTGAGAAAAAAGTACTTAATACGTTGTCAAATTTCGAGCTCAAAAATTATTCTTGTGCGTTTTCATAAAAAGTGATTTTCAGTATAGTCAAGGACTTGTTCAAATGATTTGAGGGTCTATGTAGGACTGTCATAGTCCTAGTAGGTTCTACTGGAGGGCTAATTGTTGATCTAGCTGGTCTGAGAAAAAAAGTACTTAATACGTTGTCAAATTTCGAGCTCAAAAATTATTCTTGTGCGTTTTCATAAAAACTGATCTTCAGTATAGTCAAGGACTTGTTCAAATGATTTGAGGGTCTATGTACGAGTGTCATAGTCCTAGTAGGTTCTACTGGAGGACTAATTGTTGATCTAGCTGGTCTGAGAAAAAAGTACTTAAAACGTTGTCAAATTTCGAGCTCAAAAATTATTCTTGTGCGTTTTCATAAAAAGTGATTTTCAGTATAGTCAAGGACTTGTTCAAATGATTTGAGGGTCTAGTTAGGAGTGTCATATTCCTAATAGGTACTACTGGTGGGCTAATTTAATTGTTGATCTAGCTGGTCTGAGAAAAAAGTACTTAATACGTTGTCAAATTTCGAGCTCAAAAATTATTCTTGTGCCTTTTCATAAAAAGTGATTTTTAGTATAGTCAAGGACTTGTTCAAATGATTTGAGGGTCTATGTAGGAGTGTCATAGTCCTAGTAGGTTCTACTGGAGGGCTAATTGTTGATCCAGCTGGTCTGAGAAAAAAGTACTTAATACGTTGTCAAATTTTGAGCTCAAAAATTATTCTTGTGCGTTTTCATAAAAAGTGATTTTCAGTATAGTCAAGGACTTGTTCAAATGATTTGAGGGTCTATGTAGGACTGTCATAGTCCTAGTAGGTTCTACTGGAGGGCTAATTGTTGATCTAGCTGGTCTGAGAAAAAAGTAGTTAATACGTTGTCAAATTTCGAGCTCAAAAATTATTCTTGTGCGTTTTCATAAAAAGTGATTTTCAGTATAGTCAAGGACTTGTTCAAATGATTTGAGGGTCTATGTAGGACTGTCATAGTCCTAGTAAGTTCTACTGGAGGGCTAATTGTTGATCTAGCTGGTCTGAGAAAAAAGTACTTAATACGTTGTCAAATTTCGAGCTCAAAAATTATTCTTGTGCGTTTTCATAAAAAGTGATTTTCAGTATAGTCAAGGACTTGTTCAAATGATTTGAGGGTCTATGTAGGACTGTCATAGTCCTAGTAGGTTCTACTGGAGGGCTAATTGTTGATCTAGCTGGTCTGAGAAAAAAGTACTTAATACGTTGTCAAATTTCGAGCTCAAAAATTATTCTTGTGCGTTTTCATAAAAAGTGATTTTCAGTATAGTCAAGGACTTGTTCAAATGATTTGAGGGTCTATGTAGGAGTGTCATAGTCCTAGTAGGTTCTACTGGAGGGCTAATTGTTGATCTAGCTGGTCTGAGAAAAAAGTACTTAAAACGTTGTCAAATTTCGAGCTCAAAAATTATTCTTGTGCGTTTTCATAAAAAGTGATTTTCAGTATAGTCAAGGACTTGTTCAAATGATTTGAGGGTCTAGTTAGGAGTGGCATATTCCTAATAGGTACTACTGGTGGGCTTATTGTTGATCTAGCTGGTCTGAGAAAAAAGTACTTAATACGTTGTCAAATTTCGAGCTCAAAAATTATTCTTGTGCCTTTTCATAAAAAGTGATTTTTAGTATAGTCAAGGACTTGTTCAAATGATTTGAGGGTCTATGTAGGAGTGTCATAGTCCTAGTAGGTTCTACTGGAGGGCTAATTGTTGATCCAGCTGGTCTGAGAAAAAAGTACTTAATACGTTGTCAAATTTTGAGCTCAAAAATTATTCTTGTGCGTTTTCATAAAAAGTGATTTTCAGTATAGTCAAGGACTTGTTCAAATGATTTGAGGGTCTATGCAGGAGTGTCATAGTCCTAGTAGGTTCTACTGGAGGGCTAATTGTTGATCTAGCTGGTCTGAGAAAAAAGTACTTAATACGTTGTCAAATTTCGAGCTCAAAAATTATTCTTGTGCGTTTTCATAAAAAGTGATTTTCAGTATAGTCAAGGACTTGTTCAAATGATTTGAGGGTCTATGTAGGACTGTCATAGTCCTAGTAGGTTCTACTGGAGGGCTAATTGTTGATCTAGGTGGTCTGAGAAAAAAGTACTTAATACGTTGTCAAACTTCGAGCTCAAAAATTATTCTTGTGCGTTTTCATTAAAAAGTGATTTTCATTATAGTCAAGGCCTTGTTCAAATGATTTGAGGGTCTATGTGGGAGTGTCATAGTCCTAGTAGGTTCTACTGGAGGGCTAATTGTTGATCCAGCTGGTCTGAGAAAAAAGTACTTAATACGTTGTCAAATTTTGAGCTCAAAAATTATTCTTGTGCGTTTTCATAAAAAGTGATTTTCAGTATAGTCAAGGACTTGTTCAAATGATTTGAGGGTCTATGTAGGAGTGTCATAGTCCTAGTAGGTTCTACTGGAGGGCTAATTGTTGATCCAGCTGGTCTGAGAAAAAAAGTACTTAATACGTTGTCAAATTTTGAGCTCAAAAAATATTCTTGTGCGTTTTCATAAAAAGTGATTTTCAGTATAGTCAAGGACTTGTTCAAATGATTTGAGGGTCTATGTAGGAGTGTCATAGTCCTAATAGGTACTACTGGAGGGCTAATTGTTGATCTAGGTGGTCTGAGAAAAAAGTACTTAATACGTTGTCAAATTTCGAGCTCAAAATTTATTCTTGTGCGTTTTCATAAAAAGTGATTTTCAGTATAGTCAAGGACTTGTTCAAATGATTTGAGGGTCTATGTAGGACTGTCATAGTCTTAGTAGGTTGTACTGGAGGGCTAATTGTTGATCTAGCTGGTCTGAGAAAAAAGTACTTAATACGTTGTCAAATTTCGAGCTCAAAAATTATTCTTGTGCGTTTTCATAAAAAGTGAATTTCAGTATAGTCAAGGACTTGTTCAAATGATTTGAGGGTCTATGTAGGAGTGTCATAGTCCTAGTAGGTTGTACTGGAGGGCTAATTGATGATCCAGCTGGTCTGAGAAAAAAGTACTTAATACGTTGTCAAATTTCGAGCTCAAAAATTATTCTTGTGCGTTTTCATAAAAAGTGATTTTCAGTATAGTCAAGGACTTGTTCAAATGATTTGAGGGTCTATGTAGGAGTGTCATAGTCCTAGTAGGTTCTACTGGAGGGCTAATTGTTGATCTAGCTGGTCTGAGAAAAAAGTACTTAATACGTTGTCAAATTTCGAGCTCAAAAATTATTCTTGTGCGTTTTCATAAAAAGTGTTTTTCAGTATAGTCAAGGACTTGTTCAAATGATTTGAGGGTCTATGTAGGACTGTCATAGTCCTTGTAGGTTCTACTGGAGGGCTAATTGTTGATCTAGCTGGTCTGAGAAAAAAGTACTTAATACGTTGTCAAATTTCGAGCTCAAAAATTATTCTTGTGCGTTTTCATAAAAAGTGATTTTCAGTATAGTCGAGGACTTGTTCAAATGATTTGAGGGTCTATGTAGGAGTGTCATAGTCCTAATAGGTACTACTGGAGGGCTAATTGTTGATCTAGGTGGTCTGAGAAAAAAGTACTTAATACGTTGTCAAATTTCGAGCTCAAAAATTATTCTTGTGCGTTTTCATAAAAAGTGATTTTCAGTATAGTCAAGGACTTGTTCAAATAATTTGAGGGTCTATGTAGGACTGTCATAGTCCTAGTAGGTTCTACTGGAGGGCTAATTGTTGATCTAGCTGGTCTGAGAAAAAAGTACTTAATACGTTGTCAAATTTCGAGCTCAAAAATTATTCTTGTGCGTTTTCATAAAAAGTGATTTTCAGTATAGTCAAGGACTTGTTCAAATGATTTGAGGGTCTATGTAGGAGTGTCATAGTCCTAATAGGTACTACTGGAGGGCTAATTGTTGATCTAGGTGGTCTGAGAAAAAAGTACTTAATACGTTGTCAAATTTCGAGCTCAAAAATTATTCTTGTGCGTTTTCATAAAAAGTGATTTTCAGTATAGTCAAGGACTTGTTCAAATGATTTGAGGGTCTATGTAGGACTGTCATAGTCCTAGTAGGTTCTACTGGAGGGCTAATTGTTGATCTAGCTGGTCTGAGAAAAAAGTACTTAATACGTTGTCAAATTTCGAGCTAAAAAATTATTCTTGTGCGTTTTCATAAAAAGTGATTTTCAGTATAGTCAAGGACTTGTTCAAATGATTTGAGGGTCTATGTAGGACTGTCATAGTCCTAGTAGGTTCTACTGGAGGGCTAATTGTTGATCGAGCTGGTCTGAGAAAAAAGTACTTAATACGTTGTCAAATTTCGAGCTCAAAAATTATTCTTGTGCGTTTTCATAAAAAGTGATTTTCAGTATAGTCAAGGACTTGTTCAAATGATTTGAGGGTCTATGTAGGAGTGTCATAGTCCTAATAGGTACTACTGGAGGGCTAATTGTTGATCTAGGTGGTCTGAGAAAAAAGTACTTAATACGTTGTCAAATTTCGAGCTCAAAAATTATTCTTGTGCGTTTTCATAAAAAGTGATTTTCAGTATAGTCAAGGACTTGTTCAAATGATTTGAGGGTCTATGTAGGACTGTCATAGTCCTAGTAGGTTCTACTGGAGGGCTAATTGTTGATCTAGCTGGTCTGAGAAAAAAGTACTTAATACGTTGTCAAATTTCGAGCTAAAAAATTATTCTTGTGCGTTTTCATAAAAAGTGATTTTCAGTATAGTCAAGGACTTGTTCAAATGATTTGAGGGTCTATGTAGGACTGTCATAGTCCTAGTAGGTTCTACTGGAGGGCTAATTGTTGATCGAGCTGGTCTGAGAAAAAAGTACTTAAAACGTTGTCAAATTTCGAGCTCAAAAATTATTCTTGTGCGTTTTCATAAAAAGTGATTTTCAGTATAGTCAAGGACTTGTTCAAATGATTTGAGGGTCTATGTAGGAGTGTCATAGTCCTAATAGGTACTACTGGAGGGCTAATTGTTGATCTAGGTGGTCTGAGAAAAAAGTACTTAATACGTTGTCAAATTTCGAGCTCAAAAATTATTCTTGCGCGTTTTCATAAAAAGTGATTTTCAGTATAGTCAAGGACTTGTTCAAATGATTTGAGGGTCTATGTAGGAGTGTCATAGTCCTAGTAGGTTCTACTGGAGGGCTAATTGTTGATCTAGCTGGTCTGAGAAAAAAGTACTTAATACGTTGTCAAATTTCGAGCTCAAAAATTATTCTTGTGCGTTTTCATAAAAAGTGATTTTCAGTATAGTCAAGGACTTGTTCAAATGATTTGAGGGTCTATGTAGGAGTGTCATAGTTCTAGTAGGTTCTAATGGAGGGCTAATTGTTGATCTAGCTGGTCTGAGAAAAAAGTACTTAATACGTTGTCAAATTTCGAGCTCAAAAATTATTTTTTGTGCGTTTTCATAAAAAGTGATTTTCAGTATAGTCAAGGACTTGTTCAAATGATTTGAGGGTCTATGTAGGAGTGTCATAGTCCTAGTAGGTTCTACTGGAGGGCTAATTGTTGATCTAGCTGGTCTGAGAAAAAAGTACTTAATACGTTGTCAAATTTCGAGCTCAAAAATTATTCTTGTGCGTTTTCATAAAAAGTGATTTTCAGTATAGTCAAGGACTTGTTCAAATGATTTGAGGGTCTATGTAGGAGTGTCATAGTCCTAGTAGGTTCTACTGGAGGGCTAATTGTTGATCCAGCTGGCCTGAGAAAAAAGTACTTAATACGTTGTCAAATTTCGAGCTCAAAAATTATTTTTTGTGCGTTTTCATAAAAAGTGATTTTCAGTATAGTCAAGGACTTGTTCAAATGATTTGAGGGTCTATGTAGGAGTGTCATAGTCCTAGTAGGTTCTACTGGAGGGCTAATTGTTGATCTAGCTGGTCTGAGAAAAAAGTACTTAATACGTTGTCAAATTTCGAGCTCAAAAATTATTCTTGTGCGTTTTCATAAAAAGTGATTTTCAGTATAGTCAAGGACTTGTTCAAATGATTTGAGGGTCTATGTAGGAGTGTCATAGTCCTAGTAGGTTCTACTGGAGGGCTAATTGTTGATCCAGCTGGCCTGAGAAAAAAGTACTTAATACGTTGTCAAATTTCGAGCTCAAAAATTATTCTTGTGCGTTTTCATAAAAAGTGATTTTCAGTATAGTCAAGGACTTGTTCAAATGATTTGAGGGTCTATGTAGGAGTGTCATAGTCCTAGTAGGTTCTACTGGAGGGCTAATTGTTGATCTAGCTGGTCTGAGAAAAAAGTACTTAATACGTTGTCAAATTTCGAGCTCAAAAATTATTCTTGTGCGTTTTCATAAAAAGTGATTTTCAGTATAGTCAAGGACTTGTTCAAATGATTTGAGGGTCTATGTAGGAGTGTCATAGTCCTAATAGGTACTACTGGAGGGCTAATTGTTGATCTAGGTGGTCTGAGAAAAAAGTACTTAATACGTTGTCAAATTTCGAGCTCAAAAATTATTCTTGTGCGTTTTCATAAAAAGTGATTTTCAGTATAGTCAAGGACTTGTTCAAATGATTTGAGGGTCTATGTAGGAGTGTCATAGTCCTAGTAGGTTCTAGTGGAGGGCTAATTGTTGATCCAGCTGGTCTGAGAAAAAAGTACTTAATACGTTGTCAAATTTTGAGCTCAAAAATTATTCTTGTGCGTTTTCATAAAAAGTGATTTTCAGTATAGTCAAGGACTTGTTCAAATGATTTGAGGGTCTATGTAGGAGTGTCGTAGTCCTAATAGGTACTACTGGAGGGCTAATTGTTGATCTAGCTGGTCTGAGAAAAAAGTACTTAATACGTTGTCAAATTTCGAGCTCAAAAATTATTCTTGTGCGTTTTCATAAAAAGTGATTTTCAGTATAGTCAAGGACTTGTTCAAATGATTTGAGGGTCTATGTAGGAGTGTCATAGTCCTAGTAGGTTCTACTGGAGGGCTAATTGTTGATCCAGCTGGTCTGAGAAAAAGTACTTAATACGTTGTCAAATTTTGAGCTCAAAAATTATTCTTGTGCGTTTTCATAAAAAGTGATTTTCAGTATAGTCAAGGACTTGTTCAAATGATTTGAGGGTCTATGTAGGAGTGTCGTAGTCCTAATAGGTACTACTGGAGGGCTAATTGTTGATCTAGCTGGTCTGAGAAAAAAGTACTTAATACGTTGTCAAATTTCGAGCTCAAAAATTATTCTTGTGCGTTTTCATAAAAAGTGATTTTCAGTATAGTCAAGGACTTGTTCAAATGATTTGAGGGTCTATGTAGGACTGCCATAGTCCTAGTAGGTTCTACTGGAGGGCTAATTGTTGATCTAGCTGGTCTGAGAAAAAAGTACTTAATACGTTGTCAAATTTCGAGCTCAAAAGTTATTCTTGTGCGTTTTCATAAAAAGTGATTTTCAGTATAGTCAAGGACTTGTTCAAATGATTTGAGGGTCTATGTAGGACTGTCATAGTCCTAATAGGTTCTACTGGAGGGCTAATTGTTGATCTAGCTGGTCTGAGAAAAAAGTACTTAATACGTTGTCAAATTTCGAGCTCAAAAATTATTCTTGTGCGTTTTCATAAAAAGTGATTTTCAGTATAGTCAAGGACTTGTTCAAATGATTTGAGGGTCTATGTAGGACTGTCATAGTCCTAGTAGGTTCTACTGGAGGGCTAATTGTTGATCTAGCTGGTCTGAGAAAAAAGTACTTAATACGTTGTCAAATTTCGAGCTCAAAAATTATTCTTGTGCGTTTTCATAAAAAGTGATTTTCAGTATAGTCAAGGACTTGTTCAAATGATTTGAGGGTCTATGTAGGACTGTCATAGTCCTAGTAGGTTCTACTGGAGGGCTAATTGTTGATCTAGCTGGCCTGAGAAAAAAGTACTTAATACGTTGTCAAATTTCGAGCTCAAAAATTATTCTTGTGCGTTTTCATAAAAAGTGATTTTCAGTATAGTCAAGGACTTGTTCAAATGATTTGAGGGTCTATGTAGGAGTGTCATAGTCCTAGTAGGTTCTACTGGAGGGCTAATTGTTGATCTAGCTGGTCTGAGAAAAAAGTACTTAATACGTTGTCAAATTTCGAGCTCAAAAATTATTCTTGTGCGTTTTCATAAAAAGTGATTTTCAGTATAGTCAAGGACTTGTTCAAATGATTTGAGGGTCTATGTAGGAGTGTCATAGTCCTAATAGGTACTACTGGAGGGCTAATTGTTGATCTAGGTAGTCTGAGAAAAAAGTACCTAATACGTTGTCAAATTTCGAGCTCAAAAATTATTCTTGTGCGTTTTCATAAAAAGTGATTTTCAGCATAGTCAAGGACTTGTTCAAATGATTTGAGGGTCTATGTAGGAGTGTCACAGTCCTAGTAGGTTCTACTGGAGGGCTAATTGTTGATCCAGCTGGTCTGAGAAAAAAGTACTTAATACGTTGTCAAATTTTGAGCTCAAAAAATATTCTTGTGCGTTTTCATAAAAAGTGATTTTCAGTATAGTCAAGGACTTGTTCAAATGATTTGAGGGTCTATGTAGGAGTGTCATAGTCCTAGTAGGTTCTACTGGAGGGCTAATTGTTGATCTAGCTGGTCTGAGAAAAAAGTACTTAATACGTTGTCAAATTTCGAGCTCAAAAATTATTCTTGTGCGTTTTCATAAAAAGTGATTTTCAGTATAGTCAAGGACTTGTTCAAATGATTTGAGGGTCTATGTAGGACTGTCATAGTCCTAGTAGGTTCTACTGGAGGGCTAATTGTTGATCTAGCTGGTCTGAGAAAAAAGTACTTAATACGTTGTCAAATTTCGAGCTCAAAAATTTTTCTTGTGCGTTTTCATAAAAAGTGATTTTCAGTATAGTCAAGGACTTGTTCAAATGATTTGAGGGTCTATGTAGGAGTGTCATAGTCCTAGTAGGTTCTACTGGAGGGCTAATTGTTGATCTAGCTGGTCTGAGAAAAAAGTACTTAATACGTTGTCAAATTTCGAGCTCAAAAATTTTTCTTGTGCGTTTCCATAAAAAGTGATTTTCAGTATAGTCAAGGACTTGTTCAAATGATTTGAGGGTCTATGTAGGAGTGTCATAGTCCTAGTAGGTTCTACTGGAGGGCTAATTGTTGATCTAGCTGGTCTGAGAAAAAAGTACTTAATACCTTGTCAAATTTCGAGCTCAAAAATTTTTCTTGTGCGTTTTCATAAAAAGTGATTTTCAGTATAGTCAAGGACTTGTTCAAATGATTTGAGGGTCTATGTAGGAGTGTCATAGTCCTAGTAGGTTCTACTGGAGGGCTAATTATTGATCTAGCTGGTCTGAGAAAAAAGTACTTAATACGTTGTCAAATTTCGAGCTCAAAAATTATTCTTGTGCGTTTTCATAAAAAGTGATTTTCAGTATAGTCAAGGACTTGTTCAAATGATTTGAGGGTCTATGTAGGAGTGTCATAGTCCTAGTAGGTTCTACTGGAGGGCTAATTGTTGATCTAGCTGGTCTGAGAAAAAAGTACTCAATACGTTGTCAAATTTCGAGCTCAAAAATTTTTCTTGTGCGTTTTCATAAAAAGTGATTTTCAGTATAGTCAAGAACTTGTTCAAATGATTTGAGGGTCTATGTAGGAGTGTCATAGTCCTAGTAGGTTCTACTGGAGGGCTAATTGTTGATCTAGCTGGTCTGAGAAAAAAGTACTTAATACGTTGTCACATTTCGAGCTCAAAAATTTTTCTTGTGCGTTTTCATAAAAAGTGATTTTCAGTATAGTCAAGGACTTGTTCAAATGATTTGAGGGTCTATGTAGGAGTGTCATAGTCCTAGTAGGTTCTACTGTAGGGCTAATTGTTGATCTAGCTGGTCTGAGAAAAAAGTACTTAATACGTTGTCAAATTTCCAGCTCAAAAATTATTCTTGTGCGTTTTCATAAAAAGTGATTTTCAGTATAGTCAAGGACTTGTTCAAATGATTTGAGGGTCTATGTAGGAGTGTCATAGTCCTAGTAGGTTCTACTGGAGGGCTAATTGTTGATCTAGCTGGTCTGAGAAAAAAGTACTTAATACGTTGTCAAATTTCGAGCTCAAAAATTTTTCTTGTGCGTTTTCATAAAAAGTGATTTTCAGTATAGTCAAGGACTTGTTCAAATGATTTGAGGGTCTATGTAGGAGTGTCATAGTCCTAGTAGGTTCTACTGGAGGGCTAATTGTTGATCTAGCTGGTCTGAGAAAAAAGTACTTAATACGTTGTCAAATTTCGAGCTCAAAAATTTTTCTTGTGCGTTTTCATAAAAAGTGATTTTCAGTATAGTCAAGGACTTGTTCAAATGATTTGAGGGTCTATGTAGGAATGTCATAGTCCTAGTAGGTTCTACTGGAGGGCTAATTGTTGATCTAGCTGGTCTGAGAAAAAAGTACTTAATACGTTGTCGAATTTCGAGCTCAAAAATTATTCTTGTGCGTTTTCATAAAAAGTGATTTTCAGTATAGTCAAGGACTTGTTCAAATGATTTGAGGGTCTATGTAGGAGTGTCATAGTCCTAGTAGGTTCTACTGGAGGGCTAATTGTTGATCTAGCTGGTCTGAGAAAAAGTACTTAATACGTTGTCAAATTTCGAGCTCAAAATTTTTCTTGTGCGTTTTCATAAAAAGTGATTTTCAGTATAGTCAAGGACTTGTTCAAATGATTTGAGGGTCTATGTAGGAGTGTCATAGTCCTAGTAGGTTCTACTGGAGGGCTAATTGTTGATCTAGCTAGTCTGAGAAAAAAGTACTTAATAAGTTGTCAAATTTCGAGCTCAAAAATTATTCTTGTGCGTTTTCATAAAAAGTGATTTTCAGTATAGTCAAGGACTTGTTCAAATGATTCGAGGGTCTATGTAGGAGTGTCATAGTCCTAGTAAGTTCTACTGGAGGGCTAATTGTTGATCTAGCTGGTCTGAGAAAAAAGTACTTAATACGTTGTCAAATTTCGAGCTCAAAAATTATTCTTGTGCGTTTTCATAAAACGTGATTTTCAGTATAGTCAAGGACTTGTTCAAATGATTTGAGGGTCTAGTTAGGAGTGTCATATTCCTAATAGGTACTACTGGAGGGCTAACTGTTGATCTAGCTGGTCTGAGAAAAAAGTACTTAATACGTTGTCAAATTTCGAGCTCAAAAATTATTCTTGTGCGTTTTCATAAAAAGTGATTTTCAGTATAGTCAAGGACTTGTTCAAATGATTTGAGGGTCTATGTAGGAGTGTCATAGTCCTAGTAGGTTCTACTGGAGGGCTAATTGTTGATCTAGCTGGTCTGAGAAAAAAGTACTTAATACGTTGTCAAATTTCGTGCTCAAAAATTTTTCTTGTGCGTTTTCATAAAAAGTGATTTTCAGTATAGTCAAGGACTTGTTCAAATGATTTGAGGGTCTATGTAGGAATGTCATAGTCCTAGTAGGTTCTACTGGAGGTCTAATTGTTGATCTAGCTGGTCTGAGAAAAAAGTACTTAATACGTTGTCAAATTTCGAGCTCAAAAATTATTCTTGTGCGTTTTCATAAAAAGTGATTTTCAGTATAGTCAAGGACTTGTTCAAATGATTTGAGGGTCTATGTAGGAATGTCATAGTCCTAGTAGGTTCTACTGGAGGTCTAATTGTTGATCTAGCTGGTCTGAGAAAAAAGTACTTAATACGTTGTCAAATTTCGAGCTCAAAAATTATTCTTGTGCGTTTTCATAAAAAGTGATTTTCAGTATAGTCAAGGACTTGTTCAAATGATTTGAGGGTCTATGTAGGAGTGTCATAGTCCTAGTAAGTTCTACTGGAGGGTTAATTGTTGATCCAGCTGGTCTGAGAAAAAAGTACTTAATACGTTGTCAAATTTTGAGCTCAAAAATTATTCTTGTGCGTTTTCATAAAAAGTGATTTTCAGTATAGTCAAGGACTTGTTCAAATGATTTGAGGGTCTATGTAGGAGTGTCATAGTCCTAGCAGGTTCTACTGGAGGGCTAATTGTTGATCTAGGTGGTCTGAGAAAAAAGTACTTAATACGTTGTCAAATTTCGAGCTCAAAAATTATTCTTGTGCGTTTTCATAAAAAGTGATTTTCAGTATAGTCAAGGACTTGTTCAAATGATTTGAGGGTCTAGGTAGGAGTGTCATAGTCCTAGTAGGTTCTACTGGAGGGCTAATTGTTGATCTAGGTGGTCTGAGAAAAAAGTACTTAATACGTTGTCAAATTTTGAGCTCAAAAATTATTCTTGTGCGTTTTCATAAAAAGTGATTTTCAGTATAGTCAAGGACTTGTTCAATTGATTTGAGGGTCTATGTAGGAGTGTCATAGTCCTAGTAGGTTCTACTGGAGGGCTAATTGTTGATCTAGGTGGTCTGAGAAAAAAGTACTTAATACGTTGTCAAATTTCGAGCTCAAAAGGTATTCTTGTGCGTTTTCATAAAAAGTGATTTTCGATATAGTCAAGGACTTGTTCAAATGATTTGAGGGTCTAGGTAGGAGTGTCATAGTCCTAGTAGGTTCTACTGGAGGGCTAATTGTTGATCTAGGTGGTCTGAGAAAAAAGTACTTAATACGTTGTCAAATTTCGAGCTCAAAAATTATTCTTGTGCGTTTTCATAAAAAGTGATTTTCAGTATAGTCAAGGACTTGTTCAAATGATTTGAGGGTCTAGGTAGGAGTGTCATAGTCCTAGTAGGTTCTACTGGAGGGCTAATTGTTGATCCAGCTGGTCTGAGAAAAAAGTACTTAATACGTTGTCAAATTTTGAGCTCAAAAATTATTCTTGTGCGTTTTCATAAAAAGTGATTTTCAGTATAGTCAAGGACTTGTTCAAATGATTTGAGGGTCTATGTAGGAGTGTCATAGTCCTAGTAGGTTCTACTGGAGGGCTAATTGTTGATCTAGGTGGTCTGAGAAAAAAGTACTTAATACGTTGTCAAATTTCGAGCTCAAAAGGTATTCTTGTGCGTTTTCATAAAAAGTGATTTTCGATATAGTCAAGGACTTGTTCAAATGATTTGAGGGTCTAGGTAGGAGTGTAATAGTCCTAGTAGGTTCTACTGGAGGGCTAATTGTTGATCCAGCTGGTCTGAGAAAAAAGTACTTAATACGTTGTCAAATTTTGAGCTCAAAAATTATTCTTGTGCGTTTTCATAAAAAGTGATTTTCAGTATAGTCAAGGACTTGTTCAAATGATTTGAGGGTCTATGTAGGAGTGTCATAGTCCTAGTAGGTTCTACTGGAGGGCTAATTGTTGATCTAGGTGGTCTGAGAAAAAAGTACTTAATACGTTGTCAAATTTCGAGCTCAAAAATTATTCTTGTGCGTTTTCATAAAAAGTGATTTTCAGTATAGTCAAGGACTTGTTCAAATGATTTGAGGGTCTATGTAGGACTGTCATAGTCCTAGTAGGTTCTACTGGAGGGCTAATTGTTGATCTAGCTGGTCTGAGAAAAAAGTACTTAATACGTTGTCAAATTTCGAGCTCAAAAATTATTCTTGTGCGTTTTCATAAAAAGTGATTTTCAGTATAGTCAAGGACTTGTTCAAATGATTTGAGGGTCTATGTAGGAGTGTTGTAGTCCTAATAGGTTCTACTGGAGGGCTAATTGTTGATCTAGCTGGTCTGAGAAAAAAGTACCTAATACGTTGTCAAATTTCGAGCTCAAAAACTATTCTTGTGCGTTTTCATAAAAAGTGATTTTCAGTATAGTCAAGGACTTGTTGAAATGATTTGAGGGTCTATGTAGGAGTGTCCTAGTCCTAGTAGGTTCTACTGGAGGGCTAATTGTTGATCTAGCTGGTCTGAGAAAAAAGTACCTAATACGTTGTCAAATTTCGAGCTCAAAAATTATTCTTGTGCGTTTTCATAAAAAGTGATTTTCAGTATAGTCAAGGACTTGTTCAAATGATTTGAGGGTCTATGTAGGAGTGTTGTAGTCCTAATAGGTTCTACTGGAGGGCTAATTGTTGATCTAGCTGGTCTGAGAAAAAAGTACCTAATACGTTGTCAAATTTCGAGCTCAAAAATTATTCTTGTGCGTTTTCATAAAAAGTGATTTTCAGTATAGTCAAGGACTTGTTCAAATGATTTGAGGGTCTAGGTAGGAGTGTCATATTCCTAATAGGTACTACTGGAGGGCTAATTGTTGATCTAGCTGGTCTGAGAAAAAAGTACCTAATACGTTGTCAAATTTCGAGCTCAAAAACTATTCTTGTGCGTTTTCATAAAAAGTGATTTTCAGTATAGTCAAGGACTTGTTGAAATGATTTGAGGGTCTATGTAGGAGTGTCCTAGTCCTAGTAGGTTCTACTGGAGGGCTAATTGTTGATTTAGCTGGTCTGAGAAAAAAGTACTTAATACGTTGTCAAATTTCGAGCTCAAAAATTATTCTTGTGCGTTTTCATAAAAAGTGATTTTCAGTATAGTCAAGGACTTGTTCAAATGATTTGAGGGTCTATGTAGGAGTGTTGTAGTCCTAATAGGTTCTACTGGAGGGCTAATTGTTGATCTAGGTGGTCTGAGAAAAAGTACTTAATACGTTGTCAAATTTCGAGCTCAAAAATTATTCTTGTGCGTTTTCATAAAAAGTGATTTTCAGTATAGTCAAGGACTTGTTCAAATGATTTGAGGGTCTATGTAGGAGTGTCATAGTCCTAGTAGGTTCTACTGGAGGGCTAATTGTTGATCTAGCTGGTCTGAGAAAAAAGTACTTAATACGTTGTCAAATTTCGAGCTCAAAAATTATTCTTGTGCGTTTTCATAAAAAGTGATTTTCAGTATAGTCAAGGACTTGTTCAAATGATTTGAGGGTCTATGTAGGAGTATCATAGTCCTAGTAGGTTCTACTGGAGGGCTAATTGTTGATCTAGCTGGTCTGAGAAAAAAGTACTTAATACGTTGTCAAATTTCGAGCTCAAAAATTATTCTTGTGCGTTTTCATAAAAAGTGATTTTCAGTATAGTCAAGGACTTGTTCAAATGATTTGAGGGTCTAGTTAGGAGTGTCATATTCCTAATAGGTACTACTGGAGGGCTAATTGTTGATCTAGCTGGTCTGAGAAAAAAGTACTTAATACGTTGTCAAATTTCGAGCTCAAAAATTATTCTTGTGCATTTTCATAAAAAGTGATTTTCAGTATAGTCAAGGACTTGTTCAAATGATTTGAGGGTCTATGTAGGAGTGTTGTAGTCCTAATAGGTTCTACTGGAGGGCTAATTGTTGATCCAGGTGGTCTAAGAAAAAAGTACTTAATACGTTGTCAAATTTCGAGCTCAAAAATTATTCTTGTGCGTTTTCATAAAAAGTGATTTTCAGTATAGTCAAGGACTTGTTCAAATGATTTGAGGGTCTATGTAGGAGTGTCGTAGTCCTAATAGGTTCTACTGGAGGGCTAATTGTTGATCTAGGTGGTCTGAGAAAAAAGTACCTAATACGTTGTCAAATTTTGAGCTCAAAAATTATTCTTGTGCGTTTTCATAAAAAGTGATTTTCAGTATAGTCAAGGACTTGTTCAAATGATTTGAGGGTCTATGTAGGAATGTCATAGTCCTAGTAGGTTCTACTGGAGGGCTAATTGTTGATCTAGGTGCTCTGAGAAAAAAGTACTTAATACGTTGTCAAATTTCGAGCTCAAAAATTATTCTTGTGCGTTTTCATAAAAAGTGATTTTCAGTATAGTCAAGGACTTGTTCAAATGATTTGAGGGTCTAGGTAGGAGTGTCATATTCCTAATAGGTACTACTGGAGGGCTAATTGTTGATCTAGGTGGTCTGAGAAAAAAGTACTTAATACGTTGTCAAATTTCGAGCTCAAAAATTATTATTGTGCGTTTTCATAAAAAGTGATTTTCAGTGTAGTCAAGGACTTGTTCAAATGGTTTGAGGGTCTATGTAGGAGTGTCATAGTCCTAGTAGGTTCTATTGGAGGGCTAGTTGTTGATCTAGGTGGTCTGAGTAAAAAGTACTTAATACGTTGTCAAATTTCGAGCTCAAAAATTATTCGTGTGCGTTTTCATAAAAAGTGATTTTCAGTATAGTCAAGGACTTGTTCAAATGATTTGAGGGTCTATGTAGGAGTGTCATAGTTCTAGTAGGTTCTTCTGGTGGGCTAATTGTTGATATAGGTGGTCTGAGAAAAGAGTACTTAATACGTTGTCAAATTTCGAGCTCAAAAATTATTCTTGTGCGTTTTCATAAAAAGTGATTTTCAGTATAGTCAAGGACTTGTTCAAATGATTTGAGGGTTTATGTAGGAGTGTCGTAGTCCTAATAGGTTCTACAGGAGGGCTAATTGTTGATCTAGGTGGTCTGAGAAAAAAGTATTTAATACGTTGTCAAATTTCGAGCTCAAAAATTATTCTTGTGCGTTTTCATAAAAAGTGATTTTCAGTATAGTCAAGGACTTGTTCAAATGATTTGAGGGTCTATGTAGGAGTGTCATAGTCCTAGTAGGTTCTACTGGAGGGCTAATTGTTGATCTAGCTGGTCTGAGAAAAAAGTACTTAATACGTTGTCAAATTTCGAGCTCAAAAATTATTCGTGTGCGTTTTCATAAAAAGTGATTTTCAGTATAGTCAAGGACTTGTTCAAATGATTTGAGGGTCTATGTAGGAGTGTCATAGTTCTAGTAGGTTCTTCTGGTGGGCTAATTGTTGATATAGGTGGTCTGAGAAAAGAGTACTTAATACGTTGTCAAATTTCGAGCTCAAAAATTATTCTTGTGCGTTTTCATAAAAAGTGATTTTCAGTATAGTCAAGGACTTGTTCAAATGATTTGAGGGTTTATGTAGGAGTGTCGTAGTCCTAATAGGTTCTACAAGAGGGCTAATTGTTGATCTAGGTGGTCTGAGAAAAAAGTACTTAATACGTTGTCAAATTTCGAGCTCAAAAATTATTCTTGTGCGTTTTCATAAAAAGTGATTTTCAGTATAGTCAAGGACTTGTTCAAATGATTTGAGGGTCTAGGTAGGAGTGTCATATTCCTAATAGGTACTACTGGAGGGCTAATTGTTGATCTAGGTGGTCTGAGAAAAAAGTACTTAATACGTTGTCAAATTTCGAGCTCAAAAATTATTATTGTGCGTTTTCATAAAAAGTGATTCTCAGTGTAGTCAAGGACTTGTTCAAATGGTTTGAGGGTCTATGTAGGAGTGTCATAGTCCTAGTAGGTTCTATTGGAGGGCTAGTTGTTGATCTAGGTGGTCTGAGTAAAAAGTACTTAATACGTTGTCAAATTTCGAGCTCAAAAATTATTCGTGTGCGTTTTCATAAAAAGTGATTTTCAGTATAGTCAAGGACTTGTTCAAATGATTTGAGGGTCTATGTAGGAGTGTCATAGTTCTAGTAGGTTCTTCTGGTGGGCTAATTGTTGATATAGGTGGTCTGAGAAAAGAGTACTTAATACGTTGTCAAATTTCGAGCTCAAAAATTATTCTTGTGCGTTTTCATAAAAAGTGATTTTCAGTATAGTCAAGGACTTGTTCAAATGATTTGAGGGTTTATGTAGGAGTGTCGTAGTCCTAATAGGTACTACTGGAGGGCTAATTGTTGATCTAGGTGGTCTGAGAAAAAAGTACTTAATACGTTGTCAAATTTCGAGCTCAAAAATTATTATTGTGCGTTTTCATAAAAAGTGATTTTCAGTGTAGTCAAGGACTTGTTCAAATGGTTTGAGGGTCTATGTAGGAGTGTCATAGTCCTAGTAGGTTCTATTGGAGGGCTAGTTGTTGATCTAGGTGGTCTGAGTAAAAAGTACTTAATACGTTGTCAAATTTCGAGCTCAAAAATTATTCGTGTGCGTTTTCATAAAAAGTGATTTTCAGTATAGTCAAGGACTTGTTCAAATGATTTGAGGGTCTATGTAGGAGTGTCATAGTTCTAGTAGGTTCTTCTGGTGGGCTAATTGTTGATATAGGTGGTCTGAGAAAAGAGTACTTAATACGTTGTCAAATTTCGAGCTCAAAAATTATTCTTGTGCGTTTTCATAAAAAGTGATTTTCAGTATAGTCAAGGACTTGTTCAAATGATTTGAGGGTTTATGTAGGAGTGTCGTAGTCCTAATAGGTTCTACAGGAGGGCTAATTGTTGATCTAGGTGGTCTGAGAAAAAAGTATTTAATACGTTGTCAAATTTCGAGCTCAAAAATTATTCTTGTGCGTTTTCATAAAAAGTGATTTTCAGTATAGTCAAGGACTTGTTCAAATGATTTGAGGGTCTATGTAGGAGTGTCATAGTCCTAGTAGGTTCTACTGGAGGGCTAATTGTTGATCTAGGTGGTCTGAGAAAAAAGTATTTAATACGTTGTCAAATTTCGAGCTCAAAAATTATTCTTGTGCGTTTTCATAAAAAGTGATTTTCAGTATAGTCAAGGACTTGTTCAAATGATTTGAGGGTCTATGTAGGAGTGTCATAGTCCTAGTAGGTTCTACTGGAGGGCTAATTGTTGATCTAGCTGGTCTGAGAAAAAAGTACTTAATACGTTGTCAAATTTCGAGCTCAAAAATTATTCGTGTGCGTTTTCATAAAAAGTGATTTTCAGTATAGTCAAGGACTTGTTCAAATGATTTGAGGGTCTATGTAGGAGTGTCATAGTTCTAGTAGGTTCTTCTGGTGGGCTAATTGTTGATATAGGTGGTCTGAGAAAAGAGTACTTAATACGTTGTCAAATTTCGAGCTCAAAAATTATTCTTGTGCGTTTTCATAAAAAGTGATTTTCAGTATAGTCAAGGACTTGTTCAAATGATTTGAGGGTTTATGTAGGAGTGTCGTAGTCCTAATAGGTTCTACAAGAGGGCTAATTGTTGATCTAGGTGGTCTGAGAAAAAAGTACTTAATACGTTGTCAAATTTCGAGCTCAAAAATTATTCTTGTGCGTTTTCATAAAAAATGATTTTCAGTATAGTCAAGGACTTGTTCAAATGATTTGAGGGTCTATGTAGGAGTGTCATAGTCCTAGTAGGTTCTACTGGAGGGCTAATTGTTGATCTAGGTGGTCTGAGAAAAAAGTGCTTAATACGTTGTCAAATTTCGAGCTCAAAAATTATTCTTGTGCGTTTTCATAAAAAGTGATTTTCAGTATAGTCAAGGGTTGTTCAAATGATTTGAGGGTCTAGGTAGGAGTGTCATATTCCTAATAGGTACTACTGGAGGGCTAATTGTTGATCTAGGTGGTCTGAGAAAAAAGTACTTAAGACGTTGTCAGATTTCGAGCTCAAAAATTATTCTTGTGCGTTTTCATAAAAAGTGATTTTCAGTATAGTCAAGGACTTGTTCAAATGATTTGAGGGTCTATGTAGGAGTGTCATATTCCTAACAGGTTCTACTGGAGGGCTAATTGTTGATCTAGGTGGTCTGAGAAAAAAGTACTTAATACGTTGTCAAATTTCGAGCTCAAAAATTATTCTTGTGCGTTTTCATAAAAAGTGATTTTCAGTATAGTCAAGGACTTGTTCAAATGATTTGAGGGTCTATGTAGGAGTGTCATAGTCCTAGTAGGTTCTACTGGAGGGCTAATTGTTGATCTAGCTGGTCTGAGAAAAAAGTACTTAATACGTTGTCAAATTTCGAGCTCAAAAATTATTCTTGTGCGTTTTCCTAAAAAGTGATTTTCAGTATAGTCAAGGACTTGTTCAAATGATTTGAGGGTCTATGTAGGAGTGTCATAGTCCTAGTAGGTTCTACTGGAGGGCTAATTGTTGATCTAGGTGGTCTGAGAAAAAAGTACTTAATACGTTGTCAAATTTCGAGCTCAAAAATTATTCTTGTGCGTTTTCATAAAAAATGATTTTCAGTATAGTCAAGGACTTGTTCAAATGATTTGAGGGTCTATGTAGGAGTGTCATAGTCCTAGTAGGTTCTACTGGAGGGCTAATTGTTGATCTAGGTGGTCTGAGAAAAAAGTGCTTAATACGTTGTCAAATTTCGAGCTCAAAAATTATTCTTGTGCGTTTTCATAAAAAGTGATTTTCAGTATAGTCAAGGGTTGTTCAAATGGTTTGAGGGTCTAGGTAGGAGTGTCATATTCCTAATAGGTACTACTGGAGGGCTAATTGTTGATCTAGGTGGTCTGAGAAAAAAGTACTTAAGACGTTGTCAGATTTCGAGCTCAAAAATTATTCTTATGCGTTTTCATAAAAAGTGATTTTCAGTATAGTCAAGGACTTGTTCAAATGATTTGAGGGTCTATGTAGGAGTGTCATATTCCTAACAGGTTCTACCGGAGGGCTAATTGTTGATCTAGGTGGTCTGAGAAAAAAGTACTTAATACGTTGTCAAATTTCGAGCTCAAAAATTATTCTTGTGCGTTTTCATAAAAAGTGATTTTCAGTATAGTCAAGGACTTGTTCAAATGATTTGAGGGTCTATGTAGGAGTGTCATAGTCCTAGTAGGTTCTACTGGAGGGCATATTGTTGATCTAGTTGGTCTGAGAAAAAAGTACTTAATACGTTGTCAAATTTCGAGCTCAAAAATTATTCTTGTGCGTTTTCATAAAAAGTGATTTTCAGTATAGTCAAGGACTTGTTCAAATGATTTGAGGGTCTATGTAGGAGTGTCATAGTCCTAGTAGGTTCTACTGGAGGGCTAGTTGTTGATCTAGGTGGTCTGAGAAAAAAGTACTTAATACGTTGTCAAATTTCGAGCTCAAAAATTATTCTTGTGCGTTTTCATAAAAAGTGCTTTTCAGTATAGTCAAGGACTTGTTCAAATGATTTGAGGGTCTATGTAGGAGTGTCATAGTCCTAGTAGGTTCTACTGGAGGGCTAATTGTTGATCTAGCTGGTCTGAGAAAAAAGTACTCAATACGTTGTCAAATTTCGATCTCAAAAATTATTCTTGTGCGTTTTCATAAAAAGTGATTTTCAGTATAGTCAAGGACTTGTTCAAATGATTTGAGGGTCTATGTAGGAGTGTCATAGTCCTAGTAGGTTCTACTGGAGGGCTAGTTGTTGATCTAGGTGGTCTGAGAAAAAAGTACTTAATACGTTGTAAAATTTCGAGCTCAAAAATTATTCTTGTGCGTTTTCATAAGTGATTTTCAGTATAGTCAAGGACTTGTTCAAATGATTTGAGGGTCTATGTAGGAGTGTCATAGTCCAAGTAGGTTCTACTGGAGGGCTAATTGTTGATCTAGCTGGTCTGAGAAAAAAGTACTTAATACGTTGTCAAATTTCGAGCTCAAAAATTATTCTTGTGCGTTTTCATAAAAAGTGATTTTCAGTATAGTCATGGACTTGTTCAAATGATTTGAGGGTCTATGTAGGAGTGTCATAGTCCTAGTAGGTTCTACTGGAGGGCTAGTTGTTGATCTAGGTGGTCTGAGAAAAAATTACTTAAAACGTTGTCAAATTTCGAGCTCAAAAATTATTCTTGTGCGTTTTCATAAAAAGTGATTTTCAGTATAGTCAAGGACTTGTTCACATGATTTGAGGGTCTATGTAGGAGTGTCATAGTCCTAGTAGGTTCTACTGGAGGGCTAATTGTTGATCTAGGTGGTCTGAGAAAAAAGTACTTAATACGTTGTCAAATTTCGAGCTCAAAAATTATTCTTGTGCGTTTTCATAAAAAGTGATTTTCAGTATAGTCAAGGACTTGTTCAAATGATTTGAGGGTCTAGGTAGGAGTGTCATATTCCTAATAGGTACTACTGGAGGGCTAATTGTTGATCTAGGTGGTCTGAGAAAAAAGTACTTAATACGTTGTCAAATTTCGAGCTTAAAAATTATTCTTGTGCGTTTTCATAAAAAGTGATTTTCAGTATAGCCAAGGACTTGTTCAAATGATTTGAGGGTCTATGTAGGAGTGTCGTAGTCCTAATAGGTTCTACTGGAGGGCTAATTGTTGATCTAGGTGGTCTGAGAAAAAAGTACTTAATACGTTGTCAAATTTCGAGCTCAAAAATTATTCTTGTGCGTTTTCATAAAAAGTGATTTTCAGTATAGTCAAGGACTTGTTCAAATGATTTGAGGGTCTATGTAGGAGTGTCATAGTCCAAGTAGGTTCTACTGGAGGGCTAATTGTTGATCTAGCTGGTCTGAGAAAAAAGTACTTAATACGTTGTCAAATTTCGAGCTCAAAAATTATTCTTGTGCGTTTTCATAAAAAGTGATTTTCAGTATAGTCAAGGACTTGTTCAAATGATTTGAGGGTCTATGTAGGAGTGTCATAGTCCTAGTAGGTTCTACTGGAGGGCTAGTTGTTGATCTAGGTGGTCTGAGAAAAAAGTACTTAAAACGTTGTCAAATTTCGAGCTCAAAAATTATTCTTGTGCGTTTTCATAAAAAGTGATTTTCAGTATAATCAAGGACTTGTTCAAATGATTTGAGGGTCTATGTAGGAGTGTCATAGTCCTAGTAGGTTCCACTGGAGGGCTAATTGTTGATCTAGGTGGTCTGAGAAAAAAGTACTTAATACGTTGTCAAATTTCGAGCTCAAAAATTATTCTTGTGCGTTTTCATAAAAAGTGATTTTCAGTATAGTCAAGGACTTGTTCAAATGATTTGAGGGTCTAGGTAGGAGTGTCATATTCCTAATAGGTACTACTGGAGGGCTAATTGTTGATCTAGGTGGTCTGAGAAAAAAGTACTTAATACGTTGTCAAATTTCGAGCTTAAAAATTATTCTTGTGCGTTTTCATAAAAAGTGATTTTCAGTATAGTCAAGGACTTGTTCAAATGATTTGAGGGTCTATGTAGGAGTGTTGTAGTCCTAATGGGTTCTACTGGAGGGCTAATTGTTGATCTAGGTGGTCTGAGAAAAAGTACTTAATACGTTGTCAAATTTCGAGCTCAAAAATTATTCTTGTGCGTTTTCATAAAAAGTGATTTTCAGTATAGTCAAGGACTTGTTCAAATGATTTGAGGGTCTAGGTAGGAGTGTCATATTCCTAATAGGTACTACTGGAGGGCTAATTGTTGATCTAGGTGGTCTGAGAAAAAAGTACTTAATACGTTGTCAAATTTCGAGCTCAAAAATTATTCTTGTGCGTTTTCATAAAAAGTGATTTTCAGTATAATCAAGGACTTGTTCAAATGATTTGAGGGTCTATGTAGGAGTGTCATAGTCCTAGTAGGTTCCTCTGGAGGGCTAATTGTTGATCTAGGTGGTCTGAGAAAAAAGTACTTAATACGTTGTCAAATTTCGAGCTCAAAAATTATTCTTGTGCGTTTTCATAAAAAGTGATTTTCAGTATAGTCAAGGACTTGTTCAAATGATTTGAGGGTCTAGGTAGGAGTGTCATATTCCTAATAGGTACTACTGGAGGGCTAATTGTTGATCTAGGTGGTCTGAGAAAAAAAGTACTTAATACGTTGTCAAATTTCGAGCTTAAAAATTATTCTTGTGCGTTTTCATAAAAAGTGATTTTCAGTATAGCCAAGGACTTGTTCAAATGATTTGAGGGTCTATGTAGGAGTGTCGTAGTCCTAATAGGTTCTACTGGAGGGCTAATTGTTGATCTAGGTGGTCTGAGAAAAAAGTACTTAATACGTTGTCAAATTTCGAGCTCAAAAATTATTTTTGTGCGTTTTCATAAAAAGTGATTTTCAGTATAGTCAAGGACTTGTTCAAATGATTTGAGGGTCTATGTAGGAGTGTCATAGTCCTAGTAGGTTCTACTGGAGGGCTAATTGTTGATCTAGCTGGTCTGAGAAAAAAGTACTCAATACGTTGTCAAATTTCGAGCTCAAAAATTTTTCTTGTGCGTTTTCATAAAAAGTGATTTTCAGTATAGTCAAGGACTTGTTCAGATGATTTGAGGGTCTAGGTAGGAGTGTCAGATTCCTAATAGGTACTACTGGAGGGCTAATTGCTGATCTAGGTGGTCTGAGAAAAAAGTACTTAATACGTTGTCAAATTTCGAGCTCAAAAATTATTCTTGTGCGTTTTTATAAAAAGTGATTTTCAGTATAGTCAAGGACTTGTTCAAATGATTTGAGGGTCTATGTAGGAGTGTCATAGTCCTAGTAGGTTCTACTGGAGGGCTAATTGTTGATCTAGCTGGTCTGAGAAAAAAGTACTTAATACGTTGTCAAATTTCGAGCTCAAAAATTTTTCTTGTGCGTTTTCATAAAAAGTGATTTTCAGTATAGTCAAGGACTTGTTCAGATGATTTGAGGGTCTAGGTAGAAGTGTCAGATTCCTAATAGGTACTACTGGAGGGCTAATTGCTGATCTAGGTGGTCTGAGAAAAAAGTACTTAATACGTTGTCAAATTTCGAGCTCAAAAATTATTCTTGTGCGTTTTTATAAAAAGTGATTTTCAGTATAGTCAAGGACTTGTTCAAATGATTTGAGGGTCTATGTAGGAGTGTCATAGTCCTAGTAGGTTCTACTGGAGGGCTAATTGTTGATCTAGCTGGTCTGAGAAAAAAGTACTTAATACGTTGTCAAATTTCGAGCTCAAAAATTTTTCTTGTGCGTTTTCATAAAAAGTGATTTTCAGTATAGTCAAGGACTTGTTCAGATGATTTGAGGGTCTAGGTAGAAGTGTCAGATTCCTAATAGGTACTACTGGAGGGCTAATTGTTGATCTAGGTGGTCTGAGAAAAAAGTACTTAATACGTTGTCAAATTTCGAGCTTAAAAATTATTCTTGTGCGTTTTCATAAAAAGTGATTTTCAGTATAACCAAGGACTTCTTCAAATGATTTGAGGGTCTATGTAGGAGTGTCGTAGTCCTAATAGGTTCTACTGGAGGGCTAATTGCTGATCTAGGTGGTCTGAGAAAAAAGTACTTAATACGTTGTCAAATTTCGAGCTCAAAAATTATTCTTGTGCGTTTTCCTAAAAAGTGATTTTCAGTATAGTCAAGGACTTGTTCAAATGATTTGAGGGTCTATGTAGGAGTGTCATAGTCCTAGTAGGTTCTACTGGAGGGCTAATTGTTGATCTAGGTGGTCTGAGAAAAAAGTACTTAATACGTTGTCAAATTTCGAGCTCAAAAATTATTCTTGTGCGTTTTCATAAAAAGTGATTTTCAGTATAGTCAAGGACTTGTTCAAAAGATTTGAGGGTCTAGGTAGGAGTGTCATATTCCTAATAGGTACTACTGGAGGGCTAAATGTTGATCTAGGTGGTATGAGAAAAAAGTACTTAATACGTTGTCAAATTTCGAGCTTAAAAATTATTCTTGTGCGTTTTCATAAAAAGTGATTTTCAGTGTAGTCAAGGACTTGTTCAAATGATTTGAGGGTCTGTGTAGGAGTGTCGTAGTCCTAATAGGTTCTACTGGAGGGCTAATTGTTGATCTAGGTGGTCTGAGAAAAAAGTACTTAATACGTTGTCAAATTTCGAGCTCAAAAATTATTCTTGTGCGTTTTCATAAAAAGTGATTTTCAGTATAGTCAAGGACTTGTTCAGATGATTTGAGGGTCTAGGTAGGACTGTCATATTCCTAATAGGTACTACTGGAGGGCTAATTGTTGATCTAGGTGGTCTGAGAAAAAAGTACTTAATACGTTGTCAAATTTCGAGCTTAAAAATTATTCTTGTGCGTTTTCATAAAAAGTGATTTTCAGTATAGTCAAGGACTTGTTCAAATGATTTGAGGGTCTATGTGGGAGTGTCGTAGTCCTAATAAGTTCTACTGGAGGGCTAATTGTTGATCTAGGTGGTCTGAGAAAAAAGTACTTAATACGTTGTCAAATTTCGAGCTCAAAAATTATTCTTGTGCGTTTTCATAAAAAGTGATTTTCAGTATAGTCAAGGACTTGTTCAAATGATTTGAGGGTCTATGTAGGAGTGTCATAGTCCTAGTAGGTTCTACTGGAGGGCTAATTGTTGATCTAGCTGGTCTGAGAAAAAAGTACTTAATACGTTGTCAAATTTCGAGCTCAAAAATTTTTCTTGTGCGTTTTCATAAAAAGTGATTTTCAGTATAGTCAAGTACTTGTTCAGATGATTTGAGGGTCTAGGTAGGAGTGTCATATTCCTAATAGGTACTACTGGAGGGCTAATTGTTGATCTAGGTGGTCTGAGAAAAAAGTACTCAATACGTTGTCAAATTTCGAGCTCAAAAATTATTCTTGTGCGTTTTCATAAAAAGTGATTTTCAGTATAGTCAAGGACTTGTTCAAATGATTTGAGGGTCTATGTAGGAGTATCGTAGTCCTAATAGGTTCTACTGGAGGGCTAATTGTTGATCTAGGTGGTCTGAGAAAAAAGTATCTTATACGTTGTCAAATTTCGAGCTCAAAAATTATTCTTGTGCGTTTTCATAAAAAGTGATTTTCAGTATAGTCAAAAACTTGTTCAAATGATTTGAGGGTCTATGTAGGAGTGTCATAGTCCTAGTAGGTTCTACTGGAGGGCTAATTGTTGATCTAGCTGGTCTGAGAAAAAAGTACTTAATATGTTGTCAAATTTCGAGCTCAAAAATTATTCTTGTGCGTTTTCATAAAAAGTGATCTTCAGCATAGTCAAGGACTTGTTCAAAAGATTTGAGGGTCTAGGTAGGAGTGTCGTATTCCTAATAGGTACTACTGGAGGGCTAATTGTTGATCTAGGTGGTCTGAGAAAAAAGTACTTAATACGTTGTCAAATTTCGAGCTCAAAAATTATTCTTGTGCGTTTTCATAAAGTGATTTTCAGTATAGTCAAGGACTTGTTCAAATGATTTGAGGGTCTATGTAGGAGTGTCATAGTCCTAGTAGGTTCTACTAGAGGGCTAATTGTTGATCTAGGTGGTCTGAGAAAAAAGTACGTTATACGTTGTCAGATTTCGAGCTCAAAAGTTATTCTTGTGCGTTTTCATAGAAAGTGATTTTCAGTACAGTCAAGGACTTGGTCAAATGATTTGAGGGTCTATGTAGGAGTGTCGTAGTCCTAATAGGTTCTACTGGAGGGCTAATTGTTGATCTAGTTGGTTTGAGAAAAATGTACTTAATACGTTGTCAAATTTCGAGCTCAAAAATTATTCTTGTGCGTTTTCATAAAAAGTGATTTTCAGTATTGTCAAGGACTTGTTCAAATGATTTGGAGGTCTATGTAGGAGTGTCGTAGTCCCTATAGGTTCTACTGGAGGGCTAATTGTTGATCTAGGTGGTCTGAGAAAAGAGTACTTAATACGTTGTCAAATTTCGAGCTCAAAAGGTATTCTTGTGAGTTTTCATAAAAAGTGATTTTCGATATAGTCAAGGACTTGTTCAAATGATTTGAGGGTCTATGTAGGAGTGTCATAGTCCTAGTAGGTTCTACTGGAGGGCTAATTGTTGATCTAGCTGGTCTGAGAAAAAAGTACTTAATACGTTGTCAAATTTCGAGCTCAAAAGTTGTTCTTGTGCGTTTTCATAAAAGGTGATTTTCAGTATAGTCAAGGACTTGTTCAAATGATTTGAGGGTCTATGTAGGAGTGTCGTAGTTCTAATAGGTTCTACTGGAGGGCTAATTGTTGATCTAGGTGGTTTGAGAAAAAGGTACTTAATACGTTATCAAATTTCGAGCTCAAAAATTATTCTTGTGCGTTTTCATAAAAAGTGATTTTCAGTATTGTCAAGGACTTGTTCAAATGATTTGGAGGTCTATGTAGGAGTGTCGTAGTCCTAATAGGTTCTACTGGAGGGCTAATTGTTGATCTAGGTGGTCTGAGAAAAGAGTACTTAATACGTTGTCAAAATTCGAGCTCAAAAATTATTCTTGTGCGTTTTCATAAGTGATTTTCAGTATAGTGAAGGACTTGTTCAAATGATTTGAGGGTCTATGTAGGAGTGTCATAGTCCAAGTAGGTTCTACTGGAGGGCTAATTGTTGATCTAGCTGGTCTGAGAAAAAAGTACTTAATACGTTGTCAAATTTCGAGCTCAAAAATTATTCTTGTGCGTTTTCATAAAAAGTGATTTTCAGTATAGTCAAGGACTTGTTCAAATGATTTGAGGGTCTATGTAGGAGTGTCATAGTCCTAGTAGGTTCTACTGGAGGGCTAATTGTTGATCTAGGTGGTCTGAGAAAAAAAAAGTACTTAATACGTTGTCAAATTTCGAGCTCAAAAATTATTCTTGTGCGTTTTCATAAAAAGTGATTTTCAGAATAGTCAAGGACTTGTTCAAATGATTTGAGGGTCTAGGTAGGAGTGTCATATTCCTAATAGGTACTACTGGAGGGCTAATTGTTGATCTAGGTGGTCTGAGAAAAAAGTACTTAATACGTTGTCAAATTTCGAGCTTAAAAATTATTCTTGTGCGTTTTCATAAAAAGTGATTTTCAGTATAGCCAAGGACTTGTTCAAATGATTTGAGGGTCTATGTAGGAGTGTCGTAGTCCTAATAGGTTCTACTGGAGGGCTAATTGTTGATCTAGGTGGTCTGAGAAAAAAGTACTTAATACGTTGTCAAATTTCGAGCTCAAAAATTATTCTTGTGCGTTTTCATAAAAAGTGATTTTCAGTATAGTCAAGGACTTGTTCAAATGATTTGAGGGTCTATGTAGGAGTGTCATAGTCCAAGTAGGTTCTACTGGAGGGCTAATAGTTGATCTAGCTGGTCTGAGAAAAAAGTACTTAATACGTTGTCAAATTTCGAGCTCAAAAATTATTCTTGTGCGTTTTCATAAAAAGTGATTTTCAGTATAGTCAAGGACTTGTTCAAATGATTTGAGGGTCTATGTAGGAGTGTCATAGTCCTAGTAGGTTCTACTGGAGGGCTAGTTGTTGATCTAGGTGGTCTGAGAAAAAAGTACTTAAAACGTTGTCAAATTTCGAGCTCAAAAATTATTCTTGTGCGTTTTCATAAAAAGTGATTTTCAGTATAGTCAAGGACTTGTTCAAATGATTTGAGGGTCCATGTAGGAGTGTCATAGTCCTAGTAGGTTCTACTGGAGGGCTAATTGTTGATCTAGGTGGTCTGAGAAAAAAGTACTTAATACGTTGTCAAATTTCGAGCTCAAAAATTATTCTTGTGCGTTTTCATAAAAAGTGATTTTCAGTATAGTCAAGGACTTGTTCAAATGATTTGAGGGTCTAGGTAGGAGTGTCATATTCCTAATAGGTACTACTGGAGGGCTAATTGTTGATCTAGGTGGTCTGAGAAAAAAGTACTTAATACGTTGTCAAATTTCGAGCTTAAAAATTATTCTTGTGCGTTTTCATAAAAAGTGATTTTCAGTATAGCCAAGGACTTGTTCAAATGATTTGAGGGTCTATGTAGGAGTGTCGTAGTCCTAATAGGTTCTACTGGAGGGCTAATTGTTGATCTAGGTGGTCTGAGAAAAAAGTACTTAATACGTTGTCAAATTTCGAGCTCAAAAATTATTCTTGTGCGTTTTCATAAAAAGTGATTTTCAGTATAGTCAAGGACTTGTTCAAATGATTTGAGGGTCTATGTAGGAGTGTCATAGTCCAAGTAGGTTCTACTGGAGGGCTAATAGTTGATCTAGCTGGTCTGAGAAAAAAGTACTTAATACGTTGTCAAATTTCGAGCTCAAAAATTATTCTTCTGCGTTTTCATAAAAAGTGATTTTCAGTATAGTCAAGGACTTGTTCAAATGATTTGAGGGTCTATGTAGGAGTGTCATAGTCCTAGTAGGTTCTACTGGAGGGCTAGTTGTTGATCTAGGTGGTCTGAGAAAAAAGTACTTAAAACGTTGTCAAATTTCGAGCTCAAAAATTATTCTTGTGCGTTTTCATAAAAAGTGATTTTCAGTATAGTCAAGGACTTGTTCAAATGATTTGAGGGTCCATGTAGGAGTGTCATAGTCCTAGTAGGTTCTACTGGAGGGCTAATTGTTGATCTAGGTGGTCTGAGAAAAAAGTACTTAATACGTTGTCAAATTTCGAGCTCAAAAATTATTCTTGTGCGTTTTCATAAAAAGTGATTTTCAGTATAGTCAAGGACTTGTTCAAATGATTTGAGGGTCTAGGTAGGAGTGTCATATTCCTAATAGGTACTACTGGAGGGCTAATTGTTGATCTAGGTGGTCTGAGAAAAAAGTACTTAATACGTTGTCAAATTTCGAGCTTAAAAATTATTCTTGTGCGTTTTCATAAAAAGTGATTTTCAGTATAGCCAAGGACTTGTTCAAATGATTTGAGGGTCTATGTAGGAGTGTCGTAGTCCTAATAGGTTCTACTGGAGGGCTAATTGTTGATCTAGGTGGTCTGAGAAAAAAGTACTTAATACGTTGTCAAATTTCGAGCTCAAAAATTATTCTTGAGCGTTTTCATAAAAAGTGATTTTCAGTATAGTCAAGGACTTGTTCAAATGATTTGAGGGTCTATGTAGGAGTGTCATAGTCCTAGTAGGTTCTACTGGAGGGCTAATTGTTGATCTAGCTGGTCTGAGAAAAAAGTACTCAATACGTTGTCAAAATTCGAGCTCAAAAATTTTTCTTGTGCGTTTTCATAAAAAGTGATTTTCAGTATAGTCAAGGACTTGTTCAGATGATTTGAGGGTCTAGGTAGGAGTGTCAGATTCCTAATAGGTACTACTGGAGGGCTAATTGCTGATCTAGGTGGTCTGAGAAAAAAGTACTTAATACGTTGTCAAATTTCGAGCTCAAAAATTATTCTTGTGCGTTTTTATAAAAAGTGATTTTCAGTATAGTCAAGGACTTGTTCAAATGATTTGAGGGTCTATGTAGGAGTGTCATAGTCCTAGCAGGTTCTACTGGAGGGCTAATTGTTGATCTAGCTGGTCTGAGAAAAAAGTACTTAATACGTTGTCAAATTTCGAGCTCAAAAATTTTTCTTGTGCGTTTTCATAAAAAGTGATTTTCAGTATAGTCAAGGACTTGTTCAGATGATTTGAGGGTCTAGGTAGAAGTGTCAGATTCCTAATAGGTACTACTGGAGGGCTTATTGTTGATCTAGGTGGTCTGAGAAAAAAGTACTTAATACGTTGTCAAATTTCGAGCTTAAAAATTATTCTTGTGCGTTTTCATAAAAAGTGATTTTCAGTATAGTCAAGGACTTGTTCAAATGATTTGAGGGTCTATGTAGGAGTGTCATAGTCCTAGTAGGTTCTACTGGAGGGCTAATTGTTGATCTAGGTGGTCTGAGAAAAAAGTACTTAATACGTTGTCAAATTTCGAGCTCAAAAATTATTCTTGTGCGTTTTCATAAAAAGTGATTTTCAGTATAGTCAAGGACTTGTTCAAAAGATTTGAGGGTCTAGGTAGGAGTGTCATATTCCTAATAGGTACTACTGGAGGGCTAAATGTTGATCTAGGTGGTATGAGAAAAAAGTACTTAATACGTTGTCAAATTTCGAGCTTAAAAGTTATTCTTGTGCGTTTTCATAAAAAGTGACTTTCAGTATAGTCAAGGACTTGTTCAAATGATTTGAGGGTCTATGTAGGAGTGTCGTAGTCCTAATAGGTTCTACTGGAGGGCTAATTGTTGATCTAGGTGGTCTGAGAAAAAAGTACTTAATACGTTGTCAAATTTCGAGCTCAAAAATTAGTCTTGTGCGTTTTCATAAAAAGTGATTTTCAGTATAGTCAAGGACTTGTTCAGATGATTTGAGGGTCTAGGTAGGAGTGTCATATTCCTAATAGGTACTACTGGAGGGCTAATTGTTGATCTAGGTGGTCTGAGAAAAAAGTACTTAATACGTTGTCAAATTTCGAGCTTAAAAATTATTCTTGTGCGTTTTCATAAAAAGTGATTTTCAGTATAGTCAAGGACTTGTTCAAATGATTTGAGGGTCTATGTAGGAGTGTCGTAGTCCTAATAAGTTCTACTGGAGGGCTAATTGTTGATCTAGGTGGTCTGAGAAAAAAGTACTTAATATGTTGTCAAATTTCGAGCTCAAAAATTATTCTTGTACGTTTTCATAAAAAGTGATTTTCAGTATAGTCAAGGACTTGTTCAAATGATTTGAGGGTCTATGTAGGAGTGTCATAATCCTAGTAGGTTCTACTGGAGGGCTAATTGTTGATCTAGCTGGTCTGAGAAAAAAGTACTTAATACGTTGTCAAATTTCGAGCTCAAAAATTTTTCTTGTGCGTTTTCATAAAAAGTGATTTTCAGTATAGTCAAGGACTTGTTCAGATGATTTGAGGGTCTAGGTAGGAGTGTCATATTCCTAATAGGTACTACTGGAGGGCTAATTGTTGATCTAGGTGGTCTGAGAAAAAAGTACTCAATACGTTGTCAAATTTCGAGCTCAAAAATTATTCTTGTGCGTTTTCATAAAAAGTGATTTTCAGTATAGTCAAGGACTTGTTCAAATGATTTGAGGGTCTATGTAGGAGTGTCGTAGTCCTAATAGGTTCTACTGGAGGGCTAATTGTTGATCTAGGTGGTCTGAGAAAAAAGTATCTTATACGTTGTCAAATTTCGAGCTCAAAAATTATTCTTGTGCGTTTTCATAAAAACTGATTTTCAGTATAGTCAAGGACTTGTTCAAATGATTTGAGGGTCTATGTAGGAGTGTCATAGTCCTAGTAGGTTCTACTGGAGGGCTAATTGTTGATCTAGCTGGTCTGAGAAAAAAGTACTTAATATGTTGTCAAATTTCGAGCTCAAAAATTATTCTTGTGCGTTTTCATAAAAAGTGATCTTCAGCATAGTCAAGGACTTGTTCAAATGATTTGAGGGTCTAGGTAGGAGTGTCATATTCCTAATAGGTACTACTGGAGGGCTAATTGTTGATCTAGGTGGTCTGAGAAAAAAGTACTTAATACGTTGTCAAATTTCGATCTCAAAAATTATTCTTGTGCGTTTTCATAAAGTGATTTTCAGTATAGTCAAGGACTTGTTCAAATGATTTGAGGGTCTATGTAGGAGTGTCATAGTCCTAGTAGGTTCTACTAGAGGGCTAATTGTTGATCTAGGTGGTCTGAGAAAAAAGTACATTATACGTTGTCAGATTTCGAGCTCAAAAGTTATTCTTGTGCGTTTTCATAGAAAGTGATTTTCAGTACAGTCAAGGACTTGGTCAAATGATTTGAGGGTCTATGTAGGAGTGTCGTAGTCCTAATAGGTTCTACTGGAGGGCTAATTGTTGATCTAGTTGGTTTGAGAAAAATGTACTTAATACGTTGTCAAATTTCGAGCTCAAAAATTATTCTTGTGCGTTTTCACAAAAATGTGATTTTCAGTATTGTCAAGGACTTGTTCAAATGATTTGGAGGTCTATGTAGGAGTGTCGTAGTCCCTATAGGTTCTACTGGAGGGCTAATTGTTGATCTAGGTGGTCTGAGAAAAGAGTACTTAATACGTTGTCAAATTTCGAGCTCAAAAGGTATTCTTGTGGGTTTTCATAAAAAGTGATTTTCGATATAGTCAAGGACTTGTTCAAATGATTTGAGGGTCTATGTAGGAGTGTCATAGTCCTAGTAGGTTCTACTGGAGGGCTAATTGTTGATCTAGCTGGTCTGAGAAAAAAGTACTTAATACGTTGTCAAATTTCGAGCTCAAAAATTGTTCTTGTGCGTTTTCATAAAAGGTGATTTTCAGTATAGTCAAGGACTTGTTTAAATGATTTGAGGGTCTATGTAGGAGTGTCGTAGTTCTAATAGGTTCTACTGGAGGGCTAATTGTTGATCTAGGTGGTTTGAGAAAAAGGTACTTAATACGTTATCAAATTTCGAGCTCAAAAATTATTCTTGTGCGTTTTCATAAAAAGTGATTTTCAGTATTGTCAAGGACTTGTTCAAATGATTTGGAGGTCTATGTAGGAGTGTCGTAGTCCTAATAGGTTCTACTGGAGGGCTAATTGTTGATCTAGGTGGTCTGAGAAAAGAGTACTTAATACGTTGTCAAATTTCGAGCTCAAAAGGTATTCTTGTGCGTTTTCATAAAAAGTGATTTTCGGTATAGTCAAGGACTTGTTCAAATGATTTGAGGGTCTATGTAGGAGTGTCATAGTCCTAGTAGGTTCTACTGGAGGGCTAATTGTTGATCTAGCTGGTCTGAGAAAAAATTACTTAATACGTTGTCAAATTTCGAGCTCAAAAGTTGTTCTTGTGCGTTTTCATAAAAAGGGATTTTCAGTATAGTCAAGGACTTGTTCAAATGATTTGGAGGTCATTGTAGGAGTGTCGTAGTCCTAATAGGTTCTACTGGAGGGCTAATTGTTGATCTAGGTGGTCTGAGAAAAGAGTACTTAATACGTTGTCAAATTTCGAGCTCAAAAGGTATTCTTGTGCGTTTTCATAAAAAGTGATTTTCGGTATAGTCAAGGACTTGTTCAAATGATTTGAGGGTCTATGTAGGAGTGTCTTAGTCCTAGTAGGTTCTACTGGAGGGCTAATTGTTGATCTAGGTGGTCTGAGAAAAAAGTACTTAATACGTTGTCAAATTTCGAGCTCAAAAATTATTCTTGTGCGTTTTCATAAAGTGATTTTCAGTATAGTCAAGGACTTGTTCAAATGATTTGAGGGTCTATGTAGGAGTGTCATAGTCCTAGTAGGTTCTACTAGAGGGCTAATTGTTGATCTAGGTGGTCTGAGAAAAAAGTACGTTATACGTTGTCAGATTTCGAGCTCAAAAGTTATTCTTGTGCGTTTTCATAGAAAGTGATTTTCAGTACAGTCAAGGACTTGGTCAAATGATTTGAGGGTCTATGTAGGAGTGTCGTAGTCCTAATAGGTTCTACTGGAGGGCTAATTGTTGATCTAGTTGGTTTGAGAAAAATGTACTTAATACGTTGTCAAATTTCGAGCTCAAAAATTATTCTTGTGCGTTTTCACAAAAATGTGATTTTCAGTATTGTCAAGGACTTGTTCAAATGATTTGGAGGTCTATGTAGGAGTGTCATAGTCCCTATAGGTTCTACTGGAGGGCTAATTGTTGATCTAGGTGGTCTGAGAAAAGAGTACTTAATACGTTGTCAAATTTCGAGCTCAAAAGGTATTCTTGTGCGTTTTCATAAAGAGTGATTTTCGATATAGTCAAGGACTTGTTCAAATGATTTGAGGGTCTAGGTAGGAGTGTCATAGTCCTAGTAGGTTCTACTGGAGGGCTAATTGTTGATCAAGCTGGTCTGAGAAAAAAGTACTTAATACGTTGTCAAATTTCGAGCTCAAAACTTGTTCTTGTGCGTTTTCATAAAAGGTGATTTTCAGTATAGTCAAGGACTTGTTCAAATGATTTGAGGGTCTATGTAGGAGTGTCGTAGTCCTAATAGGTTCTACTGGAGGGCTAATTGTTGATCTAGGTGGTCTGAGAAAAATGTACTTAATACGTTGTCAAATTTCGAGCTCAAAAATTATTCTTGTTCGTTTTCATAAAAAGTGATTTTCAGTATTGTCAAGGACTTGTTCAAATGATTTGGAGGTCTATGTAGGAGTGTCGTAGTCCTAATAGGTTCTACTGGAGGGCTAATTGTTGATCTAGGTGGTCTGAGAAAAGAGTACTTAATACGTTGTCAAATTTCGAGCTCAAAAGGTATTCTTGTGCGTTTTCATAAAAAGTGATTTTCGGTATAGTCAAGGACTTGTTCAAATGATTTGAGGGTCTATGTAGGAGTGTCATAGTCCTAGTAGGTTCTACAGGAGGGCTAATTGTTGATCTAGCTGGTCTGAGAAAAAATTACTTAATACGTTGTCAAATTTCGAGCTCAAAAGTTGTTCTTGTGCGTTTTCATAAAAAGGGATTTTCAGTATAGTCAAGGACTTGTTCAAATGATTTGGGGGTCTATGTAGGAGTGTCGTAGTCCTAATAGGTTCTACTGGAGGGCTAATTGTTGATCTAGGTGGTCTGAGAAAAGAGTACTTAATACGTTGTCAAATTTCGAGCTCAAAAGGTATTCTTGTGCGTTTTCATAAAAAGTGATTTTCGGTATAGTCAAGGACTTGTTCAAATGATTTGAGGGTCTATGTAGGAGTGTCATAGTCCTAGTAGGTTCTACCGGAGGGCTAATTGTTGATCTAGCTGGTCTGAGAAAAAAGTACTTAATACGTTGTCAAATTTCGAGCTCAAAATTATTCTTATGTGTTTTCATAAAAATTGATTTTCAGTATAGTCAAGGACTTGTTCAAATGATTTGAGGGTCTATGTAGGAGTGTCATAGTTCTAGTAGGTTCTTCTAGTGGGCTAATTGTTGATATAGGTGGTCTGAGAAAAGAGTACTAAATACGTTGTCAAATTTCGAGCTCAAAAGGTATTCTTGTGCGTTTTCATAAAAGGTGATTTTCGGTATAGCCAAGGACTTGTTCAAATGATTTGAGGGTCTATGTGGGAGTGTCATAGTCCTAGTAGGTTCTACTGGAGGGCTAATTGTTGAACTAGCTGGTCTGAGACAAAAGTACTTAATACGTTGTCAAATTTCGAGCTCAAAATTTATTCTTATGTGTTTTCATAAAGTGATTTTCAGTATAGTCAAGGACTTGTTCAAATGATTTGAGGGTCTATGTAGGAGTGTCATAGTCCTAGTAGGTTCTACTGATGAGCTAATTGTTGATATAGGTGGTCTGAGAAAAGAGTACTTAATACGTTGTCAAATTTCGAGCTCAAAACGTATTCTTGTGCGTTTTCATAAAAAGTGATTTTCGGTATAGTCAAGGACTTGTTCAAATGATTTGAGGGTCTATGTAGGAGTGTCATAGTCCTAGTAGGTTCTACTGGAGGGCTAATTGTTGATCCAGCTTGTCTGAGAAAAAAGTACTTAATACGTCAAATTTCGAGCTCAAACTTATTCTTATGTGTTTTCATAAAAAGTGATTTTCAGTATAGTCTAGGACTTGTTCAAATGATTTGAGGGTCTATGTAGGAGTGTCATAGTTCTAGTAGGTTCTACTGGTGGGCTAATTGTTGATATAGGTGGTCTGAAAAAAGAGTACTTAATACGTTGTCAAATTTCGAGCTCAAAAGGTATTCTTGTGCGTTTTCATAAAAAGTGATTTTTGGTATAGTCAAGGACTTGTTCAAATGATTTGAGGGTCTATGTAGGAGTGTCATAGTCCTAGTAGGTTCTACTGGAGGGCTAATTGTTGATCTAGCTGGTCTGAGAAAAAAGTACTTAATACGTTGTCAAATTTCGAGCTCAAAAGTTATTCTTATGTGTTTTCTTAAAAATTGATTTTCAGTATAGTCAAGGACTTGTTCAAATGATTTGAGGGTCTATGTAGGAGAGTCATAGTTCTAGTAAGTTCTACTGGTGGGCTAATTGTTGATATAGGTGGTCTGAGAAAAGAGTACTTAATACGTTGTCAAATTTCGAGCTCAAAAGGTATTCTTGTGCGTTTTCATAAAAAGTGATTTTCGGTATAGTCAAGGACTTGTTCAAATGATTTGAGGGTCTATGTAGGAGTGTTATAGTCCTAGTAGGTTCTACTGGAGGGCTAATTGTTGATCTAGCTGGTCTGAGAAAAAAGTACTTAATACGTTGTCAAATTTCGAGCTCAAAAGGTATTCTTGTGCGTTTTCATAAAAAGTGATTTTCGGTATAGTCAAGGACTTGTTCAAATGATTTGAGGGTCTATGTAGGAGTGTCATAGTCCTAGTAGGTTCTACTGGAGGTCTAATTGTTGATCTAGCTGGTCTGAGAAAAAAGTACTTAATACGTTGTCAAATTTCGAGCTCAAAAATTGTTCTTGTGCGTTTTCATAAAAAGTGATTTTCAGTATAGTCAAGGACTTGTTCAAATGATTTGAGGGTCTATATAGGAGTGTCATATTCCTAGTAGGTTCTACTGGAGGGCTAATTGTTGATCTAGGTGGTCTGAGAAAAAGTACTTAATACGTTGTTAAATTTCGAGCTCAAAAATTATTCTTGTGCGTTTTCATAAAAAGTGATTTTCAGTATAGTCAAGGACTTGATCAAATGATTTGAGGTTCTAGGTAGGAGTGGCATATTCCTAATAGGTTCTACTGGAGGTCTAATTGTTGATCTAGGTGGTCTGAGAAAAAAGTACTTAATACGTTGTCAAATTTCGAGCTCAAAATTTATTCTTATGTGTTTTCATAAAGTGATTTTCAGTATAGTCAAGGACTTGTTCAAATGATTTGAGGCTCTATGTAGGAGTGTCATAGTCCTAGTAGGTTCTACTGGAGGGCTAATTGTTGATCTAGCTGGTCTGAGAAAAAAGTACTTAATACGTTGTCAAATTTCGAGCTCAAAAGTTATCCTTATGTGTTTTCATAAAAAGTGATTTTCAGTATAGTCAAGGACTTGTTCAAATGATTTGAGGGTCTATTTAGGAGTGTCATAGTTCTAGTAGGTTCTACTGGTGGGCTAATTGTTGATATAGGTGGTCTGAGAAAAGAGTACTTAATACGTTGTCAAATTTCGAGCTCAAAAGGTATTCTTGTGCGTTTTCATAAAAAGTGATTTTCGGTATAGTCAAGGACTTGTTCTAATGGTTTGAGGGTCTATGTAGGAGTGTCATAATCCTAGTAGGTTCTACTGGAGGGCTAATTGTTGATCTACTTGGTCTGACGAAAAAGTACTTAATACGTTGTCAAATTTCGAGCTCAAAAATTGTTCTTATGTGTTTTCATAAAAATTGATTTTCAGTATAGTCAAGGACTTGTTCAAATGATTTGAGGGTCTATGTAGGAGTGTCATAGTTCTAGTAGGTTCTACTGGTGGGCTAATTGTTGATATAGGTGGTCTGAGAAAAGAGTACTTAATACGCTGTCAAATTTCGAGCTCAAAAGGTATTCTTGTGCGTTTTCATAAAAAGTGATTTTCGGTATAGTCAAGGACTTGTTCAAATGATTTGAGGGTCTATATAGGAGTGTCATATTCCTAGTAGTTTCTACTGGAGGGCTAGTTGTTGATCTAGCTGGTCTGAGAAAAAAGTACTTAATACGTTGTCAAATTTCGAGCTCAAAAGTTATTCTTATGTGTTTTCATAAAAAGTGATTTTCAGTATAGTCAAGGACTTGTTCAAATGATTTGAGGTTCTATGTAGGAGTGTCATAGTTCTAGTAGGTTCTACTGATGGGCTAATTGTTGATATAGATGGTCTGAGAAAATAGTACTTATTACGTTGTCAAATTTCGAGCTCAAAAGGTATTCTTGTGCGTTTTCATAAAAAGTGATTTTCAGTATAGTCAAGGACTTGTTCAAATGATTTGAGGTTCTATGTAGGAGTGTCATAGTTCTAGTAGGTTCTACTGATGGGCTAATTGTTGATCTAGCTGGTCTGAGAAAAAAATAATTAATACGTTGTCAAATTTCGAGCTCAAAAGTTGTTCTTGTGCGTTTTCATAAAAAAGTGATTTTCAGTATAGTCAAGGACTTGTTCAAATGATTTGAGGGTCTATGTAGGAGTGTCATAGTCCTAGTAGGTTCTACTGGAGTGCTAATTGCTGATATAGGTGGTCTGAGAAAAAAGTACTTAATACGTTGTCAAATTTCGAGCTCAAAAGTTATTCTTATGTGTTTTCATACAAAGTGATTTTCGGTATAGTCAAGGACTTGTTCAAATGATTTGAGGGTCTATGTAGGAGTGTCATATTTCTAGTAGGTTCTACTGGTGGACAAATTGTTGATTTAGGTGGTCTGAGAAAAGAGTACTTAATACGTTGTCAAATTTTGAGCTCAAAAGTTGTTCTTGTGCGTTTTCATAAAAAGTGATTTTCAGTATAGTCAAGGACTTGTTCAAATGATTTGAGGGTCTATGTAGGAGTGTCATAGTCCTAGTAAATTCTACTGGAGGGCTAAATGTTGATCTAGGTGGTCTGAGAAAAAAGTACTTAATACGTTGTCAAATTTCGAGCTCAAAAGTTATTCTTATGTGTTTTCATAAAAATTGATTTTCAGTATAGTCAAGAACTTGTTCAAATGATTTGAGGGTCTATGCAGGAGTATCGTTTTCCTAGTAGGTTCTACTGGAGGGATAATTGTTGATCTAGGTGGTCTGAGAAAAAAGTACTTGATACGTTGTCAAATTTCGAGCTCAAAAGTTAATATATTGCGTTTTCATGAAGTGATTTTCAGTATAGTCAAGGACTTCTTCAAATGATTTGAGGGTCTATGTAGGAGTGTTGTAGTTCTAGTAGGTTCTACTGGAGGGCTAATTGTTGATATAGGTGGTCTGAGAAAAGAGTACTTAATACGTTGTCAAATTTCGAGCTCAAAAGTTATTCTTGAGCGTTTTCATAAAAAATGATTTTTGGTATAGTCAAGGACTTGTTCAAATGATTTGAGGGTCTTTGTAGGAGTGTCATAGTTCTAGTAGGTTCTACTTTAGGGCTAATTGTTGATATAGGTGGTCTGAGAAAAGAGTACTTAATACGTTGTCAAATTTCGGGCTCAAAAGTTATTCTTGTGCGTTTTCATAAAAAGTGATTTTCGGTATAGTCAAGGACTTGTTCAAATGATTTGAGGGTCTATGTAGGAGTGTCATATTCCTAGTAGGTTCTACTGGGGAGCTAATTGTTGATCTAGGTGGTCTGAGAAAAAAGTACTTAATACGTTGTCAAATTTCGAGCTCAAAAGTTATTCTTATGTGTTTTCATAAAAATTGATTTTCAGTATATTCAAGGACTTGTTCAAATGATTTGAGGGTCTATATAGGAGTGTCATACTCTTAGTAGGTTCTACTGGAGGGATAATTGTTCATCTAGGTGGTCTGAGAAAAAAGTACTTGATACGTTGTCAAATTTCGGGCTCAAAACATATTATTTTGCGTTTTCATAAGAAGTGATTTTCAGTATGGTCAAGGACTTGTTCAAATGGTTTGAGGGTCTATGTAGGAGTGTCATAGTTCTAGTAGGTTCTACTGGAGGGCTAATTGTTGATCTAGGTGGTCTGAGAAAAAAGTACTTAATACGTTGTTAAATACGAGCTCAAAATTTATTCGTGTGCGTTTTCATAAAAAGTGATTTTCAGTACAGTCAAGGACTTGTTCAAATGATTTGAGGGTCTATGTAGGAGTGTCACAGTGCTAGTAGGTTCTACTGGAGGGCTAATTGTTGATCTAGGTGCTCTTAGTAAAAAGTACTTAATACGTTGGCAAATTTGGAGCTCAAAAGCTGTTCTTGTGCGTTTTCATAAAAGGTGATTTTCAGTATAGTCAAGGACTTGTTCAAATGATTTGAGGATCTGTGTAGGAGTGTCATAGTCCTAGTAGATTCTCCTGGAGGGCTAATTGTTGATCTGGGTGGTCTGCGAAAGAGGTACTTAATACGTTGTCAAGTTTCGTGCTCAAAAGTTATTCTTGTGCGTTTTCATAAAAAGTGATTTTCAGTAAAGTCAAGGACTTGTTCAAATGATTTGAGGGTCTATGTAGGAGTGTCATTGTCCTAGTAGATTCTACTGGAGGGCTAATTGTTGATCTAGGTGGATATACTGAAAACCACTTTTTATGAAAACGCACAAGAATACCTTTTGAGCTCGAAATTTGACAACGTATTAAGTACTCTTTTCTCAGACCACCTAGATCAACAATTAGCCCTCCAGTAGAACTTATTAGGACTACGACACTCCTACATAGACCCCCAAATCATTTGAACAAGTCCTTGACTCTACTGAAAATCACTTTTTATGAAAACGCACACGAATAAATTTTGAGCTCGTAATTTAACAACGTATTAAGTACTTTTTTCTCAGACCACCTAGATCAACAATTAGCCCTCCAGTAGAACCTATTAGAGCTATGACACTCCTACATAGACCTTCAAATCATTTGAACAAGTCCTTGACTATACTGAAAATCACTTTTTATGAAAACGCAAAACAACTTTTGAGCTCGAAATTTGACAATGTATTAAGTACTTTTTTCTGAGACCACCTAGATCAACAATTAGCCCTCCAGTAGAACCTACTAGGACTGTGAAACTCCTACATAGACCCTCAAATCATTTGAACAAGTCCTTGACTGTACTGAAAATCACTTTTTAAGAAAACGCAACTTTTGAGCTCGTAATTTAACAACGTATTCAGACCACCTAGATCAACAATTAGCCCTCCAGTAGAACCTAGTAGGACTATGACACTCCTACATAGACCTTCAAATTATTTGAACAAGTCCTTGACTATACTGAAAATCACTTTTAATAAAAACGCACAAGAATAACTTTTGAGCTCGTAATTTAACAACGTATGAAGTACTTTTTTCTCAGATCACCTAGATCAACAAATTAGCCCTCCAGTAGAACCTACTAGGGCTATGACACTCCTACATAGAGCTTCAAATCATTTGAACAAGTCCTTGACTATACTGAAAATCACTTATTATGAAAACGCAAAAGAACAACTTTTGAGCTCGAAATTTGACATTGTATTAAGTACTTTTTTTCAGACCACCTAGATCAACAATTAGCCCTCCAGTAGAACCTACTAGGACTGTGACACTCCTACATAGAACCTCAAATCATTTGAACAAGTCCTTGACTCTACTGAAAATCACTTTTTATGAAAACGCACAATAACTTTTGAGCTCGTAATTTAACAACGTTTTAAGTACTTTTTTCTCAGACCACCTAGATCAACAATTAGCCCTCCAGTAGAACCTACTAAGATTATGACACTCCTACATAGACCTTCAAATCATTTGAACAAGTCCTTGACTATACTGAACATCACTTTTTATGAAAACGCAAAAGAATAACTTTTGAGCTCGAAATTTGACAATGTATTAAGTACTTTTTTCTCAGACCACCTAGAACAACAATTAGCCCTCAATTGAAACCTACTAGGACTCTGACACTCCTACATAGACCCTCAAATCATTTGAACAAGTCCTTGACTATACTGAAAATCACTTTTTATGAAAACGCAAAAGAATAACTTTTGAGCTCGAAATTTGGCAACCTATTAAGTACTTTTTTCTCAGACCACCTAGTTCAACAATTAGCCCTCCATCAGAACCTACTAGGACTATGACACTCATAGAGAAAAAATATTTTCTCTTTCTAAAGTTTTTCTAGTTTTTCCCAAATGTTCAACGGCAACCGAGCCAGCGGTAAATCTGGGTACACCCATCCCCGGGTATCAGGGGACGCCACCAAGTGTGAATTGGGACCACCTACCACCGGTCAATGTGGGACCACTCAGCCCCGGGTATCAGGGGAATTGCTCTCTAGGTGTTAATTAATGTCGGTTTAGCATATTTTGCCTGTCTCTATACTTTTCTTTCTAGCAAACTTTTGTTTCAGTTCGATGGAGAATACTGTTCTGATCATCGGGGACTCTTACCTGAGGAGAATGGCAGACAACTTCTCCTTTCCTGCTTGGTTTAATGTTGTCGCACAACCAGGAGCCAAACTTCAAATTTGGGAATATTTCAAAGATGACATTAGAGCTCATCACATTTTGGTGGTTGTGGCGGGAGGTAACAACGTGACCGCAAAGCCCTCTGACCCATCGCAGTCAAAGGAAAGCTTGAAAGTGACTATGCAGAGTTTTGTAGAATTGAGGAATCTCTGCAACTTCTCAAGCACGAGTTTGATCATATGTGAGATCTTCAATAGAACTTGTTCGCGGGAAAGCAAATTCGACCCAATCAGAAAGCTGAATGGTCGTCTAGAAAACAAGAAAATGAAGCCGCACTATCGAAAATTCACATTTGAACCAGTTGTTAGCAAGGATGGTGTCCACCTTGTATCTGAAAGTTATGAGGCAGCGTGTAATGAGATTTTGAATTTTGTTTTAACTCCACCACTGGCGCTTCCTGAGCTTGCTGATCTAAATATGCAAAATGTTGATTAGTTTCCTTTGTGTTGTGCTCATTGTGTTCTAAATTCACTTTGCTGACAATTTTTTTAAATAATAGATAATTTTTAGGAAGTAAAGATTAACACGAAAAGACTTGATTCGGTTCATCCCATCTGATCAAAGCGAAGGGTCTGAACTGATCCAATATTATGCTATCGGTTGAGTTATTGAAATTTGAAGTAATCAGTTGCTTTTCTCTCAGGTTAAAAAATTCATTGGTTCCCTAAAGGAATTATTTTTAGTTGATCATATCTGAATCCAGTGGAATGAGCCAACTAGTTTTGTTTCTTCGTTAAAAAAAACGAATTTTTTTTTTAGTTCATCCCATCTGATCGAAGTGGAGGATTCGAACTGATTATATTTTCTGCTCTTATTTTCCGATGCAGATCTCTTTGACCATCTGACTGAAAGTGGAGGGCATCGAGTTCTGTCTTGATTATGTGTTTTGGTTGTGTTCGAAAGTTGAAACGTTGCTTTTTGATCCTCTGTGATTCAAAGTGGAAGGAATAAACTAGTTTAGTTTTTTGATTCAAATTTAAGCTTAAAGTTGTTTTGGTTTATCCCATCTGATCAAAGTGGAGGGTATAAACTGATTCAATTTTGTGCTATCACTTGAACTGCAGGGAAATTTCTCACTACCTCATTGAAATTTGAGTTAATCGGCTACTTTTCTCCAGGTAAATATTTCATTGCTTTCGTAATTGAGACGCTTCGGGTTGATCATATCCGATTCAAGCGGAATGAGAAAACTAAATTTGTTTCTTTGTATCGTAAAGAGCAAAAAAATTTTTCCAGTTCATCCCATCTGATGTAAGCGGAGGGTTCGAACTGATTCTATTTTCTGCTCTTAATTTCCGAGGCAGATCTCTTTGACCATCTGACTGAAAGTGGAGGGCATCGAGTTCTGTCTTGATTTTGTGTTTTGGCGGTGTTCGAAAGTTGAAACGTTGCTTTTTGATCCTGTCTGATTCAAAGTGGAAGGAATCAACTATTTAGTTTCTTTGATTCAAATTTAAGATAAAAGTTGGTTTGGTTTATCCCATCTGATCAAAGTGGAGGGTATAAACTGATTCAATTTTTTGCTATCACGAACTGCAGGGAAATTTCTCACTACCTCATTGACATTTGAGATAATCGGCTACTTTTCTCAAGGTAAGTTTTTCATTGCTTTCGTAATTGAGACGCTTCTGGTTGATCATATCCGATTCAAGTGGAATGAGTAAACCAGTTTTGTTTCTTTGTATCGTAAAGAGCACATTTTTTTTCAGTTCATCCCATCTGATCTAAGCGGAGGGTTCGATCTGATTCTATTTTCTGCTCTTAATTTCCAAGGCAGATCTAGTTGACCATCTGACTGAAAGTTTAGGGCATCGAGTTCTGTCTTGATTTTGTGTTTTGTCAGTGTTCGAAAGTTGAAACTTTGCTTTTTGATCCTGTCTGATTCATAGTGGAAGGAATCATTTAGTTTAGTTTCTTTGATTCAAATTTAAGCTAAAAGTTGGTTTGGTTTATCCCATCTGGTCAAAAATGGAGGGTATAAACTAATTCAATTTTTTGCTATCTTTTGAACTGCAGGGAAATTTCTCACTACCTCATTGAAATTTGAGATAATCGGCTACTTTTCTCAAGGTAAATTTTTTCTTTGCTTTCGTAATTGAGACGCTTCTGGTCGATCATATCCGATTCAAGTGGAATGAGTAAACCAGTTTTGTTTCTTTGTATCGTAAAGAGCGCAAAGTTTTTTCCAGTTCATCCCATCTGATCGAAGCGGAGGGTTCGAACTGATTCATTTTCCTGCTCTTAATTTTCGAGGCAGGTCTCTCTGACCATCTGAATGAAAGTGGAGGGCATCGAGTTCTGTCTTGATTTTGTGTTTTAGTTGTGTTCAAAAGTTGAAACGTTGCTTTTTGATCCTCTCTGATTCAAAGTGGAAGGAATCAACTAGTTTAGTTTCTTTGATTCAAATTTAAGCTAAACGTTGGTTTGGTTTATCCCATCTGATAAAAGTGGAGGGCTTAAACTGATTCATTTTAGCGCTCGCCAGTCGTTTGAGAGCAATCCGTCCGACGTTAATCGCTTATGTTTAACCTTTTTAGATTGTTGGTATCCGAAATTAAAATTTGGACTTTCTGATCCAAGCTAGAAGGACTCAACTAATTTCGTTTTGTTGACTAAAGTCAATGCATTTATCAATTGAATCTTTTGTGATCGTGGCAGTTAATTGAGAATTTATGATTTTAAGGATTCTTTAAGTTATTGATCATCATGTTTTTCCATTATTGCAAATGAAAATTCGTTATATGCGTAAGTATTCTCAAGAAACATTGCAGAAAGCGGTTGACGAGGGGAAGCTCAAAAAGCAGAGTATGCGGGCAATTGTAAAGAAGTTCAAGGTTCCGAGAACTACTTTAAGACGTGCCCTGTGCTCAGTAGTTGCAAAGTCGCGATGTAGACCTCAAATTTTTGATTCTCACTCGTCGCGTGTCCTGATACTTAGATGTGTTATTGAGGCAAAATCAAAAATGAATGTTAGGGTATTTGCCTACGAAATTGCCACTGGTAGAGGCCTACGAGTCCCACCATCATGGGTTAGAATGATGATTTGTTTTTGTGTAAAAGAAACTGAAATATGGTGTCCCGCATGTTTGCTTCAAAAAAAGTTTATCGAGAGGATTTTTCAATAGTGCTTTATTTTACAGTATGTAAAATCTTCTCATGACAATACTTTTCTGTTTCTCATTTTGTTTTACCGTATGCTCTGTTTGTGTTAATCAACATGGCCGAAGCAATTTTCTGTTGGGGAAAGTGTGTGTTAAGAAGCTTGTAACTCGATGTGTTTATTGCTCTTCAGATTTCTTGCAAAATGTCTCTGCCGTTAATTCCAAGGGAAAATCGTGGCATCAAGGTGAAAGAAACCTATACTGAGGCGGAGTACAATAGGGCCTTGAAGATTCGCTGGGTATTTTTCTGTCGAAAAGATAAATCAGTTTTCCCGCTCTATCTGACTCATCAATCTTGGCCACCTAACTATGGTTTTCATGACAAAGTGAACATTCAAAAGTCAACTGTTCTGACGCTGAAGACAGACGAGGGGTATGAAGATTGTCAGTTTGTGAAAACGTGTCTTGCCAAAGATTATGATGCCAGATCAAAGAGAGCTATGGCTATTTTAGACCGATGTGAGAAGAACAACATCTCCCTGGCAGAGATCACTATGTCTTTGTAGTTAGTGTCTATTCACTTGTTGTTTTAAGTCAATCACTTTCTAAGCTAGTGGGCCTAATATCTAAAGCTTCTACTTTTCCTGTAATTTGTTTGACAATGCTTTCTGGCGTTTTTTGGACAATATTGCTTAGTAATTACTGCATTTTAATGCAGTCTGGTCTGTTTGTATTTAGTGAGGAACAGGACGAAAATCTCCCACCGCCGGAGCTTGAAAAATCGGCACCAGTGTTGTTCCTGGAGGATGAGAACTCGCCTGTCACCAGCACCCAAAGGAAAAAGAGCAAAAAGCTACGAATTTGTGAGGATGGTCCCTCAAAGGTGAAAAAGGCTTGTTGATCCTGTTGTGCAGCTGGGACATGAATTGGAGGCTTCAAGTCCTGCACCCGTCGCCCTATCTCAGAACGACAATGTCGATGAGGTATTTTTTTTGAAAACAGAAAAGTCAGTTTTGAAAAAAAAATGCTAGCACCTTTTTGTTTGACAACTCCTGGTGGCATATAGAAATAAATGTTTTTATCCTTGCGCTTGTTTGTTTGAGTCATCTACTTTCAGCTTTGATCAAAAGGAATTTGCCTGCCTCTAAGTTGTTTTTTTTGTATTTAGAAAACTGTGTCGATTGTGAAGGAGTTGCTTTCCGATCAAAAGAAGCAAATGGAACAAATGATGGAAAATCAGAAAAAGTTTTTCGATCAAATGCTGAAAGTCCGCAAGGCTGAGAAGCGCGAATTTTTGAACATTTGGGCGGCGCATTTAAACGTCAATACAGGACGGACTGAAGATCCCGAGCTAGCACGTCGTCTTTTTGGACAAGGGGAAGTCTGTGAACTCATCTTATTGATATTAGGCAAGAAGACGAGCAGGGCATCTGGGAGGAAACCTTGCGACCATGAGCGATATCAATTGTTTAAAGGCAAGTTTTACTCTGTCTCATTTACCTTCAATTATTGAGTTTGCTGAATCGCCTTCTCGCTTTCATAACAGAAATGAAGTATAGCTGTAAGTTTGTCTTATTTAGAATGTGTCACCAGAAAATATCCGCGGGCACCGCAGACTGCCTTCGAAAATGCACGAGATGATGCAAATCAATATGGGCTGGACATGAAAGGCAGGCGTGGCATTGAGATCGCTAAAAGGCATATACAAAATACAGCTGATACTGATAACGAAAACGCTGAAAATGGTGGGGAATAATAGAGCTGGAGGTCATCAGTTTCTCTCTTTTTTGTCGATGCAGTGCTATGTTGGTGCAGTATTTTGTTTATTTTGTTGCAAACTCAGCAGAAGTTGTGTTACTTGTCGACATTGGCTATGCTACTCAACACAAGTATTATATAACTCTTTTCTTTCTTTATGTTTAGAAGTTTTGTTTTGTTCGTTTTATAGCTACTGAAGCTATATAAGTTTCTTCAATTGAAGTTGTGCTTCTCTACGAAGTTGTCCAATCATATTTAGTACTTTCTCTTTTAGCTTGAAGCTAGCTTTGAGAGTTGACTGAGAATAGTGCAGCTGTCGTTTTCATAATTTTGAAGTAAAATTACTGAATACACGGATTCAATATATTACGCATTCAAAACATGTGTGTACGTTTAATAAAATTTCTTAACTATTGATCTTCTATGAAGACCTCTGTTGTTTCATCCACTTTTCTTGTTGTCGTTAATTCATGCATAAAACCGGAATAAACATACCTCTCTATTTAATCTTTTTTGAGCTGGTAAGCGTGAGGTTTCTTCGTTAATTGGTCATTTTGTTAATTGCTCTTATGCAAATCTGGTAGCATTTTTATATCAGTTCTGTTGTCTTTGTTTGCTTTTTTTCGCCTGACCAATTATTGTCAGAGCCATTTTGTATTTTTTCCTAAAAAACATTGATAAAAGGGGATAAACAGTAACTCAGGAGCCTCACAGATCTTTAATCACTAAAAATGCAATTCACCGAAACGGTCAAAGACGAATTCATGTAGGCTGTTTCTTAGCCTTCATCGCTTTTTTAGCCCCCTTTAACATAATACAACCCGTATAAGGGTGGTGTTATGTAAAAGGGAGCTAAAGAAGTGGTTACTTGTAAGCTTGTTCTTAGCCTTCACCGCTTCTTTAGCCCCCCTTTACATAACATTGCCCTATAGGATGGTGTTATGTAAAAGGGGGTAAAGAAGCGGTGAAGGCTACAAACCAGCCTACATGAATTCGTCGCTTTGTTGGTCACCCCAATAGGGGTGGTGAATTGGTGGTGAATTCAGCCCTCTTTTAGTTAACACCACCCTATAGGGGTGGTGTTAAGTAAAAGAGGGCTAAAGAAGTGGTGAAGGCGAAGAACCAGCCTACATAAATTCGTGTCTTTGTTTGTTTCAGTGAATTGCGTTCGTAGAGATTAAAGATCTGTAAGGCTCAGGGGTTAGTGTTTATCCCCTTGTATCTAAGTTTTTAGGACGAAATAACGTACTCGTACTTCCTCTTCCAGTAACCCCGCGCATCTGACCCCCCCCCCCCCTCTTCTGGCCATTCCCCACCCCCTCTCCAGCCCAACTGCTCTCGTGCTCACTCAATCATTAAAACTAAGGCTATAATGTCTAATTCACAGTTGGTTACTGAGGGGGGCTAGCCAGTCGTTTAAGAGCAATTCGCCCGAATCTCGTCGGGTTTTAAATAAACTTAGTGTTTTTCAAACTTTCCTCCAGCAGCTGTAGTTTGAGTTTTTTCTCGTTGCTTGGTGGCCTCAAAGCGATAGATGAAAGTCTCAAGCTTTTTGTTGAAAAATTGTATTAGGATCCTACAAATTTACCTTGAATTTCTCATGGTTCTAGCTGAAATGTGTTTAACGTGACTTCTCACTGTTATCGCGGCGTTTGCTCTGTTTACCATCCCACAATCTTTTTATGTTTTAGATTTATGCCTAACAAACTCTTAGATAGATCTGAAAGACATCATCTTCTGTGTCAAATTGATGGCCACATTTGTCGTTCTTTTGGATTGTCAAATCCAGACGTTAAAGAGTTTGTGGGGCTTATTTCCCAAGAAGATTACGATGCTCTGAAGAATTCAAGTTCAATTGTCAAAAGAACGCATAATTTGTTAAAAAAGGCCTATCACCAAATGAAAGTTGAAAACTGTAGTTTAAGGGCAGATTCTTTTGGTGGATATGGGCTGCACTATGAGGGGAAAAAATTGCTTCCGAAAGGTCAGCGAATTTCGTTGTTCGGTTATCTGGAAAAAATTCCGAAAAAAGATGAAAGTACCTTCTCAAATCTCTCCATAATGGCACCTCGAGAAGGTTCGGGTTTGAGCTGTGTGATGGTTGGACCGGCACGTTTTTTGAATCACAGTTGCGTACCCAATTGTGACTACGTAGCTATTGAAATAAATGGCAGGAAAGCTGTTCAAATTATCACAAGACAGGAAATTCCACCTCAAACCGAGCTACTGTCCTTCTATGGTGCCAGCTTCTTTGGAACAGGCAACAGAGATTGTTTGTGTGTTCATACTAATTTGCATGTTGATGTCAGCACGCCTGTACTAAGCACAACTAGAACACAAATTGGATTATCACCTATTGCAGCTGGTTCACCTCTGGCCCTTCAGAGGACTCAGGGTTTGTTTAGGATGAGAAACTTCAAACGGAAGTATCGACAACCTGCAGTACAAAGCACTCCTAAGAAGACATGCTGGGTGGACTTAAGGCTTGTTGATGCTGAAGTCTCGGACAGCGATGTTTCCAGTGAAACTGAGATGACGACGGTGGTGGGCGATAACGATTTTGCTAATGAAGGTCTTAGCAATGCCTCCCATGATTCATCAAACGTTTTTTTCTCTAGCAGTAATGACTGTGAAAATCCGGCTCGTGTTGCTTCTGAGGAATCTAGTTCTTCCGAAAACGAAGAAGTGGAAGTTTTTCAATTGATCGATGGCAACTCAAAAACTTCGCTGGATGATTTTGTCCATTGTGTTGAAAGTATTGTAACGAAGCACGGGACTTCTGATAAAGAAGCCGGTGAATGGTTGAGATTAATCCGTCTTTCGTATCCTGATTGTACAATTCCGTCTTTCAAGACCTTGAAAAATCGCAACGCTCGGATAGCACGTCAGCGAATTTTGAAGTCCGAAGCGTTAGCTGGAGGCGAATGGCGTGTTTTAAATTTTGTGGAAGAAATTGAAATGCTACTGAAGTTGAATTTTACGCATATTGTAAATTATAACGCTAACAAAGGCAATGGCCGCGATCTCATTTTGCCTGACGCTTTTGATCAAATTTCTAATAAATTGAAAGTGTTTCTGATTCTAAATACTGACGGTGTAAAAGTCATTCAGTCTCGAAACAATACTCTTTGGCCAGTTTGGATTGAAGTCGCAAATTTGCCACCAATTTTGCGGTCTGCTTTCAAGAACATAATATTAGCCGGGCTTCGGTTTGGTAAAGAGAAACCTCAATGGACCTCTTTCTTCAAGGTTATTGTTTGCGTACTAATTTTCTATTCAAGTCATGTCAAGTTTTTTTTCAATTTTCTTTTGCAGGCTATTGGTGATCAATTAAAACCAACGACTCTGGAGCTTGCAGGAACAATTTACACGGTAACTCTAAATCCTGTGCTTCTCGTTGCCGATACTCCAGCTCGTTACTCCGTACTTAATTGGACCTCTTTCAATGGGTATTTTGGCTGTTGTTACTGCTATAATGAAAGGAAGCGGTTTGAGAACACCCACTTCTATCCGAATATAAAATCACAAATGAGAACAGTGAACGAGTATCGCGGTAATGTTGAGTTCATTGAGAAGCATCCTTCTCTAAAGAACTGGAAAGGCGTTAAAGGCGTCAGTGCATTGAATACAATTCTTCCGAGTCTCCTTTTATCGATGCCCATTGATTATATGCATCAGATTGCGCTCGGAGTTGCTCGAACAGTTCTTGACCTAATTTGCAAAGAAATCAAAGGATCTTCAAGAGAAGAAATAACAAGAGTTGTCAAGAATCTTAAAGTGAGTTGATTTTTTTTGAGCTTTCAGTTTTTTGTGATCACATCTTTTTTTAATTAGGTTCCGTATGAAATAAGAAGATCTCCAAGAAGTCTTTCCGATCTTCCCAATTTCAAAGCAAGTGAGTGCAAGGATTGGTTTTTGTATTTGGGCCCAATTCTTTTCCAATTATATACTTGCTCGGAAACTTTTGAACGGTTTATGTGTCTCAGCTATGCGATTCGTCTTCTTTTAACTGACACAGCTCATACACAGCCAGCTGAAAAACTTATCGAGAATTTTCTAGACAAGACTCAATCACAGTTCGACGAATTTTGTTTCACCATAAATGTGCATTACTTAACGCATTTATGCTGGCAGGTGAAAAATTTTGGTCTTTTGTGGTCAACGTCTGCTTTCATGTTCGAATCGGCTAACAACATGCTTAGTAAGCCGTTTACAGGAACTGTCAACCATCTTGATTTGATAATTGAGCGGTATATTCGTCGTAAAAAACTTCTTCTTACCGAATTACGGAAAGACAATTTAGTACATTTTGCTAATAGCCTTCGGAAAACTAAAACTTTCTCTGAACAAAAAAATGTTGACACAACCTCGCTCCCGCTTCACTTCGATCCTAATGATGTCAGTTTGTTTTCAACCATGTCTGTTCGTACTCTCAATCTGGACTCTCTCAGTTATTTTACAAACAACAATGCGTATGTTAGCTTCAAGCAGGGTTTCAATGAAGGGTTTGGTGAAATCGTTGTGTTCCAGAAATCAGACGAAACTACGTGCTTGGTGAATGTATTCAGTGTTGTCAACTACTTTTCCAACAAAAAGTGCACCGAAGAGACAGAAGTTTTGTGTTTCGTAGAAGTTAAATACTCTGGTTTTCAGAAAAGAATCCCGTTGAATGACGTTTCTAATAAACTTATGCGTATTGACATTGATAATAAAATTTTCCTGTCTGTATTGATTGATCATTTCGAACATGATTAATTCGATGCTCAATTTTACTTTGTTGTTCAATACACTGTTAATTTTTTTTTACTGTTCTTAAACACCTTTTTGTCATTCACTTATTGTACTCTTTTTTTCGTCAAAATCTCTCTAAATTGAAGTGTTTTTGATTGAACCGTAGAGATTGTGACGGTTGCGACCTTTCAGTCAAAAATTATGCTGAGGTATGTTCTAGCAAAAAAATTCTTATGAATCAAGAAATCTTCTCAGTGTTCTTTTTGAGATGTAGGTGGTAATATAATATTTTTTTTGTATCTGGACTCTATGTAATTGTGATTTGCATCGCTTTATTACGTTCGGAACCGGTTAGCTTTTACCAGTAGACGTGAATATTTGAAAAAGACCACAATTTAGGTAGAAAAGGCTCCAGTAAAAGAAAGGCTTTCTTTATGTTTTGAAAGTCTTCGCTCGAAATTCATCTAAATTTAGAGATCTGTTGAATCTACGATATTTTAGTTTTTCCGCCATATATGGTGTTAACTCGACGGTACCAATTATTGAAACTGCAACTATTGTAAAAATTCATTCAGTTTTCAATTTTTGCAAGGAATGTTAGGATTTTTGAAGAAAAATCATTTTTCAAAAAGTGGTTAGCAATTTTTACATTTTTTCTGCACCTATAGCAAAATTGCGTAACCTTTGACCGTTGATCATTAGTCTATCCAGTCTGTACACCTATTGACGCGACAGAATTGGGTCATAAAGTGGTATTGCTTCTTTTTATTGAGTTTCCATGTTAGCTTTATTAGGTGTACGGACTCCTCTAAAATATAGCCTTTTTTAAAGCAAATATCTTTCTAAGTTGGATTCATTTCGACCCTCTGACGTTCGGGATTGGTTAGTTATCACTAGTAGACGTGTCTAAGCTCAAAAAAGACCATAAATATGACTGAAAAACTCCAGTAAAAGAAAGGCTTTCTCTCTGTTTTGAAAAGTCTTCTCTCGAAATTCTTCTAAATTTAGAGATCTGTTGAATCTACGATATTTTAGTTTTTTCCGCCATTTATGGTGTTAACTCGACCGTACCGATTATTGGAACTGAAATTAGCGTAAAAATTTCAATTTTCTTATTTTGCAAAAATGTTAGGATTTTTGAAAGTCGTTTTTCAAAAAATGGATAGTAATGTTTACTTTTCTTCGCCCCTAGAGCAAAATTGAATAGCATATGACCGGGGATCAATAGTCTACACAGTCTGTACACTTATGGTCACGACAGATTTGGGACATAAATTGAAATTGCATCTTTTTTCTTTGTTTTCGCTTATTTGAAAATTTTATTTTAAAACATCTTTTTTTCCAATCTGGTCTTAGAGTTGTCGAATGCTAACGAAAAGCAACGTAGGAGTCCCTTTTTTGTGTGGGTCCAAGTGCAAAAAGAAGTTTTAGATTAGCTTGTATAGAAAAAAGCTCGTCTTTTAGTTGAGGTTTTTCGCTTATTTAAAAATTTCATTTTAAATCATCTTTTTTTCCAATCGGGTCTGCGAATTGTCGCATGCTAAGGAAAAGCAACGTAGGAGTCCCACTTTTTGTGTGGGTCCAAGTGGAAAACGAATTTTTAGTTGGGCTTGTATAGAATAAAGTTCGTCTTTTAGTTGAGGTGTTTCGCTTATTTGAAAATTTTATTTTAAAACGTCTTTTTTTCCAATCGGGTCTTAGAGTTGTCGAATGCTAACGCAAATCAACGTAGAAGTCCCACTTTTTTGTGGGTCCAAGTGCAAACAGAATTTTTAGTTTAGCTTGTATAGAAAAAAGTTCGTCTTTTAGTTGAGGTTTTTCGCTTATTTGAAATTTTTATTTTAAGAGGTCTTTTTTTTCCAATCGGGTCTTAGAGTTGTCGAGAGCTAACGAAAAGCTACCTAGGAGTCCCACTTTTTGTGTGGGTCCCACAGCCAAAAAAGAATTTTTGGTTTTTCTTGTATAGAAAAAATTTCGTTTTTTAGTTGAGGTTTTTCGCTTATTTGAAAATTTTATTTTAAAACGTCTTTTTTTCCAAGCGGGTCTTAGAGTTGTCGAATGCTAACGAAAAGCAATTTAGGAGTCCCACTTCTTGTGTGGGCCCACGTGCAAAACGAATTTCTAGTTTAGCTTGTATAGAAAAAAGTTCGTCTTTTAGTTGAGGTGTTTCGCTTATTTGAAATTTTTATTTTAAGAGGTCTTTTTTTCCAATCGGGTCTTAGAGTTGTCGAATGCTAATGAAAAGCAACGTAGGAGTCCCACTTTTTGTTTGGGTCCAAGTGCAAAAAGAATTTTTAGTTTGGCTTGTATAGAGAAAAGTTCGTCTTTTAGTTGAGGTTTTTCGCTGATTTGAAAATTTTATTTTAAAACGTCTTTTTTTCCAATCGGGTCTTAGAGTTGTCGAATGCTAATGAAAAGCAACGTAGGAGTCCCACTTTTTGTTTGGGTCCAAGTGCAAAAAGAATTTTTAGTTTGGCTTGTATAGAGAAAAGTTCGTCTTTTAGTTGAGGTTTTTCGCTGATTTGAAAATTTTATTTTAAAACGTCTTTTTTTCCAATCGGGTCTTAGAGTTGTCGAGAGCTAACGAAAAGCAAAGTAGGAGTGCCACTTGTTGTGTGGGTCCCAGTGCAAAAAGAATTTTCGGTTGATCTTGTAATAGAAAAAAGTTCGTCTTTTAGTTGAGGTCTTTCGCTTATTCGAAATTTTTTTTTAACGTCTTTTTTTTCCAATCGGGTCTTAGAGTTGTCGAATGCTAACGAAAAGCAACGTAGGAGTCCCATATTGTGTTTGGGTACAAGTGCAAAAAGAATTTTTAGTTTGGCTTGTATAGAAAAAAGTTCGTCTTTTAGTTGAGGTTTTTCGCTTATTTGAAAATTTTATTTTAAAACGTCTTTTTTTCCAATCGGGTCTTGGAGTTGTCGAATGCTAACGAAAAGCAACGTAGGAGTCCCACTTTTTGTTTGCGTCCAAGTGCAAAAAGAATTTTTAGTTTAGTTTGTGTAGAAAAAAGTTCGTCTTTTAGTTGAGGTTTTTCGCTTATTTGAAAATTTTCTTTTAAAACGTCTTTTTTTCCAATCTGGTCCTAGAGTTGTCGAATGCTAACGAAAAGCAACGTAGGAGTCCCACTTTTTGTCTGGGTGAAAGTGCAAAATGAATTTTTAGTTTAGCTTGTTCTTAAAGTTGTTGGTTTTGGAGAGATCTTTTCGAGCTTAGTTTTTTTTTAACTAGTGCTCTGCTCAATTCTCCTATAGCTTTTGTTTGTAACTCCGCCGTAGCCGGTCCCCAGCCCGGATGAGAAAGGAGGAGGGAAACACACCCAGAACATACGGGAAAAGTCTCAAAAGGTCTGTTTTTCAACGTGACTGGAGCCTTTTCCGACAATTTTCCATGTATTATTTTATCTTAAAATTGTCTGTTTAGGAGAGAGCTTTTCGAGCCTAGTTTTTTTTATCTAGTGCTCTGCTCAATTCTCCTATAGCTTTTGTTTGTAACTCCGCCGTAGCCGGTCCCCAGCCCGGATGAGAAAGGAGGAGGGAAACACACCCAGAACATACTGGACAAGTCTCAAAAAGTCAGTTTTTCAACTTGACTGGAGCCTTTTCCGACAATTTTCCAGCTTTTATTTTACCTTAAAAACCTTATTAATCTTGGTAAGGCCTTAGTACGGCACCTCATTGATCTTGATACGGCCTTAATACGGTAACTTAGAAAACTTATTACGGCCGTATTACGGACCGTAGTCAACTTTACGAGATCTTAGTACGGTTTTCATTCAAGACTTATACGGTGCCGTACTACGGCCTTACCAAGTTTTCCAAGTTCGGGCAACCTGGGTAGTCATGTAATATGAACGCATCCAGTTTCCTCAAGGGTTCGACTATAGTGCGGACTAAGATGTTCAATGATCCATTTTGCCTTAATTCTAATTGATGTTGCGAGAGCAAATCTGTTCTGTCCCCCCTCCCCCAGAGTGTTATTATGACATATTATGGTTAATAAAGTGTTTTTTTATGACCCCCGTTACAAATGATATGTTGTTATATAGCTCGCAACTATGTAAGAAAATAGCACGTGCGCCTGGAGGTCATAAAAACTTATGCTCACTTAGCTGGGGGGGGGGGGGGGATGGGGGCGAAACAGAATAGATCCGCGAGAGCAATAAAAGAATCAGAAAGAATCGAAACATCGCATCTTAATGACTAATTCGAAAAGGCACACGTGACATATTAATCCATTAATCTGTAAACATGACCCAAATATGACATTAAAACAGAATTTGCATGGGTGGCATAAAGCTGATGAAAAGAATCTGGTTAGAAATGAGGCAAATTATTGTTATTAAAATAGGCAAATTAATGGTATCAGCTTTTCGGACTTGTTTAAACCCAATTATGACTGCAAATTTCCCGTGTTACCCTCTCGATCTGTCGTTGATCACGTGACAAGGGCCTTGGTTGTCCTTCCTGTATTTTCTCACCTGTTCGCCTGAATTGTTGTTGTTGTTGTTGTTGATTTTTATTAGTGGGGGGTATGCTGTTAGTTTGTTGGTAAGTGTTGTTGTTGTCTGGAACCAAAAGGACAAGCGGTTCCTCGTTGATATCATCTGACAAAACACCAACAGCTACACTTAAGTTCAAATTTACCCACTTAAACTCACATTGAAATGATGTGTCATGCAATAACTTATTTCGCCGCCATAGTAACACGTACAAAATTTCTGAACTAAACCGACATTTGTACATTTTTAATGCACAATTACAGAACAACCGATACTTTCACAAGATCTTTTCCGTTTGTCCCCCCCCCCCCCCCCCCCCCCCCCGCGAGTACTTTATGCAACCCTCAGTTGCAGAGCACGTGCCACATTGTAATTCATTAAATAAAACTTTGGCACGTGCGTCGGGGGGGGGGGGGGGGGTGGGGGGTGGGTGCAAATAATCTGCACCCACAAAGCTGGGGGGGGCAAATAATAAATAATCTGCACCCACTAAGCTGGGGGGGGGGGGGCAAAAACGCAAAAACGAAAAAGATCTCTTTCACGATATACGAGTGGTTGAAAAAGAAACCGGTCTTTTTCATTATACCCCATTTTATATCCCCCATTCAAACGAAATTGTAGCTCCCTTATGGTATAATTTCGGTATGGGGTTATATGATATATGCCTACACCACCATGTGTCTGTATTTGGTCTGTATTTGTGGGGGAGGGGGAGGAGTGGGGGTAGAATGGGAAATACCTGTAAAACACCCAGGCTTCAACAATAGCTTAAAAATGACAGAATGTCTGTGATTTGAAGGGTATTAGAAATCAATGAGAAAAGTACACATAAAGTGAAAATGACAATGCGATGTAACGGTTGGAGTCAGAAATCCACCAATAGGAATTAAACTTGAAATGATTTCAGGGATGAAATAAAACATAAGCAAAAGTCAATCACACGTTATGAAAATCGCGTGCTCAGGACACCTACCTGAAAAACAAAAGTAATGATTAACTTGTTTTTTAAAAATTTTTTTGTATTTTTTTTTGAAAAAATTAATTCTGCTGCAGTTTTTTCCACCCCTTGAATCACACCGAGACTCACTTTAGACAACGAGGGGAAATGTTTATTTTTAGTTTTGAGCAGTTTACTAACTTCAGTACTATATTTTAAATAAAAACCAAAACTCTAGGAAGTCTGTGAAAGTCTTAAAAATGAAACAATTTTTGGTTGAATACAAAATAAAAAGAAGCAGATTGATCCCAGACAGTACACAAAAGATATTCTATGCAATATATGAAATATATAGACCGACCACTCAAAATTTCTTCATCAATAAACCAATCAAATTTGAAATGAAAAAGTTCACAAAACATTCTTTTCTCAATATATCGAGAGAAAATGAATGCAGGTTGCAAAAAAATTGAAAAAAATAGATCCCAGAGTACGGACTATGTGTTTGCAAAATAAAAGCCATTTTTTTTCAAATCCCACCTACGTAATAATTTCTAATTGTACCCCAATGTTTACAATACTTTCTTCAGAAAAGTAATAAAAATCAAACAATCTAAAAATACATTGCAAAAAACCTTTAAAATTTTCATTAAATCAATATAACAAAGTCTATAGTAAAAAAGATCTGTAGATATCGCCGCACCAAAAAGATGGAGAATCATTGTGAGATAAAAATAATAGGTGACCGTGCAAATAAAAGACTGGAAATCGAAAGAAACCCATTTTTAAATGTTCTCTATAAAACGAAAGATTTTGGAATTAGAAATAAAACAGCGAAATAACCGCCAGAATTTAATTTTGAAGGCTTGTCAAAGGCCAAAACATCTCTATCATTTATTTTAACCATCAGATGTAACTTACCTTCTTTTGCATTTCACGAATGTCCGTGTACATCACACATCATCATCATTCATCGTTTTTGCTTTTGCTCTTGGAGACTACTCTTTATATATTGTGATGATAAATGACTGTCTTATTGAGCAATTTTTCTTAAACTTAAAAAACTGCACGTTACACTAATAAAAAAGTCAATGGTGGTATAGAACTAATATCTTGTTTAATGATTTGGTACCAATTAATGAAAAATAAATGTAAATTTAATTATAAATTGGGATCATAAAAGTCTTTGGTCGGATTTTTCTCAGGATACTATATTTCTCAAAAAATCCAATTCAAGTTACAATTTTAAAAAATAATTTGAAGTCGTGCGACTTCATAAAAGAGTTGCTAAACTCGGTACAAGTTGCATATGGAAAGATTTTTTTTTCAATTTAGTAGAGCGACCAAAAAATAATTGCAAAGAAATTTTTTTTGAGTAATCAACCTTCAGAATTGTAAAATTATTTTTTAAAAAATCTTGAGTTCAGAACAAAGTTGGTGTACAAAATAATCAGTTTTTAATTTGTAAGTCAGGACATTCTAAAAAACACAATGGTAGTTTTGGAACAGAAAACAATCCAACAAGCAATTGAGAACTGTCAGATTTTCAAATCCACAACCGAAAGTTTAATTTTAAACAGGTGTAAACAGGTGTATCTCATTGTAACTTAACCGCTCATTTAAATTTGCTTGGCTAACCATTTCATCATTATACACAAGTCAATTCATCTTTTTTGAGCTATTTTCTTTGGTGTAACTGCTTTTGAAGGTGAAATAAAATAACTCACGGAACCTCCGCTAAGCTATCGATGGCACGTTTTCATGTTGCAAGGGCAAAATGCAAAGAGCAAAAAACGGTACTTGTACCTACAATTTTTAACAACAGACCAAAAGTGTTCACGCATAAATTGAAAATAAAATTATACCGTTTATCAAAATCTCGACGAATCTGAAATTTCACTCCGATTAAAAACATGGTTTTTAAAAAATTGTACAAATTGAGCCATTTTGAAAGAAAATATTTTTTACAAAAACACTTTTACATTTTTTGTAAGACTACACGTTCCTATCCAGTACATTGCATCTAGCAAAACCCCATGCGAGACCGAATGGTTATCTAGCAAAACTCTGGTAGTCAAAAAATTTTTGAGCAAGAGTAAGTTTTTAGTTATTTGTTCGAATAAATATTCAAGTAAAAATTGAGACTAAGATAATATTTCACTGCGATCATTTTAATTTTCTTTTTTTTGGCCAGTGATTTTCAGACTCGGGAGGACAGAAAACTGTTGTCACACCTGTCGCGGAGTGGCAAGCTGCCGTCCAATTTTTTTAGGTAAAACCAAAAGTAAAGAACAAAATACCAGAATTAGCACAAAAAGGATTTATCATTCGATGAAGCAAGGGACGATTCAATGCTGGTTGACGAGCATTTTTTGTAACAATCGCCATAAATGCAGTGAAGAAAAACTGCCCACCTCAAATCAACACAATTTTTACGTCATTTCCGTGTGATTCATTAACCCTGGAAAGTAGGAAAACTCCTAGATCTGACACAAGGCTGGCAAGAAGCTATCCAGTTGATTCGGTAAATGAAAATTTAGATGATAAATGAATACATTTTCTAGTAAATTTTTTCTCTTGATGAAAAAACAGTGACTGCGAACTAACCCTCTTCAGCCGCGGCCAACTCGTCCGTTTCCGGAATCGTAGTGGGGAAGGTGGTCGAGGGTGAAATACACCCACCCAAAGCATCTCGACCCAGTCCGTGATCATTATTATCTCCCTCATCATAACACGTGTTGTAATCAGAGGTGGGACTTTCTCGTGCGTCCTCTAAAATACTGTCTTCCATGTTGAGACCTGAGTGTCTGTTGATGTTGAGACTTGAAGGTCGAGGGAGTCGTCGGGTGGAATGGTAGTGCTGGTGGGATCCGATTCCACCACTCGTTCCACTTTGCTGGCGGAACAAGTGGATGTTGGGTTCAGGGCGGTACCGAATTGTGTCGTCTGAACAAATTCATACTTTACTAATTTTGACTGCTATATGTACTTGGTAATGATAACAATTTTTGTTATAATGATGGTTTTTTTGGAGCTAAGTTGGAACAAAAACACACAAGTCTTTGATTTTACGCTGTACACTCTAAAAAAAGTTCAGGTAAATTTAGCTGAACCGTTTTCAGGTAATCGGAAGGTCAGGTCAATTTCAGGTGTAAAAGCACCAGAAACACACCTGAACTTTATTTCAGGTAAATTGTTACTTGAACAAGTTCAGGTGTGGTTACCTGAAAATAACTTTTTATTGCAATCAGTACCGAAATAACAAAAAATTTTCTTGCAATTTTCTTCAACTTTTTTTAGAGTGTAGTAAGGCAATAAATTATTCATTTTTGATCAAAGTTTTGTTTCTGTTTCCATCTTTGAAAAAGAAAAGAACAAATTGTGACGCAACACGTTTTCAGAACACGTTAAACCAGGCTGAAAAAACCAGACTGAAAAACCGATATATAAAACGTGAATTTAAATCCCAAACCTTTTTCCAGTTCTTCTTGGAAGTCCTCGACTGTTGGATCTCTGGAGGTGCTGTGAAAAGAACTGGGCCTGCTTCCTCCCCCCATAGCCCCTGCAACCACCCCTCCCCCATTGAATGCGCCCATGCTAGTCCTACTCCCTTTGTGTCGTCGGGGCACTCCCCCTCCCCCACCACCTCCGCCCACACCCACTCCTCCCGTGGCAATTGTGGCCAGAGCATTCAGAGAGTGCATTGCAGAGCCTCGAACAAGAATTATTAGTTTCCCAAAATTTAAAACGAAGTCGAACATGCGACATACTCAAAACTCGGATTTAGTATCCCCCAGATTACTTTTTGGCATCGCGTACACCATCCTAGCACTACCGCACCTGCCAAGGATTTCAACTCAAAGTAGCGCTACATATGAAATAGGACAATTTTGTAACTTGTAGAAACATACGGACAGGAGAAGGGGGTGGAGTGGGATTGAGCCAGAGTAGATCTGAAAGCTTCTTCAAAATTAAAGATTTCGGATGTCTTTCAATTGAAAGTTTAGATTTATTTTCTCGCCAATACGTATGGTCGCGCTTTCCTTCATGGGGTTTGTTACCTTCTAGGTATATGTGAAGAACCCTAGTCCATAAATTGTCGTTTTTGAACATAAAAAATTGTTGGTATGTTCCGTTTTATTTAGTTAAAAGCCACGAAAACTCTTGCCATTTCTTCTTTGGTATCGTTGGCGTGCTCGTTTTTCTAAACCTATAAACATGTCGATATGTTTGGTTTTTAAACTTTAAAAATCATCTAACTACTTGGTTTTAAGCGTAAGAAATCGTTGGTATGTAGGCTTTAAACCACATATCAATCTTTGATCAACAAATTTATTACATTTTTAAATTTAAAAACAAAGGAAATGTATCTGCTCAACTAGTTTTGTCAAAGAGCTCAATAAATTTTTTGTATGAATTTGCATATTATTTCAGAATTTTTATCTAAGTAATACGGTTGAAATTCCTGCAAACTGAGCATACCAAAAATCCAAATTACACCAATAATTTATTTTCTTTCACTTCTCAGTTTTTCCTGGTTCCGTATTATTAAACAGCTCTCAACCAATCACTTTTTTCTAGCCGTTTAATTAGTTAATTTGGAGCAAAAGTCAAACGAACATTAGCTCCTGTTACACCGCAAAGCCAGCCACCCGCTTACTAAATTCAGGACATAGCTGTAGTAAACCAATAGTGAAGCAAACTTGGACAGCAACACTCGAAAAGAAAAATGCACATCATGGGCAGGATGCCTGAAGGAATCAATCAAAAATCCCTTAAGATAGTATTTTACTAAAAACAACTATTGTTCTGCTTAATTACTCCACTGATTTCTTCATCACTTCAACTCTTCAAATATTCAAAAAACATCATAACTTAGTGCTCAGCACGTTTGGTTACGGTTTTATGTTTTAGGTCCGAATAGCACGTTTTGCAACTCTTTACAAAAAGCGTTGCCTTCCTTTATGGATTTTCTTTAATATTTATTTTGGTTATTGTTATTTTCCATTGCTACCTTTTCGTGTTATTCCTAGCTTATTCATTATTCGAAAACAAACAAACCTCCACTGCAAAACTCATCAATCACGTCCAAAGTCCAGACAATCCAATTTAGCAGCTCATCGAAGGAGAATTTCGTTATTAATTACATTCTTGATGTGATTAGACCGACTTGTAATACAGAGGTCAATTCATTTGGTCTAATTGGTCGCAGTTGTTCAATCAACGGCGCGAAACCTTTCGTTCAGTGATACTCTCCTTCTTAAGGATTTACGCTTCTTGCTTTGTTAAATATGTTTAATGACATTAGATATCTTGACACTTCTGGAAAACAACAACCCGTTCTCTATCCACGAGGCTAGCCAAGAACGCCATGTATAAGAAATAAGACAAGAAGAGCCAGCAAAAACACTTCCCAGTGATTGAAGTGGCTTATAGCAACAAGTTCAACTAGTAGTTTTCATGAACTCCAAAACAAGCAGTTGCGCAAACTTTTCCCTTTCATCTTGAAATTGAACTTTATCTATATTGATACCTTCAAAACTGATTGAACTTGGTTGTACATAACCTTATTGATTGACACTGAGCATACCATCAATTTCTTACGTCATTTTTGTACGGTCTTGTTGACCAGGGTACTCTTATTCACTTTATTCAAGGTGTAAAAAGGCCCTAGAGGCGATGACCAAATTTAAGTCGTATAATATAATTCAAAGCTTGACAAAACTTGACAAAATGAAAATGTGAATGATAAAAGTTCAGAGTTTTTACAAAAATGTATCTAAGAATAATAATTTTAATGCTTGAAAAAGTACTATTTGAAGAAACTATTGCTTTTTGCACAAGTTACACATTTCAAAACCAACTTACAAGATATTTGCACGCGAAACGAAAAACTTGCAGGAATATCTCAAGAAACATAGTACCCGTATACATTCACTTGCACTAAGATTATTTGCAAGATTCTCGCAATTTTTGCAATTCATAGATCACCCGGGAGATACAAAGAAGAGTATCTACTCACCGAAGTACTGGCTGTCAATTGAGGACTGGAGAGAGTGTCGCTTCAGAGCAGTCTCTGCACCCGCTATCAGCGCCCCATATGCATACTAAACAACATAAACAAATCAATAAATAAACACTAATCGGATCTTTTCCGTTTCCGTTTGTGCCCCCCCCCCCCCCCCCCAGCTTAGTGGGTGCATATTATTTGCACCCCCCAGACGCACGTGCCATATTTTCACACAATGAATTACTATGTAATGGCACGTGCTCTGTAAATGGGGGTGCATAACGTACTGGGGGGGGGGGGCACAAACGGAAAAGATCCCACTAATCATCTGGACATAATAAGTATCCAAACAAAAGCAAATTTGAAAAAAAAATGATCATTGACGTATTTTTGACCATATCCAGATATGAGTTTTCTGAGACAATTCTCAAAAGATTCGGGGAGAGGAGAGGGGGGGGGGCGACTTGCTTGCTCTTTAAAGCATATGGCGAGGTACTCTAGTCACAGCCTACCCAATGATCTTTCTACGGTTAGAGGAATCAATGTACGATTATTTAAGTCAGTTTTGATAGAGATGTCTTTTCAAAAGTCCATAACCTCTCAACTAGGAAGCAATAGACAAGGTGAAAGTTGGCTCAGGTTAAAAACCAACCCTAAACTGCCCATTAATTGCATAAAGAAATTGTCCCAAAAGTTTTTCCAATCCAAGTGTTAACTTCAAGTGTCCGAAATTTTTTTTATACCGGCCAAAAATAAGACACGATGATAAAAGACTTACATCGAGGGCACCAGGAGATAGTTTGTGGTCTGGAGGGTTGACATCATGGAACTCGTCCAGATCACTGTCACTGTCACTCTCGTTCCCTGTTCGCCCCTCGAATTGGAGGTACCCGGTAAAGATGGCTGCACACAACAAATATCACGATTAAAATCAAACCAATGCAAAAGAATTAGTTTAACGAGAGCAACTATATAATCTATATAGGTACGCAAAAAAAAGAACAACTTTAAAATGTTTTTTTTTTGAAGAACTCGTTCATATTCTAAACTTTTAAACATTACATGACGATTTACCCATTTCCATTTTAACCAATGCCATTTTACCCAATTCCCATTTACTCAATATCCTTTAATCTTTTTTGTTCAGTGATCTGACTAAGAATTGGCAGTAGCTATTAACAGAACGTTTCAACATACTTTACCGAATATTCTATGCCCACGTTCGGCTTTGACAGTTTCATATCAAGTCCCACGGGCCATTTTGTTATTCTAAATAATAGTTTAAAAATAGGGTAGAACAAAAAAGGCATTGCGTAAAATGACATTAGATCAAATGGCAGGTTGGCTAAAATGGCTAAAATGTATAGTTGGATCGGGTAAAATTTCATGACGCTCTATTAAAAGTTTATTCTTTCGATACAACAATGGGGTCATCAACAATAAAAACTATTTTTAAAACACTATTTTTAAAACACCAAGTACGAGAACGAACCATAAAAGTCGTACAATAGCCAAAATCTAAACCTAAAAACTATTTTAATAATTAAAGTTTTGGTTTTAACAAAAAATGGAGTGCGACTTAAAAAGTATTAAAAACAAACTCACGTGACTCAAAAATTAAAAACGATGAGACGTGTTTAGAGGCTGTTATTGGTACAAATCGAAGTCTGAGCTAAATAGTGAACACAAGCTATCATCTGTTTGCCCCGTTTCAAATTTTACTTAGTACCCTTCGCTATTTTCCGGTTTCTTTGCTGTTTTCCGGCAGTATTCTATACACATTTTAGATGGAATGAAAACTAGTTATTTGAAAAATCTCCATAGGTCCCAAAAAAGTCGCAGCAGATTTTTTTAATGAAAAATGCGGTAATTGAAACGGTAAACATAAACAAATTGATTAAGAAGCATTTGAGTATATAAAAAAGAAAGGTAAAAACGTTACCTGAGAAGTGAGAACACATTTAATAACTCGAAGGTCTAAAAAAGCTCCAAAATTTGTTGCTGCCCATTTCTCAAACATAACTGAAATTTAAATGTAACTTCCAGAAAAATACTATTCAAACCCAACTTTTCGCCCATTTCAAAATCTGATTTTAGCAAAACAAAATGAGAGTATCCAAGAAAACAACAACTTTCTTTGATTTCGTACTAGGTCATATATGATTCTTAGTAATCATACTAGGTCGTATATGATTTGTATGAATTCTTGGTAGTCATACAAGGACCATATATGATTTCCCAGAAATCATACAGGGATCATACAAAAAATTTCATTGACAAAAAACTGTCTAATTTTGATTTTCTATTGAAGTTGAAAAAATTTTTTGGGAATCATACAAGGTCATATATGACACATAAAACATTGACTGGTGGCACAAATTCCCGTATAATGTAGTCAGAGGTCTTACTAAATTATTATATCGCATTTGCAATCTACCTTTGATTCTGTGGGTGCGCTAAAAGATTAAATTTGTGGTTTAAACATATTTAGAAACCAAATTTGAGGTTATCTGCAAATTTATTTCTAGATTTTTTTTATAAATGAGCTTTTATAAGTATAAACTGGCTTCAGAGTATGTCAAAAATTCTGTTATGTATTTGGACCTGTTCTCTTATTTAGTGCCCAACTTGGCAATTGATATTGTACGTTAGGGACTTTTGGCGGATCATATAGGTGATGCTCTGTCGAAAAAAAACAAAAAACATAAATGGTAAAAGAATTTCGAAAAATAGATGTATGATTCTTAGTATTCGTACTAGGATCATATATGATTTCTTGGTAATCATACAAGGATCATATATGATTTATTTGGTTTCATACAAGGATCGTACTAAGAAATCAAGTATGGACAGTATGAAATGATATATGATCCTTGTATGAAATCAAAGAAACTTCAACCCGGGAAGTTGTGATTTAGAAACACCAGTAACAAATGCATGATTTTGTTCTTATACTTAAATATTCTCAGCTTTTTGGCAAAATGAAAACTGAACAAAATACCACACCTATCGATAACTCCTTAAAAGTAACTTGGAAGTCTTAGGAAAAAGATTTCTTCTCCGCCGACCCGGACTCGAACCAGGGACCTAAGGATGACAGTTTACTCTACAGTCCTCCGCTCTACCAACTGAGCTATCGGCGGCTGCTCTAGGAATGCTTCGTTATTGCTATACTATATGGACAGTGACATGTAACTTTATCTGCTTACAACATTTCTAAATCTAACTCGATCGTTATATAATTTGTTACTTTCTCATTTCTAACTAGATACTGACTGACTGTATCAGAACCATCTAACAAATGTTTAACAAGACAACAGATGACTGCGAGTCAATTGTTGGATATTTTCCGTTTGTACCCTTTTCAAACTCAATCAATGCAAAATTGTCGAGCATAGGGGGGGGGGGGGGGGGAGGCGTAGTACCTTGGTTATGTGTCTCTGGGACCCATTGTAGAGTGTGGTGGTGGTTGTTGCCCCCTGTTGCCCTCTGTCTGTGTCTGATCTTAGTCATGCTCCTTCTGATCTTGTCAACTGTCTGCTGTTCCTCCTCGTGTCTCCTCTTAATCTCCTTCCTCAAGTTGGAGTTGATCAGATAGGCACCTCTGTTAAACGAAACAACACGTGACATTTGGTTGCGTACTGATTTTACAACAATTTTCGTTTTCAAAACAAAAACATTAGATTACAATAAAAAGTTTAAAAATACGGATCTTTTCCGTTTTTGTCTAACAAATGAGGAACAGATGGAAAAACACAAAAAATTCGTATTTTTCAAAAAAATCTGGTGTATGAACAAAAAGATAACCTCCAAAGCAAATAACTCAGTGGAGTAAAAATGATGCATTAGATTGATGAGATATGCCGATATTAAGAAAGCGAACGAAGGCGAACGGCAAAATCAAACAACAACAACAAACATTAATTACATCAAAAAAATTATGTCCGATTTAAAAAACAAAACTTAATAACAAAGTCAAAATAGCGTCAGATAAAACTGAAAATAAACAAAATAACTTGTAATTGACCTGAAAAAATGGTTATTCACCAGTTTATAATAAAGCTTGGTAACAATTAGACAAAACAGAACAGAAACTTTAAAGTTAAAAAATTCGCTGAATTTTTAAAAAAAAAAACAATTAATTTCAAAGTAATGAAAGCCATTAGGAATCTACTAAAATATATCATAGGTTTACAATTACCACTGCTTCCATAGAAATGAACTAAGAACTCTTGGTATTCAATTTTTTATGCAGTTACAAAAAGAACAACAAATAGACAACAAATTAAAAATCAATTAAAACTTACCAGAAAATACTTTGTAAGCCGTAAAGCCAGAATTTGGCCCCCGAAATATGTTCGATTGCACCTTCGTCGAACACCGATAATGTATTATGTGGCCGCTCATTATTGAAAATAAGCAACAATTAGACAAAAAAGAAAAAATGCAAAATTAAATAATACTTGTTTTTTTTTCGAACAAAATTTATTTCCAAAGACATAAAAGCCATTAACTACAAAATGAAAAATTTAAATAGGTTCATCCATTCTTCCAAATGATACTGCAATTATCCAGAATATGTGTTATGTCTACAAAAAGAACGTGAAATATGACAAAAATCAAATATTAATTTACTTTTTTTGGAAAAAACCCGTGTCAAAGCCAGTAAAGTCATAACGAATTCGTTAAAAACAATAGATTTTGTGACAGCAATCCCTTTTGACACCTTCCCTTGACAAAAATAATGTCATTTTTACCCTTTAATTAACGAGACCAGGTAACAAACAGACAATAAAAGGAACAAAACTGCGAAATTGAAATGTTTTTTTTTCATTTTGTGAAAGGGTTGTTTTAAAAGTCATGAAAGCCATTATCTATCTTCTAATATCAGAAAATCGGCTCATCTACTCTTAAAAAAACGAACCAAACCGAGTCATCGTACAGGAAACTAAATACGACTAAAAAGACAAAGTAAAAATGACAGTTAGAGACAAAATTAAAAAATTCAATTAAATCCTTCGAGAAAGTACTGTCGAAGCGGTTAAGAACCACAATCTATATCTTTAAGGATTTAAATATTATCAATTGTGCGTTATTTTGAACGCGAAAAATGTGATATATGAACTGAGAACAACGTGATAATTTGACAAAACTAGAAAACATGAAAAATGGGCAAATACCTAAAAATTAAAAAAAAATTGTGAAATCTAGTAGTATCAAAGCCAGAACACCATAACTTAAGGCGTAAAAACGCAATGAAGACTAAATTTGAATTCAGCAGAAAAAAGGAGCACTCTTTGATTGCTGACACTAAGCTACAAGTTGACCAACTTAAGGGAGAAATGGAGGCAAAATTCAACAAGCCCTTTTTTATTTAAAAATCAAATATTTCAAAAGTCAAAACGACCATAAGTTTTCAAGCAATTAACTATATAAATTGATTTTGAGCTAATTAGGAAGCCAGTAGGACCTATCACTAGTGAGCTTACCAACTGTGAGCTAGTGAGCTTTCCAAAACCAACTGACGACTGCCGAGAATCTTTTTTGGATTGTAATGGTCCAAGATTGGTACAGAATTAGTCCTGCTAATGCCGATTGTCAATTAGGAATATTTAATTTGTGGAATGTCATTGATATAGATATTTTGTTAGTTAAAAAATCAAAAATAAAAGCTGCGTTTTTGATAATCAACGAATAAAGTTAGCAAAAAACGGCAAAGTCTTATTCACAGAGCACTCCCAACGGAAGTCGAAGTGGAATTAGCCCCTTTTTCAGTCTACAAAGATTGTATTAGTGGTTTTTGGTTGTGCACATCCTGCAAAATTAATCAGAGAGGACTAAAGAAACCTATTTCGTGCTGTTTTTGATGAAAAAGTCTGAATTTTGTGAAATATTTAGCCGGAATTTGTGACACAAAAAATTCAATGAAAAGAGCCGACAATATTTTTTGTCAACATTTTCTTGAAAAATTTTATTAAATTTTATCAAAATTGGCGAAGTTTTAGTCAAAAATTCCGAAAAAAAGGTGAATAAAATCAACGGAATTCACTCTATTTTCTCGAAAATTTAAATCTCGATATCTCCCTGTCGAAAACGAAAATCAAAAACATCTTTTTAATTCCATATTTTACACTGGACAAGCTTTCTAATGATACCAGTCTCAACTCTCTGCGATGAATATATCGATCGGCCAAAATTGACTGAACAAAAAAAACCATTTGAGTATATAGTTCCTCCCCCCTCAAGAGGGGTCGGAACAATAAATTCATCTCAATTTATCTATTAGTATTTCAAATGTAAGTCCACTGTTATTGATGTTGTCACAAAAAGTGGCTTATTTTTGGAAAAAGTAAAAAGATGTACGCTAACTGCGTCATAAACAACCCGTTAACATTTTTGTGCACAGAAATTAAAAAAAAACAGTAGGAATAAATCTTACTGTAGGAAAAATTATTCAAATTCAGCGAGTTTGTTAGTTTAATTGTAATATAATCTTTCATATTGTGATAAATGTCACAATATCTCATAACCATAACAATTGGGAATATTTCTTTTGGGATCAATGACTTTCAGTTCTTCATTTTTGTACCAGTGGGTATAGCAAAATGAAAGAATCAATGAGCAAAAAAATAAAGGGGGAACTATTGCTGTATCGGCTATCTGACCGTGATGCTTGCAGAGTCTGTTCCCTGAGCTCTAAGTACACGTAGTGGAAGTAGCTGCTCTGGAATATCTTCCTCTGTAGCAGAATGGTCGCAAAGCAGAAACAGTCCATTTGGAGTCCAGCCGCGTCAGATGGGAGCTCACATGTGCCCATGTCTATAGAAATACACATTACAGCATGAAAGTTATTTCATTTCGGGGAAGTATCCCAACATCAATGAAAAAATCGAGATCATTCAAAAAGTATGTTTGAAATGTTTCCAGAACTTGTCCGTAAGGTTCGATGGAAGTTAAATTTTTTATCATAATTTGGTTGAAAACATAATTAGCAGACACTGCTTAAATACATTTACACTTTGTAATAATCAGGAACCAGTAGTCATGTTGAACAACCACAAAAATCTTAATAATAATAGTAATAATAATAATAATAATAATAATAATAATAATAATAATAATAATAATAATAATAATAATAATAATAATAATAATAAGAATAATAATAATAATAATAATAATAATAATAATAATAATAATAATAATAATAATAATAATAATAATAATAATAAGAATAATAATAATAATAATAATAATAATAATAAGAATAATAATAATAATAATAATAATAATATAATAATAATAATAATAAATAATAATAATAATAATAATAATAATAATAATAATAATAATAATAATAATAATAATAATAATAATAATAATAATAATAATAATAATAATAATAATAATAATAATAATAATAATAATAATAATAATAATAATAATAATAATAAGAATAATAATAATAATAATAATAATAATAATAATAATAATAATAACAATAATAATAATAATAATAATAATAATAATAATAATAATAATAATAATAATAATAATAAAAATAATAATAATAATAATTATTATTATTATAACAATAATAATAATAATAATAATAATAATAATAATAATAATAATAATAATAATAATAATAATAATAATAATAATAATAATAGTAATAATAATAATAATAATAATAAGATAATAATAATAATAATAATAATAATAATAATAATAATTATAATAATAATAATAACAATAATAATAATAATAATAATAATAATAATAATAATAAAAATAATAGTAATAATAATAATAATTATTATTATTATAATAATATTAATAATAATAATAATAATAATGATAATAATAATAATAATAATAATAATAATAAGAATAATAATAATAGTAATAATAATAATAATAATAATAATAATAATAATAATAATAATAATAATAATAATAAAAATAATAATAATAATAATAATAATAATAATAATAATAATAATAATTGCGGTGCGGGAAGCACCGTTCCCTAGGGACTGACTATAGATTTGACCTCAGCATAAACTCTTCATGAACTTATTTAAACTCTCTTCGTTCTGTTATACCATTTGCTAACGTTTTTACTTAAACTTTATAGCGAACCATTTGTGAACTATTTTAGCAGGTACTTACAGGTACTGTCTGACTAACTTATTTCTGTAAAAACTTTACTCCATTGTGAAACTGAACTGAATTGTTATGCTATGATATTGAATGTTAACCGAATCCCTCGGTGAAAGAGATAATTTAACGACTTGAATCTAAGCGTTTTGAATAAGCCTTAACATGGCGCAGTCAACAATGAAATCACCAATTGGTGTACCCCTATTCTGGGAGAATGGGGCCAATCCAACAAACGAATGGCAAACGTGGTTTTCCACGTTCAAAATGGCAGTGATGGCCAAAGAAATATGCATGTGGAACTACTCCTCAGGCTAAAGCCAACAGCAAACGATCTCTTCTACCCTATAATGCCAACACTCGAAGAAAGGATTGAAAACACAATCGAAGAAGAGAACAGAAAACGAGAGATACGAAACGAGCGTCGCAAAGTCGACTGGGAAAATGAGTGTAAACAAATCAGGAGCAGGGGACCGATGATCGATAGGTATACATAGGATGAAGCCGATCTGAAGGTGAAAAGCTTGACGTACCTGTCCCTAGGGACGGAGGCCACTCGCATATTCCACCAGAGAAATCCCCATACCATGATTGACCGCTGTTCCACAAACGAACTCGTATACGAGCTAGGACTCACCTTCACCCGCCCACGTCTGGAGACATTCTTCAGTAGATCACGAGAGCTAGGCCGAAAAGCAGCCCTGGGGAATGTGGAAGAAGACCTCATCAAAGACTTCTGCATCGCTAAGATGAATAACACTGCCATCCAGATGGAATTACTGTCGAAGGTGCGCACCGCAGCACAAGTCTTAAACTTCGCATTGTCCAGGGAAAGAGGACAGGAGAACCAAAAAGAAATTCTCCGATCATCAGCACCGAATTGGAATACTCAAGTAAACGCTATTAAAAACAAGAATGCACGTCCCGCACCACGACCTCAACAAAACGTCCAACAAACAAACAAATCAAACAAACAATGCTGGAGATGGGGAGGCAACTTCACTGCAGGTCATATGAACCAATGCATGGCGAAACAAGCCGTATGCAATATTTGTAAGAAAACTGGACACTTCGCTAAAATGTACAGGTCCAAAATTCCATCGTTGCCAGCGCGGAGACCAAATCAAAGAGGACCACTCCAACGTCCCTAGGGACAGAGTAACCAACTAAAAGTACGGCAAGTACAGGAACAACTGATCGAACAAGAGGACGAAGAAGAAGAAGAAGAAGAAGAAGAAGAAGAAATCGAATCAGTCGACCCAGAGTCCGCACTATATATATAAAAGAATTATCAGAGGACTGGGCCGACATCAATCATATAGCACCCGAGTCGTTCACAGAAGTACAGAATGTACAACTAAATACAGCTTTGCCGAAAGAGATTTGGGTGTAAACCACTACAAACAAATAGAAAACACAATGGCTAGCGGACACAGGATCCCCAAGGAGTTATATTACCAAGGAACAAGCGAACAAAATTATGAAATGTAATCCCGAGGTAAAACTTCAACAATACACCAGCCAAACAAAATACAAATGCTTCAACAACAACAACATTAAAATCGAAGGAGAAATGAACATCACATTCCACTCGGGATCTTGGACAGCACTAAATTGTAAAATCCTCGTGGTAGGACACAAAACTAACAATCTGATGGGCAGGGACGTACTTCAGAAGTTGGGAATCTCACTACAGCAGATACCCAACAAATCCCCAGGTAAACAAATTAATTCCATTTCTTCAAACGAAACGGAGAAAAACATCATCAAATGGATATACAATAAATACCCACACATCTGTACAAGACTAGGGAAATCAAAAAACCATGTAGCAAAATCAATATTCAAACAAAACCATAGCCCAATCCAACAAAAAGGACGCCGAGTACCACTACATTTACTCGAAAAAGTCGAAATCGAACTAGATAAATTAATACAAGACAAACAAATCGCAAAACTCGAAAAATGCCCCGACGATCTCTTCGTCAGTCCGCTGGTAATAACAGTAAAAAAGGACAAGTCAGTGAAAATAGCACTTGATTCCAAATATCAAATAAAGCGATACACAAAAACAAATACCAAATGCAAAGCATCGATCACCTGGTGGACGCAGTTGCATTATATATTACTCAAAGAAAAGAATCCCCAGGGACATTTTGGTTTTCAAAAATAGACCTAAAATATGCGTATAGCCAAATACCATTAGACAACACGATAGCAAAACACTGCAATTTTAGTATCCTCGGCGGAAAAGCAACCGGAACATATAGATTTTTAAATGGGTTCTACGGCCTCACTGACATGCCAGCAACCTTTCAAAAAACAATTGACAAAACACTAGAAGAAATCTCCTCAAAATTTGAATTCCTTGATGACATCCTTGTGATCACCAAGGGATCCTTACGCGAGCACGAAAAAGAACTAGACAAAATCCTCGAGAGACTAGACAACGAAGGATTAACTATAAACTTATAAAAATGCGAATTCGCAAAAAACATCATTGAATGGTTAGGCTTTACAATAACTCCCTTTGGAATAACACCACTCATTACAAAAACAGAAGCCATCACGAAACTAGATAATCCTAAAACACTAAAGCAATTACAATCGTTCCTAGGGAGCGTACACCATCTTACCAAATTTATACCGAACCTCGCCAAACTTTCGGAACCACTTCGACCACTGTTAAAGAAAAATCCCGAATCTAAAAACAATAAATTAGATTAGAAAGATGAGCATAGTTCAGCATTCAATAATATCAAATCGAAAATACATCAAATAATCGAAAACAAACATTTCGATACCACAAAACAAACACGAGTTAAATGCTATGCCAGCGCGAAAGGACTTGGAGCTTGCATTGAACAAAAACGCAACAACGAATGGCATACAATTGCCTTCGCAAGCAGATTTTTGAACAAACACGAATCAAAATACAGTAGGAACGAACTAGAACTTCTAGCCGTAGTATGGTCCCTCGAACATTTTAAGCACTATTTGTTTGGGACAGAATTCACATTACAAACAGACCATAGAGCTCTGTTAAGCGCACTAAATGAAAACCGTGGGAATAAAACATACCAAAGTAGACTGACAAGATGGGCTGACAGATTACTCCCATTCAACTTTATTCTCGAACATATCCCGGGGAAAAATGTGGGGTTTGCAGATTACCTAAGTCGACACCCCAAAAATAACCCACCCCCACCCCCCACCCATCGTCAGATGACACACAATTCATAGTTAACCTGATAAATGATTTTAAATTCATTCTCACACAAAATTCGATTAATCACTTTTCGGCTAAGCGCACAAATTCAGACAAATACCAGACAAAACAATAAACGCAGATAATAGTACACATGCGAACAATTACGACAGCGCTTTTTGCCTTTATTCTTCCAACTTTCAGCCGCCTTCTCTTTCTCATTTAATTTCTCATAAATCAAAACATATCATTCCACACCAAAATTTACAGCAATCGACCGTGAATACAAAACCCCAGGGATTATCCCCAAAAATTAACTCAATTAATTCAGTTTCATTAAAAAACGTAAATATCATAAAACGCCCCATATCATAAAACTCATTAGAGATAGGGACTGGGAAACACTTAAGAAAATCAGTTCATACTTCTTCTCCCTGAAAAGAGATCTATCCATAACACCCTCCGATTGCGTTTTATACGACAATCGATTAATGGTACCATCGTCGCTCAAACAACTTGTAATTAATTCTCTCCACCAAACACACCCGGGCCAGTCGGAAATGCTACGGTTGGCAGACCTTGTATGGTTTCCTAGGGTTCATAGGGAAGTTACAGCGAAAGCACAATTTTGGGGGACTGCATCAAGAAAGGTAAAAACCTAAAACCCATAACTCCGAAAAAATCCCTAGGGATACTTCCTAAACTAAGTGAACCAAACGAGGAGGTACAATTAGATTTTGCGGGAACAATACCTTTTAGAGAACACAAACAAAATTATTACATCCTAGTTTCTGTAGACCGATTAACAAGATACCCTCATGCAGAAGTATTTAAAGATTGTGACACACAAACAGCATTAAACTATTTAGAGGAATACTGCCAATTTCACGGCATACCACGCTCCTTAAGATGTGACCAAGGCCAAGCCTTTGAAGCAAAAGAATTCGAACTATTCTGCAAAAACAAAATTATAAAACTAATACTAGCCCCCGCGGGAGACCATAGGGCCACGGGAATGGTAGAAAGATTGATCCAAACGTTAAAAAGGAGAATCTCAGTTATGGAACACGACCCCTTATGGTCATCCTCCGACTTAGCAACAATAGTAGCTAAAATAATAGAATCAATAAGACTTATTCCCAACGCAACAACCAAAATAAAACCATTCGTAGCTATTTTCGGCAGACCTCCAAACACAGATTTTTCTAACATTATTACGAAACCATCAAACAAAATTTATCAAACAAACAAATAAATAAATATGCTTCAGATCAAGCGACACTACGACACCCAGCGCTCCGCAGGGAAATTTTGTTGGACTGTGACCACGACAGCGAACCAGAACTCGACATCCAGTACAAAGCCCTATCCCAACCAAACCCCACCACAAGTGATTCAGATGATTCAGAGAACGCGCCGCTGCTTAGCCTCAAGCGCGTTCCTGGTAAGATCATACCTGACAAGCTACAAAATAACATTTGGCGATAAAACCTCCACCGTAATATACAATAGGAAAAACATAGCACTAAAAACATTAGCCCGCAAAGTACCGGAACCCAGGGGAACCTTAAAACCCCAATAGAGTATAATCCAAGACGGAAGAATAACAAACTATTCGCTCCATACAATAACATTAGACACTGATAACCGAAAAAACACGGTCATAAGAAAAAGCGACTTAGCCATAGTTACAGAAACAAAAACCCGTGAACCCAAACCTGAACCAAAACCCCGTCTTATACATATGTTAGCAAGTAAAACAGTCGACGAATATAAACTTAACCAAGAAAAAATAAGAAAGTTCTGTTTAGAAGAAAAAGCAGCGCTAGCCAAACAACAAGTAGCGAAAGCCAAACAAACACGAACAACCCCACTTCAACCAGCCCCAACGCTGCAAAATCAACCAGGACCCAGCCAGAGCGTCATCAACACACAACCCCTGGGACATGCCGAACTAGTGGCAATGGCTAAGAGAAATCAAGAGGCACAGAAAAGACAGCGCATTACAAAGAAAACGCTCACCAATCAAACCCGCAAACAAATACGACCACAAGAATCAAAGCATAATTCCCCAGGGAATAACAAGAGACCTCAATGGCTGAAGAACGCCAAAGCACGTCTCACAAAACCATCAAGCTCTAACATATTCGACCAAAAGTCAAAAGCTGCTGCACTGCAGCAATCCAGGGAGTCAAAAGTACAAGCCGATCGTAAACTACGATACTCCAACTCTTCTGACAATAAGAGCTTTACATCGATCAACAAAGAAAAACTAAAATTTTCACAACCGTTACAATCCACAGTATGAAACCTGATTCCCCGGGATCCCACCATTCGAGATTGTAACTTCATAGATCAAAATGATTTTATGAACGACAGCATCGAAGCAACACAAGAAAATCAGCCATCCTGGTCATATTCCCCTCCACTACAACAACGTCCCCAGGGAATCATGAAATCAACGCCGCGACTAAACAAAATTGTCGACAAAATTTGGAACCAACAAGATCATGAAAGTACGGCCCTCGACAATAGCTCCGCGGATAATTTTCCGATACAACCACCAATAAGGCAGATAGAAGTAGTTTATCTTGACACAACTACTTCCGAAAACAACACAAATGCGGATGCCCCAATCGTGGAACTAACCGAGGATACCCCTGCTGAACATCCGGACGTACCTATGGTGGAACTACCTGAGGACACTGCATCCCCTAACGCCGAGCTACCAAAGGTCGAGTCACCCAAGGAAGTCCAAGAAGATCCCCTAGTACACGATGAAGAACACAAGTCACCGGCGACGTCACCAGCTAAAAACTCGATATCGAGCATTCACCCAAGTGACTTCTACAACCAAGACGAATTTTAAGTTCCTTAAAATTTCTATCTTCGGGGGTGTCGGGTGCGGGAAGCACCGTTCCCTAGGGACTGACTATAGATTTGACCTCAGCATAAACTCCTCGTGAACTTATTTAAACTCTCTTCATTCTGTTATACCATTCGCTAACGTTGTTACTTGAAACTTTATAGCGAACCATTTGTAAACTATTTTAGCAGGTACTTGCAGGTACTGTCTGACTAACTTATTTCTGTAAAAAATTTACTCCGCTGTGAAACTGAACAGAATTGTTATGCTATGATATTGAATGTTAACCGAATCCCTCGGTGAAAGAGATAATTTAACGACTTGACTCTAAGCGTTTTGAATAAGCCTTAACAATAATAATAATAAAAATAATAGTAATAATAATAATAATAAAATAATAACAATAATAATAAGATAATAATAATAATAATAATAATAATAATAATAATAATAATAATAACAATAATAACAATAATAATAATAATAAAAATAATAATAATAATAATAATAAAAATATTATTAATAAAAATAATAATAATAATAAAAGTAATGATAATAATAATAACAATAATAATAAAAAAAAATAATAATAATAATATTAATAATAATAATAATAATAATAACAATAATAATAATAGTAATAATAATAATAATCATAAAAATAATTATAATAATAATAATTTTTTATAATCAAAAACAATAATTTTTCAAAATAATTTTTGAATTATATAGGCTTAATTTGAGCAAAGCTTAGGTTGGAGTAATCTAGTCGTTAATTAGAAAAGTGAAACTAATTAATTAATTCTTTAGATCTTCCATTTTTTGTCTCCACTTGATCCGCCAAATAAAGGTAATGCAATTTTACCTTAAAAACACGTGTCAAATTTTTACATCAAAAAAGATGAAAGATTAGGGGGGCAATCGTGGGAATTTTCAGTCAGTTCAGCTCAAAACTCTTGCATCATTTTGGAGGGGTAACGAAGGGTAACTCAGTGCAGGAGTGGATTATACAAACCCCCATTACCCCCATTACCCAAATCTAAACCCCATTACCCCCACTACCCCCTAATCCTACATACCCCCTAAAATTGCACCCCTAATCTTATGTTTTTTGGGGGGGGGGTAATTTTTCGGTGTAAAATCTGAAAAATCCCCCCATTACCACTATTGCCCCCCTAATCTTACATCGTTTTATTCCCTAAAATTACCCCCTTATTCTTACATTTTTTAGGGGTAATTTTTGATTCTGGAATTTCCCCCATTACCCCCTAATCGGATCTATTCTGTTCCCCCCCAGTGTTTTTATGACCCACAGTTACAAATTATATGTTGTTATATAGCACGTTACTATGTAAGAAAATAGCACGTGCGCCTGGGGGTCATAAAAAATTTGTGCTCACTAAGCTGGGGGGGGGGGCGAAACAGAATAGATCCCCCTAATCCTAAATCGATTCACCCCTAAAAATTACCCTAATCTTACCTGTTTAATTTTTGGTAAATTTTGGAGGGTAAAATCTGAAAATTCCCCATTACCCCCTATTCTTACATCGTTTTACTCCCTAAAATTCCCCCCAATCTTACATCCTATTAGGGGGCAATGTTTGGGGGTTAAAATCTGAAAATGCTCCCCATTACCCTCCTAATATTACATCATTTTACCCCCTAAAATTACCCCCTTAATCTTACATCATTTTTTTTTTGGGGGGGGGGGCAGTTTTTTGGGGTTTAATCTAAAAATTACCCCCCATTGCCCCCTTTATCTTACATCGTTTTACCCCCCCCCAAGACAATTACCCCCTACTCTTACATCAGTTTGGGGGGGGGGTAATTTGGGGCGTAATTTCGATACGGGAATAGCTTAACTCAACTCAACTGGTAAAGTAAATCTGACTTTCCTTAACTTGCCTTAAATTAGGCTGACTTTACCTTAGTTTTACCTTAACAGATTTTAATCAACCCCTGTTGCGATAATAGCAGTTAAATAAACTGCCAGTGTAATAATTTTTAATGCCCGATCGACACGGGAAAAACACTTCAGCATTAGACTTCAAGTTTATCACACTCTTTTCTCGCCACTGTTACTAAGTCAACAGTGGCGATAAAAGAGTGGTGATAAACTCGTAGTCTAATGTTGGCAAAGGGTTTGATAAATTTGTAGTCTAAAAAAACTTGTGTTGTGTGTGTGCGTGTGTGTCGTGTTTGTGTGTATGTATGTGTGTGCGCGGTGTGGATGTGGTGTGTGTGAAGTGGTGGTGTGTGTGTGTGTGTGATGTTCGTGTGGTGTGTGTGTGTGTGGGGGGGGGGGAGTGGGGGCGCATGATGGGGACAATGCGAAGAAGAGATCCGAAGAAATATCACTTACTTCTGAAAATGTAATTGTCCACAAAAATTAAAAATGAAAAACCAATAAAAGTGTGTTCAATTTTGAAATGATCGCAACAGGTGTTGATTAAAAAATTTACCACACGGTTGTTATCGCCCTCGAAATAATCATAACACCTCGGCTTCGCCTCGGAGTTTGATAACTTCTCGGTGGCGATAACAACCGTGTGGTAATTTTCATTTGTTAAGGAAAAATAACCTTAACTTTATTTAGTGAGAGGAGTGAGGTAACTTATACATACTTTATCCCCCATATATTATGTAAAAATATTATTATTTCTATTATTTTATTGTGTATATTTTATTATATCTATTCACGGCGAACTTGAAAATACTCCAAATGTGTTCTCACTGGCGTCTCCGGTTGCAGACGCAGTTGCAGCAGCTGCAGAGAGTGAGAAATCCCGGATGCAGACTATTGAGAATGCCTGCAGTACCCAACAGTGTCCAAGCAGTTCATGGAAGTATACACAACCCAGAATGTGGAAACAGTTCTTGAGAAGAATCACAACCAGATTGTACATCAACAGTTTGTTCCAACTGAAACAGAACAATAAAAATACAGTGGTGTGTGAATGAATACCTTAGCAAGGTTTTTATCGCCATCGAGAAGTAATTTAACTCCGAGGCGCAACCGAGTTTTTGAATGACTTGGAGAGAGCGACAACAACTGCGTGGTATTTTTTCAAAACCAACTCTGATTGCAATTACAACAGTGGCAAAACTTACATCACACTGCATTTGAATAGACTATCTTTTTAGACCACTCAGTCCTCGCCACTTCATATAGCAAAAGTGGCAATAAAAAGATCGAATCCAAAAGCACAGTCTCACCAGCTTCAGAATTTCGTAGTATTTATTGGGCGTTCACCAGTCATTTCGTTGGTAAATTATGCAACTGTTGTTAACACAACGAGAGGTGATTAAATAAAAAGAGTAGTCACGAGCCTTAAATTTTCTTCCTGCAGCCACAAACCAAAAACTTCAATTTGGCTTTTAAATAATAAATTCAGATGCTATTTTTACAGTTGGTTATTACAAAGTTACAAAGAAGGTAAGTATTGACGAAAATTTACATTTGGTATTTACAAAGAAGTTAAAAGGAAATTCACTAGGTTTCATCGTTGAAGCTTTACAAATAGTTACAAAGATAGGCTAAGACACAACAATTAGGCTTTACACAGCAATTAGGCCATTAATTAAAACCTTCCGAAGTAGGTATTTACAAATGCTAATAAGAGAATTGCAAGTCGCTTGAAAGAGACAACATTAGAGATTGAGTAAAAAGTTTAAATAGTTTTTAGTTTGCTCGGGAGTTTCTTGCCATGATCCGTTTAAAACACTTGCAGTAAATCGTAGAGTTTCGACTCTCATATGGACAAATATCTGACGCCAGTTCGTCAATTGTAATATATTTCTTGCTGCAGTTTATTTGTCGCATTCAAAAACTAAGTGTTCAGATGTTTCGAATTTGTTTTCACAGAAACTGCAAAGTGGCGAGTCAGAGAAATTTTTCAGCCATCTGACTTGTTTGTCAACGAGACAGTTGAATGCTAGTCGATACAACAAATTTTGCTGTTGAGGTAGGAGCTTGTTTACTTTCCAAATATCTGCACAAAAGCGGGTTAATTCTTCCGTTGAACAATGGTATTTAATGACAGCTTTGCGTAAACGATTTTCAATAAAACTGAAGGGGAAAATTTCATTGATTATGTACCAGTAGATTTCTTTTGTTTTCATGTGATTATGCAACCTGAGCGAGGATTCTCTGTTGTTTTTGATTAGAAGTAAAACATTCTCGTTCTGGACAACTTTGAGCTCTAAGAGGTTATTAAAATGGATATTTCTTTCGAAAAGGTGATCGAGTTCTCGTCCGATGAATTTAATTCGTCAAAAAGTTTTGCAGAAACAATTTTTGAGATAATGTGTGGAAGGGAGATCCCGCCTCTAGCTGATGACTGGTATAGGACTTCGCTTCTAATTTCCGTTTTCTGACCAGCTTTCAAAAGGTTGTTAACGAGGTTCTGCATTATTCCCAAGCTTTTCATGGTCGTGTCTGTGTGTCGAGCATAGTAAAGGAATTTTGGAAGAATGAATGTTTCAATAATATTTTTCTTGGCTTTCAGCGTTTTCGCTCGTGAAATAACACGACTGTAGATGGCTATTTGTGTTTTCAGGAGACCAAGAAGATTCGGTTGAGATTTGTCAGCGTGGAAAACTATACCAAGGATTTTTGTTGATTGCACAGTTTTATAAAAGGGAATGTTGGTAGTAGATAGGATTTCGCTCTTTTTCACATTAATTTCTAGCTGAGTTTGATCACAAAATTCTTTTACAGTATCAAAGAGCGCTTCAATCGATGATTTATGAACTAGACATGTAATGTCATCAGCATAAGCAACAGTTTTTGCGTTTACGAAACCTTTGATGTGAGTTGAGTTGTCAACAGAACAAAGTAACGGCTCAATAGCAAGAATAAAAAGCATAGCTGATAGAGGACAACCTTGTCTTACTCCACGTTCGAGAACAATTGTCTGGGAGAGGTAGCCATTGATTTCAATAATTGCTTTGGTTTGCTTATATATTGCTTTTATTGCAGATTTCGTAAAATTATCTACACCAATTCTATCGAGAAGAGCGAATATATAATCCCTATCTACTTTGTCAAAAGCTTTCGAGAAGTCTAGATTTACGATACATTTACTGTTATTCAATTGTTTGTGAGCTTTGCGTACCTTAATCAGTGCGATATTAATTTGTCGTTTGTGTGGGTAGGCATGTTGATGTTGTCCAATTACGTCTTCGAGGTTTTTGATTAGCCTGTTAGCTAAAATATGCGACAGAATTTTTAAGTCAGTGTTCAGCAGGCTTATGGGTCTGAACTCGTCTACTGTTTTGGGGTTTTCGGTTTTTGGAAGGAGTTTCAATATTGCAATTTGTTGGTTGTCTGGAAGTCTATTGGTGTTCACTACATTGTTGAAAACTTTTTTCAATATGGGAGCCATTTCTCGTTTAAATACTTTATAAAAGTTCGAAGTAATACCGTCCGATCCTGGTGAACTATCTGCGTTTAGTTTGTCGATTGCTTTCTTCACTTCGTCTAAGGTGATTTTGTTTTCTGTTGTCATATCAGTTTCTTGCTCCTGCAGTTGATCAAGCAAGCTTTCAAAGGACGATTTCTTTTTACTTTTATACAGTTTTGAGAAATGATTTTCAAATATTTTAATGATCTCTTCTTGATTACTTGTTACACTGTCACCAACTTTCAATGATGTAATACTATTTGTGTTATTTTTAGTTCTCGACCATGATTTGAGATCTCTGGCATTACCAATTTCACAGGATTGCATCAATTTTTTAAAGTGTTTAAAGCTCAGTCGTTGTTTGTTGTTCTCGTGCTCGTTGATTTGCGATAGTGTTGCATTGTATCGATTCAAAATGGTTTGGTCTGATTTACCTTGCTGAATTTTTTCTCTTAGTTCCTTTTCTTCACGTAAGCTGCCTTTCATCTTTGAGCTTATCACTCGAGATTTGTTTATCGCTAAAGCTTGGCACACATCTCGTATATGGCACATCAACTCTTCATATGTGTCCTCAATCGGACAAAGATTACCAAATTGTTTCAGTTCTTCTCTGATATAGTTTTTATTTTCTACTAAAACAGTGTCATTCATTTTCCAAAAGCTCTGACCACGTTCTTTTTCTTCAACTTTGTTGCTTAGCTCCAAAAGCATGTGATCTGAGAGGTTATTTCTATGTATTTTCATGATACTGTAATTGAGATCATTAGTAAAAAAGTAATCTATGCGCGAGAAAGATGATGTTCTCTTATCATAATGTGTGAAGTCGTGGACGTCTAGTTCGACTGCTATATCAAGAAGGAGCGCTTTCTCGATGACCGGCTTTAGTTTAGCGAATCGCTTGATTCTGTCATCTTCACTTCTCAGAGCATTCGAGGTGTTTCTTGGATCATGGCTAAATGCATTGAAATCTCCTGTTAAAACTACGAATCGTCCAGGTTCAATTTTAGTGAGACTTGAGCTTAATTGTTTGAGCTTTGATGCGTAATTGTTTGGATTTAAATAAGTATTGATTAAGACAAGGTTTAAATTTGGAAACGTTATTGCTGAATGATCTCTTGATTGCAATCTTTGTTCGTTGGTATTGATTTCTTCGCTCCAAACTGTTATTAAACCACCACTACAGTTTATTGCCGGCACTAAATGGTAGCTCAATTTGTATTGTTCAAGAATTGCTTCATGTGAGCGAGGTAGAGTGAGAATTTTCGTTTCTTGAACACATAGGAAAAAAAAGGTTCCTCGAGCTAGTTGGTAACACTTTTCAATTATTGAGAAGAATTTTTTCGGGCTCTTAATGCCACAGGAATTCAAGCTGAAAATTTTATGCTCAATCATTTGCTATTGTTATTCAACTCGTTTTTCTTTTTACGCCATTCAGTGTTCAGAAAGTGTCTTGGTATTTCAGTGTTCTGTTGCTTTCGTTGATGGTTTTGAGTTTGTTTGTTGACTGTCCTGTATTGTTTCAAAACAACTCCTTTGAGAGGCTCAACGTTTGATGAATTTAGTCTGTTTGGAGAGTTTGATTTCATAATGCTATTGCTTTGTTTTTCAGTTGAAATTTGGTGAGACAAAGATTCAATTTGTTCTGTGGTTTTTGTGCTTTCTGTTGCTTTGGTACACATTTCAGGGCTTTCTGTTGATCCGCTACAAATTTCTTCTACAAACGTTTCTTGAATTTCTTCTTCGTCTATAGTTAGATTGCCAAAAGAGTCTTGATCGAGCATTTCTTGTTCTTGAGCGTTGTCAGGATTTGTTTCTTGTGTTTTCAGATGGGTGTTTTTCTGTTCTGTGTTTACATTTTGACGGTTTTGCCTTTCAACTTTATGCATTCCCTTTTGCCATAGAAAGCACCAGTCTTTATGGTGTCCAATATATTGGCGGTTTTTTTCTTCGCAAAATCTACAGCTATGGAGCGCGGGAACATGGAATTTGATTTCTAGGCCATTCCAGTCTTTAAAATCGGCAATTTTGCTCTCATAGGACCATTTTCTAAGCTTTTCCTCTTCGTTAGCATTGTGGACAGTCACACTTAAAGTTGCATATCCGTCGAAAATAAAGTCCCCATCAATATTTACTTTCATGCGATTGATTGTCGGGTTGTGCTCTATTCCCTCTGGGAGTTCGATCAATTTCAGAGTTTCGGTATCCGAACAAACGTAAGGAAAATTTACAAATTTAATGTTGTATCTTCTGGGGTAGAAATTTCTTTCTTTGTTGAGGATATGCTTGCCCATTGGAAATACAGTTTTGCCCAGCAAATTGAGGCCTCGCGATCTTATCGAGTGATATTGCGTTCTAACAGTTGGAGGGGAAGTAACGGTCAGTGTGTGCAGCGTTTTTTCTCTTATCTGCGCGAATGTTCTGCTAATGGTTATTTGAGATCGTACTTCTTGTGGGAACTCTTTCAGAATCGATTTAGCACACTGAATGTAAGCATCGTTCAAAGATCCTGTGTTTGCAAGCATCGATTTAGTAAAAGGAGGAATAATTTGCATGATTTGAAAGTCATTAGAAGCTGTTACTTTTGAAAGGCCGTTTTGGATCGCAGTGGAATACATGTTTCGATTTTCGCTCGCGGTTGGGGCTATTATTGAAGGAAAAGTGTTCTCCCCCATTGGGGAAAACAGCTTAAAAACTCGTAAACGATTGAAAGGGAGCTCTCTAACTTAAACAACTTAAAAAGCTAGAGCTGATGAGGCGTGTATTTAAAAGAACTTTTAAAGAGCGAAGGCTAAGGGCAAAAAGGTAAGAGAAAAAGGTAAGAGAAAAGTCAGGATTTTAAAACTTAAGCAACTTTTAGTGAAAAATCTCTTTTTAAAAAAGACTCACTCCCAAAGGACGTTCCTACACAAAGTGGAGTACTTGCTTGTGGCTTTCCTATCACACTTTGAGGTACTGATCCGAAAGTGACATTAATAGCGTTTTAATCATCATTCACAACAATTAGGCTTTGTCGCCACTAATTTTAATATTAGAAACAGAAAAAACAATATGACAGGTACCAGACACTAACTGTAGTCTGCGTCTAACACAATCAACTAGAGGTCTAAGTCGACTATGTACAATATGATCTGTTGCTATGTACGTGTTGGGGCATTTGAGGATATCGGATTCTACTTACCAAAAAGATTATCAGTTAATTCTTATTATTCTTAATTCTTAATTCTTATTCCCATATCGATCCGATATCCCGTACTGACACCCCAGAACATATCATGTATGATTGAGAGATTTTTCAGAGTCCAAATCTTAGAAGAGAGTTGCCAGGCTTGGGTAGAGGACCCGAGACTTGGGAATTCTCTAAGCAGTGAACAGCCAAAACTTGGGTTTTCTGGACAGAGTAGAACCCAAGTCTTGGGTTTCTCTGAAGAGAGTTAAGTTTTGATCAAAGTTTGTATCTTAGTTTGGATCGAGCTAAATTTAAATGTTGTTTTATGCGGATTAATGTTCAATTTTTTTCTGATTTGTCAAGCTGTTTCATTTTTCCTCAACAGTAAGTATCGAATTTGTATTTTTGAAGGACCTGTTAGGCCTTGAAAAGATGGCCATACCATACCAAGAGCCACAAACTTAGTTTTGATAGCATTCATATTGATAATTGGTGCAATTATTTGTTAATTTTTACATTAGTGTACTCAGAATTATGATAAGAGTACCCATGAACCTAGAAAAAAGCACCAAAAACAGGTTGTGGACCCTTTTTGCCCAGATCATTCCAAGTATTGCGGCTTTTCTGTCATGAGGTCAACAAGTTATGGGTTTACAGAGGGATTGAAGATTTTAATTTTCTTTGCGCAGAGAGACCCAAGACTTGGGATTTCTCAGGGCAGAAGCCCCCAAGTCTTAATTTTTCTCTGTCAGTAGAAAACTCAGCGATCGACTCTGGAGTGTTCTGTTAGGTGAGAAGAGTCACTTTCTTCTACTATCCATAAAATACCGAAACAGTATTGAATAATAGACAATACTTATGAGGCGTTTTTGTTTATAGCTAACTGTTTATAGAATTTGATGCAGAGTTCTTGCTATGTTTTTCAAGACTAATTGAAAACTAAACATCAATGTTCGAATAACTTGCTAAATTACTCTAATTTTCAATGCTATTCTTTTTGATGGTTTCCAAAAAATAATGAATTCCGTTCGTTTTCGATTCATTTAGGTTCAATTTAATGAGTTCAAAATATTTTTGTGGCTTCTTGTGAATAAAATAGACGTCAATGACGACAAATAGACGTCAAATAGATTCAAAAAAAGCGATCACCGAGGTTTAGACCTCGACTCATGAAAAGACCATGCTCGACCGAATTGTGGAGCGAAAAAACCGTGGCCCGGCCCAGTTAACCTGTGAAATAACTTTAGCTCGAAGTTACCGAAGAGCTAGATTTCTGCTCGACCAAAATTTCTTACGTACTTACGCTCTATACAATTTTTCGGATCGACTTTCGATCGATTAGAAATAATAAGTTACAAAATTGTTCTCAAATTATACATGAATGACTTACGATCTGAGGAGTGTCTTGCGAGGCTTGATGAGTAGATCCTGTCCCTGCCAGAAGAACATGAATGAGAAACAAACATATCCCAGACACAGGATAGACACTCGACTGGTACCAGCGAGGAACACAATGGCATACGTGAACCAGTAGAGATAGTTGAACACCACCACTTTGATATTGTCCAACAATGAACTCCTGTTAAAAAAAACACAAAATTTAAATTTATGAAACTCAGTCGAATATTTCCTACGTGAAAAACCAAAGTTTCGCGTGAAACAATTTTTTGAAAGCATTGTCACTTTTTGCAAGATTCTGGCAAGGTTTTGAACTAATAATTTTTTTCGTGCAAGATCTTGAGAGAATAACTTTTGTGTCCTACTATGGCAACACCAATCCTGTTAAAGTTTAAATTGGTGAGGAACTTCTGCATTAAGACCTTAAAATTATTTAGGGGTCTAAAGCATGATTTACTGCAACATCTCACTACCAATTGCAGAAATTGAAAAATATAATGACCTATTGAAATACAGCTCAACCGGAACAGAAATTTGAGAAAAAACGTATGAGTAAAATATTCCAATCTAAATTACTTCCATAAAGTTAAGCCGAATTAGACTCATTGAAAAAGTAAGACCGCCGTAACTTACGCACCAATTGAGTTGCATAATTATGACTAAAAGAAGTCCACTTGTACAACTTGGGCGAAAAAAAACCTCGGAAAAAACTCCCACTACATTTTAGATAGGAAATAAATCCCCAAAGAAATAAACCTCCACAGAAATAAACCCCCACTTTACTATTAAAGAGCTGCGCATTTAGCGCGTTTGGCCATGCCCTGCGGGCAATGGCCATGCCTCAGCAGCCCATAGGACTTGATATGAAACTATCACAATCGAACAAATTATCACGACCGAATCTTAATTTTAAAATGTGGGGGTTTATTTCCTATTTAAAGTTAAGTGGGTTTTTTTCAGTGGGGGTTCATTTCCTAGATCCCGTGTTAGGATTGAAAAAAGTAGAAAACAGCTTGAAAAATGTGTAAATTTACTCAAACAATTTGTATTGTCAGACTTTTGTAATGTCTGTAAAAATCTTTAGTTAAGAGTTTTGCCGGGATAATTTCCTCTATTATTAAAAAAACTTTGCATGCTTCTACCGAATTTCCAATCATACGAGAAGAAAGTTCTTCCTTTTTTTATTATTCTCACAAAACTAGCAAATTTTTGAAGAACAATTTATTAAAAATGTTTTTATTGATACTTATGTTTTCTGAAACTGATGTCACTCTGACACACCTATCAATTATCATATTCAAACGTCTGATAAAGAATTTTTCAGACGTTTGAAAAACGTCCATGTTAGTATAAAAATTCATCTGCCCATAGTAACGATGTAGTTAAGATCCTGCAAGAATCTTGCAATATTTTTGAATGGACAAACCTTGGACGAACCTGGTGTTGTATTTTCAGAAAACAAAATTGAAAGAAAATTAATTTTATTTGAAAAAATTAATTCTGCAACAAATATACTCATGGGTATATTAAAAAATACTTCAACTAAAAAGCAGACAAAATTTTTGCCAGCTAATTGGCAACGCATGTACTCATACAAATCGTCAAATCGAATTTCTAATTTCTGAAAATATATAAAGCACCTTTCAAACTGAAGTCAAAATATTGCGAAATTCTTGCTAGCTTTGAATTCTTCCTTCTTCCCCGGGCCGAGGTTTCACCCTTAATCTATTCCTAAGTAGAGGGGATTAAGGTTTAATGCGTATTGCAGTCCTATATACCTGGGAAAATAGGGTAAGAGTGTAATTTTTTTTAAAAAAAAGTACACTGTTTTTACTCTCTGTCCTCCACTCTTTTTACAATATTTGTAAAAAGTGTAAATTAGAGTGGACTGATTAAAAATTACACTCTTACACAATTGCCATTATAACCAAATTGAGACGTTAATTTGTAGCAAGTGTTTGCGCAATGTTTAAAGAAGAAAGAGAACGTGACGTGTTCGACAGATGGAAGAAGGTGGATCAACGCTCCCTACATCTTTTCACTTTTGTTTTTAAAAATTACATTCTTATAATTACACTCTTCCACCCATGTTAAGCAGAGAAATAGGGGTGTAATTTTGTTTAATTTTACGCGCTTTACACTCTTTTGACCATTATTTTTGGGGAAAATCTTCAGCCCTGGTCAATAGCTACAATGTACTTGCACGTTCAGCCCCAGTTTAGTGATCATTCAGTGGTCATATAACGTATAGCCCTGCCCCCATCCCCCATCATTTTAAGCATATCGTTATGAGGGGCTATAATTTTATCGGGGGGGGGGGTGCGAAGGGGGTATAATGTGAAAGAACCAGAGCTTCTACCAAAGCGAAGGTGGCCTTATGAGTGTTATGAAAAATTTTTATACTGGCCTGTTCATCATGAAGTCTGGTACATTCTGAGCATGGTTGTCATCAGAGTAGGTGTCTCTATTGTCCCCTCCCGCTTCTAGAGGGTCCTTCACCCCCCTCTCCTGTTCAAACACCAGCCACTGCAATGTCACCACCAGGAACTGGATAAAGTCAACTGAAAAACAATGCAGTACTGTGTAACAGTCCCAGTCAAAAGATCTTGCACGATATCCTCACTTTTGGCTGAAAAGAAAATGGTTAGATAGTCGTCATTCAACTTGCAAGAAATAGGTTTTTGTTACTGATAATCAGTTTAAGATTTTGTAGGTTATAATTGGACTGATTTTTTCTTAACTATAAATTATTGTTCTCGTGACACTACCTGAAGCCAGTCAGTCGCATTAATGACTAAAACTCACCCATGAGGTACCATTTCTGGGGTGGGTTGACGTAGTTGGGCAAGTAGAGCCAGACAGACATGTTGTACTTCATCTGGGTATCGAACCAGGGGTACTTGTGACACCACGAGGGAGGAAGACCTACATAAAACAGGAAACGCAAATCTGATTTAGTGCTTAGACTCTCTCACATTGAGGCGCAATAGTTAACTATACATCCGCTTACAATTGTTACACCCAGTAAACATAAACACCATAACGCAATGGTCCATATCAATGTATATAAACATAATTACTGTCATATCAATATAATCACAGGTGTAAAGTTTCCTTGGATATGACACTATATAACTGAACAAGGAGGCTCGGTAATGTGTGCTCGCGATAATGTTCCGACACCGCTGATCCTCATTTTTGAGTTGCTGGTTTGATGCGAATGAAGAGTAGACCGGGAATTCTGAAAGCTTCCTTTCTGTTCGAAAATAATACCTACTGTTCGAAAATAATAAAAGAATTTTTGAAAAAAAAATGGAGAAATCAAACCACTAAATGATCTAAATAATGCCGAATTAGAGGGCCCATTAGACATCCCATTAATGAGACAATAAGATAAGTCAAGACATACAACAGCGAGATATCAATGGGACCTGTTATTGAAGAGCATATGTGAAAAGACAACAAGAAAAACCACAAATTTTGACTAGTTTCAAAAACACATTATATTGCGGCTGAGCTTAACAACTCAGAAATCAAATTGAATAGCGCTTCAAGGTCATTTCAAGCCTTAAAGCTAGAATAGCGTGACAAGCGAAATTTAATGCTACATTCTATCGAAGCCAAACGGATTTGTTTATTTTGTTCAACATTTATATTTAGCAACTATTATTAGTACGCAATCGTCATTCATGAAGTCAAACTATAACTCGAACTCGAACTACCTCAACAACCAGCAAAACAATACTACGACTTAACAGTATTGCATCAGATTCTTTGCGATTGGATTGCGAATCAACCTGTTATTGATACAGAATATTCGACAAAACTTCTACATGGTTAACAAATTTCTCATGACATCAAATATACACTGAAAAAGTGACGTTATGAAAAGTGTTCACATTCTGTCGACATTCTTATCTACCACCAATCAACAGTTGAATTTGACATGTAAATCCACGTGACTAGCAGCATAAAAGGAGCTTGAAAAACTACCAAAAAATCAGTTGAAATTTGCAATTTTGGTTATATTAAACTGACATACAGTGCGTATTGAAGCACACTTTCTTGAGCGGTAAATTACTTGTTATCGTGTCTTGTTTCTGTAGATCATATTAGTGATTGTACAGTTTTAACTTTACTTTGACTTGTGAAAAGAGAATTAACTTTGATATTCTCAAAACTTTCTTTCTGAGGAACGAAGTTCCTAAGTAAGAGAAACTTTGTGCGAAGCATAAAGTCAGTTTCTCTTACTGGCTTTAACGAAGCCTACTCTAGTTCAACATTGGTGTTATTGAGGCCAATTGAGAAACAAAAGCTGATGATTAAATTAACTCAGTATATTCAAATCTGAGGTGAAACTTGTTGTGTTATTTCTCAAAGACAATTCTACCGATTCCGTTCATTCCTTTTTCGTTTGATTACTTGTATGACAGTGTTGTGCACTGCCAAGTTTGCTCACTTTTGAATCATTACTTACAGAGTTATTCAACATTGAAATTTTGGCCCATGTATTAAGATTGGGTATAAGATTTAAAAGGTAGCCCCACCAACGCAGTTTACCCAGCGTTGATTATTCTTACATCAGATAGTAGGCCTAACTAGCGTTCACTATCCTGTGAAATTTTATCTCACTAGCTTTTGTGGTTAAGGAGATATCACTGAAAAACCTCTAATTTGAACTAATTTGCTTATTTGGAATTTTGGACTTTTGCTTAATTGAAGCAAAGTTATTTGTTATTCAGCAAAGCTAAACAATTAGTTATTTGAAATTATTGAGTATCAAGTAATGCAACGGCATTCTAAAGTATAGCGGATAATACAGTTCACAAAAGTTAACTGCAAAAATACAATATTCGGACAGATTTGAAACCGCTGAAACGAACTGGGCGGTGTAAAGTTTTCCTTGACTTTGATAGGAGAGCAGCCGTTACATTTGGTCCGCCGACCCGGACAGTGGAAGGCAAACTGCTGTCCAATCTGATGAAGAGAGTGCCGAAGGCATCCCCCAAAGAGAATCAAACAAATCAACAGCGCAACGCCAGTGAGGCAGAGCGAAAGTTGCGAGTGCACTTCACAAATTACGTTGAAGAACTAACCTCGCTTAAAAAGAGCAAGCGAAGCAAAAGGCAATCAGGCAATCCTAACACAATCAGCAGAGAGGAGCTTCAATCAACAGCACAAAGGTACGACAAGAAGTTCCAAGATTTATTAGAAGAAGTCAACACCAAAACAGGGATTGGCTACAAAATTATTGAAGATTCAGATCGACCCAACAAACTAAAGGTCCTCTACCAACAGACTGTTCACCTTCTAGAGGAAGAAATACCCAAGCAACTGCAGCGTCGAAACAAGCTTGTGCCCTATCAAGCTAATTTCGTTGAAGAGCATCTGAAAGAAGCAAGGGAGTGCAAAGCAAGTTTGGACTATCATTTGCTTGCATATATAAGCAAAGGCACGCAACCAGAAATGAATGCAGAGCAAAGCAACGCAACCCAAGCAGTGAACGACAGCGAGAGCAACAACTTCCAAACAGACAACCCAGTTGCTCAAACAGTGCAAAATGGAGCAACAGCAAGTGGCCAAGAAACGGAGAATGTTTCGGAAACATCTTCAGCAAAGCAAAGGCGAGAGGAAAGGATGAAGAAATTCGATATCGAGTTCGAAACCAAGATGCGACTCGAACAAGCACGGTTCGAGCGAAGGAAGCTAGAGCTGGAAATGCAAATGAAGGAACTGGAAACCAAGCATCAACTGCTGGAGGAAGAGCGTGAGCTAGAGCGCAAAGTGAAGAGAACAGCATTAGAGAACGATGATGCTCGTTCCCAATCAACTGGTGCTCGAGACAAATCGCCTTTCAACTGGACCCCCAAGAAAAGAGATGTCTCTGACTGGGCCAGCAGAATCGACAACCTTCTAACACCAGATCGATCAACAACTCGCTTCGAAGTAACCCCTGAAGTGAACAGGCAAAGTCACTTCTCACGATATCGCAGTTCACGAGACCGATCCTCAAGTGTTGAAGACCGAGACGTTTCCCCCAGAGCTGGTCTATTACGATACAACACTGGCTATTCAGGTAGTAGTAGCCTACCAAAGCTGAAGTTGAACAACTTCGACGGGAACCCTCTCGAATGGCCGGAGTGGTCTAGTATGTTCATTGCTACAGTGGATCAACGACCAATACCAGACTCAGAGAAGATGAGCCATCTGAAGACTCTGCTGACAGGCAAGGCAAGGTCAGCCATCTCTGGAATGGGCTATTCTGGACAGTTCTATGGTGCTGCATAGAGCATTCTGGAGAGGAAATTTGGAAGGCCTCATGTGATCATTGATGCACAACTTGAGAGTCTTCGCAAAGCAAGTCAGGTGAAACCACACGACTCAACAGGTCTGATCAGTTTCTCAGTTATTGTTTCGAACTTTGTGAATGTGCTCAAAGAGTACAAGCAGATTGGTGATCTGCAATCAAGCTCGACATTGTATATGGCAGTAGATAAACTACCCCAAGTTCTCAAAGAGAAGTGGTGGTTCTATGTTGATGATAAAGATGAAGATTGGCCTGATCTGATTATGTTTGACAAATGGCTATCAAGGATAGCATTCGTGCACGAAGGGTTTTCAGCTTTCAAGGGAGAGCGAAGAGAAGAAGACCGAAGAAGCACAAATAGAGACAAACGGTTCTCGAAAACGTCGAACTTCAGTGCAAGTTCCAACGTGAAAGAAACGAAGCAAACGCAAAGTGATCACTGTCCGCTAGCTGATGGCACTCATAAAATTTGGAACTGTCCACTATTCAGGAACATGAGTGTGAATGATCGGTACGCAGCAGTGAGAAAGCAACGCTTATGTTACGGATGTCTAGGCAAAGGACATGCAATCAAAGATTGTAAAGTCAATGCGTGCGGCTTCAATGGATGCATCAAGAAGCACAACCGATTGCTACACTCAGAAAACCAAATGGACGAGGGCAATCATGCAGTCAACGTAAGCGCAGCAACAATCAACCAGAGTAACGAAGTTACTAGCTTTCTTCAGATAGTTCCTGTCTCAATACAGAGCGGTGGCAACAGGCTGAACACATACGCTTTCCTCGATAGTGGATCAACGGTTTCATTCATCGATCAAAGTGTGCAAGAGAAGTTACGGGCCCAAGGCACCGGTGTGACGCTCAACATAGCTGGCATACACGGAACGAAGGATCTGAAGACAGAAAGGGTTCCTCTCAAAATAAAGGGACTACATTCAAAGGTGCATTCAATCGAAGCGTTTGCACACCCGTCAATCTCATTGGGAAACACAAAATACAACTACAACAAGCTGAAGCAAAGCTTCAACCACTTGAGTGTTTTACCCAACAAAAGCTTCAACTTGATGGAAGTTGGCATCATCCTTGGTCAAGATGCTTATGAGCTACAACGCCCGTTGGACTATAAGATAGGAACACGAAGTGAACCTTTCGCCGTTCTAACAGAGCTAGGATGGGTAGTCAGTGGACCCATGACGGGCAAAAGAAGACAAAATGTTTGTCATTTCGCCTTCACCGAAGATGTGAAAGTGGCAGAGAATATTCAAACCTGGTGGGACATAGAAACCTATGCTTCCAAAATCAACGTCCTCAGTCAGTCAAAGAAGGAACTGCAGGCACAAAAGATGCTAGAGAGTACGACAAAGTTCACAGGCGAGCGGTATGAAGTGGGAATGCTGTGGAGTGAACCAGAGCCAAACCTACCGAACAATTACAGCTCAGCCTTGGGTCAGCTTTACTCACTGGTGCGAAGATTCCAAAGGGACCCAAACCTGAAGAATTTGTATCAACAGTCAATAGATACAGATGTAGAAAAGGGATTCGTAAAGATATTGGACGAGTCCGAAGTGAGAGGCACCTTCGGGAAAGAATGGTATTTGCCACACCATCCAGTGCTAAACCCGAACAAGCCTGGCAAAGTAAGACGTGTTTGCAATGCTGCCTCAAAGTACAAAGAAGTATGCCTCAATGATAAGCTACTAGCAGGACCTGATCTGCTACACGGCTTGATCGGAACAATATTCAGATTCCGCGAAGGACCAATAGCCCTGACAGCTGACATCGAATCGATGTTTCTACAAGTGCAAGTTCCCGAACAGGATAGAAGTTGCTTGAGATTCTTATGGCGTCCAAGAACTAACGAACCGGTTCAGATATACGAATATCAGCGTCACGTATTTGGAGCTAAGAGTTCTCCAACTTGTGCAAACTATGCTCGCAAGCGAGTGGGACTGGACAACGAAAAAGAGTATCCGATTGCAGCAAAGGCAATACAAAACAACTTCTACATGGATGATTTCATCAAATCAGTAGAAACCCCTGAAGAAGCAATTGAAGTCTTCAATCAACTACAACCTCTTCTCTCACAACATGGATTTGAATTGAAGAAGTGGATAAGCAACAGCGATGCAGTTATCGAAGCAATCCCAGAGGACTTGAAGTCAATCAGCGACACAAAGCAAGTCGAAGTGGAACCCAGTACGGAGGGATCTTCAGTGCTAGGACTACAATGGACCGTTACTGATGACAGTCTTCAAGTATGCAGAGGTACAAACCAGGAAGTTGAAGCACCTATAACCCAGAGGAAGATTCTGTCACTGGTATCTTCAGTATTCGACCCGATCGGATTGTTTGCTCCGTTCAGTGTTCACATGAGACGACTTCTGAAAGGCATCTGGACTAAGAATGGACAACATTGGGACAACGAAGTGGAGCCCAGTGAAGAGGAAGAATTCCTGAGATGGAAAGAACAACTTCCAATAGTGGCTGAGACAAGCATCGATAGAAGATACTTCAACAGAGAGAGGGATAAAACCGAACTTCATGTGTTTGCCGACGCATCTGAAGATACGATGTGTGCAGTGGCCTATCTACGTTCACAACCAAAAGAATACTCAGCTGACTTAGCATTTGTCATTGGAAAATGCAGAGTGGCACCGATGAGGCATCTTTCAATACCACGATTGGAGTTGCAAGCGGCAATCATGGCAGTGAGGTTGAAAGAACAGATAGTCAAGGAACATGAAATGAAGATAAATAGTTGCAGTTTTTGGTCAGACTCAACTACGGTACTGCAGTGGATACACAGTTCCCATCGCAAACAACAAGTGTTTGTGGCCAACCGAGTGGCTGAGATACTAGATACAACCGATGTTTTGCAGTGGAAACATGTGAGCGGTATCAACAACCCAGCTGATATTGGCACGAGAGCAATCAACATTGAAGAACTCAAGAGAAGTGAGTGGCTCACTGGGCCGGCCTGGTTGAAGCGACCAGAAAGCGAATGGCCACAGCAGGTGAACCTCATATTTGCATCAGATGAAGAGAATATACCCTCATCAGTATTCATGATACAGGCTGAAGAAAAGAAAGTTGTTATCCAGTGGGAACGATTCAGTAACTTCAACAGAATAGTAAATACAGTGGCATACGTACAGCGAGCATTGAACAAACACAAACCAGCAACACTCATAGTCAGCATTGAAGAAAGAGAAAAAGCAAAAGCAACAATGTTCAAGCTACTACAACAAGAACAGTTTGGTGAAGAGATGAAATCTCTCAAAGCTGAAAAGGAAATTCCAAAAGGCAGCAAAATCCTACAATTCTCACCCTTCCTAGATGAAGAAGGACTTATTCGAGCCAAAGGCAGAATAGGCAAGAGCCAATTGGACTTCAATGCAAAGCATCCAATTTTGCTACATTGGAAACATCATGCGGTTGAATTATTCTTGCGAAACGAGCACAAGGACAATCAACACGAGGGCACTGAGCATGTAAGAAACATTGTTCAGCAGAAGATGTGGATACTAGGCATACGGAACGCCTTAAGATCAATCAAGAACAAGTGCATTACCTGCAGAAAAGGCAGAGCACAAACGATAGCACCAGTAATGGCAGGTCTACCCGAAGAACGGTTAGATGCTTCTACAGCTTTTACAAATGTTGGAGTTGACTACTTTGGCCCTTTCAATGTGAAGATTGGGCGAAGAAATGAAAAGAGATGGTGTTGTCTCTTTACTTGTCTAACTATGAGAGCGGTGCATATAGAAGTGGTACCCAAGTTGGACACAGATAGTTGTCTCAATGCAATAATGAGATTTATTGCTCGAAGAGGCAAACCAAGTACAACCATAAGCGACAACGGGACAAATTTTGTTGGAGCTGAAAGAGAATTTGCAGAATACGTTGCGGCATGGAACAAAGAAGGGATCGAAGGACATATAATTCAACGAGGAATCAGATGGAAGTTCAACCCACCCGCAGCACCTCACTTTGGAGGAGTATGGGAGCGGTTGGTGAGAAGTTGCAAGAAAGCAATGTATGCAGTGTTGGGAAACAGATTAGTCACTGAGGACGTTCTTTCAACAACGATGTGCATCGTTGAGCAGACTTTGAATGCGAGACCTTTGACTCCAGTCAGTTCAGATGTTAATGATTTAGAAGCATTGACCCCCAATCACTTCTTGCTTGGCAATAGGAACGTTTGCTTACCCTACTTACCATGCGCGGAAGAGTTTGTTGATCATCGAAAGCTCTTTCGACAAACTCAAGCATATGCAAATCTCATATGGGACAGATTTCGGAAAGAATATCTGCCAACTCTGAATAATCGGCAAAAATGGCGATCTACGTCGAACGAAACACTTAAAGAAGGCGATCTCGTTTGGTTGATCGAAGACAGCGATAAACGTGGATATTACAACCTAGGTCGAGTTACGGAGACCATCGATGGGTCTGACGGTGTGATTCGATCAGCTATAGTTCGAACGAACGACGGAGTGTACAAGAGACCAGTAGTGAAGCTCGCCCCAGTACTACCTAGAAAAGATGTTTTCGCGATGGAAAACAGGGCCGGCGATATTGCGGCTGAGCTTAACAACTCAGAAATCAAATTGAATAGCGCTTCAAGGTCATTTCAAGCCTTAAAGCTAGAATAGCGTGACAAGCGAAATTTAATGCTACATTCTATCGAAGCCAAACGGATTTGTTTATTTTGTTCAACATTTATATTTAGCAACTATTATTAGTACGCAATCGTCATTCATGAAGTCAAACTATAACTCGAACTCGAACTACCTCAACAACCAGCAAAACAATACTACGACTTAACAGTATTGCATCAGATTCTTTGCGATTGGATTGCGAATCAACCTGTTATTGATACAGAATATTCGACAAAACTTCTACATGGTTAACAAATTTCTCATGACATCAAATATACACTGAAAAAGTGACGTTATGAAAAGTGTTCACATTCTGTCGACATTCTTATCTACCACCAATCAACAGTTGAATTTGACATGTAAATCCACGTGACTAGCAGCATAAAAGGAGCTTGAAAAACTACCAAAAAATCAGTTGAAATTTGCAATTTTGGTTATATTAAACTGACATACAGTGCGTATTGAAGCACACTTTCTTGAGCGGTAAATTACTTGTTATCGTGTCTTGTTTCTGTAGATCATATTAGTGATTGTACAGTTTTAACTTTACTTTGACTTGTGAAAAGAGAATTAACTTTGATATTCTCAAAACTTTCTTTCTGAGGAACGAAGTTCCTAAGTAAGAGAAACTTTGTGCGAAGCATAAAGTCAGTTTCTCTTACTGGCTTTAACGAAGCCTACTCTAGTTCAACATTGGTGTTATTGAGGCCAATTGAGAAACAAAAGCTGATGATTAAATTAACTCAGTATATTCAAATCTGAGGTGAAACTTGTTGTGTTATTTCTCAAAGACAATTCTACCGATTCCGTTCATTCCTTTTTCGTTTGATTACTTGTATGACAGTGTTGTGCACTGTCAAGTTTGCTCACTTTTGAATCATTACTTACAGAGTTATTCAACATTGAAATTTTGGCCCATGTATTAAGATTGGGTATAAGATTTAAAAGGTAGCCCCACCAACGCAGTTTACCCAGCGTTGATTATTCTTACATCAGATAGTAGGCCTAACTAGCGTTCACTATCCTGTGAAATTTTATCTCACTAGCTTTTGTGGTTAAGGAGATATCACTGAAAAACCTCTAATTTGAACTAATTTGCTTATTTGGAATTTTGGACTTTTGCTTAATTGAAGCAAAGTTATTTGTTATTCAGCAAAGCTAAACAATTAGTTATTTGAAATTATTGAGTATCAAGTAATGCAACGGCATTCTAAAGTATAGCGGATAATACAGTTCACAAAAGTTAACTGCAAAAATACAATATTCGGACAGATTTGAAATTGGGCGGTGTAAAGTTTTCCTTGACAGAATTGGGCAGAATTGGACAGAATTGGGCGGTGTAAAGTTTTCCTTGACTTTGATAGGAGAGCAGCCGTTACACATTAAAAAAAACAAACATAGGGTCAAAGTAACTAAACCATATATTGAAAGATCAAACCAAAAATATGTAAATATTTGCTTCAAAAGAAAGCGGACTGGAATTGTCATTCAAGATATTGAGCTGCAATTTAACAAAAGGAAGTAAAAAGAATTCAAAGTTCACAATTACACTGATAATATTGACAACAAATAAATTCAAAGTCATTAGATCAATTAGCTATCAACTGAAAGCATCCGATAAATTTGTTCACAGCAACAGAAAAGCCGATGAGACCTTTCATTATTCAGATTAGGTTATATGACTACAAGAAGAACAAAATTACAGTCAAATAAAATCAAAAATTCAATAAAAATGTGCAAGAAAACAGCGTCGAATCCATAAAGACCATTAGTATTCATTGAGATTTTATAAAATCTCAAGAAGGCCTCCCTACAGCGCCATTATACCCATGATTTCAATGGTGATGTGAGATGATACAAAAAATCAATAATAGGCAAATAAAGAAGATTACAATTTTTTAATGAAAACTTGTAGTATCAACGCCATAAAAAATATTAAATCATGAAACTGCCATAAAGTTTGTTTTTCACGAGACCGAGGATGCGAACAGACTAAACTACAAGTTGACACTATTAAGACTTTAAAAGAAGCAATGGCCCTAAATTTGAAACCTAAAATTGGACCTAATTAAAGATCTTCATTAACTTAACCTTATTCTGAAATCTTTGTTACAATTAATAAAGAAAAAAAAAACGGAAAAAAATATTTTAATAAAGCCGGCGCTACAATACAATCTGAATTTTCTGATTGAAAAATACTGAATGAGACCAAAATAGCCTTGCAACAGGTGCTTGTCTCTTAAATACTCCCGATTTTTCCAAAATTTGACGTAATACATACATTGGCGAAAAACTTTCTTGTATATCAAACTTAAGTTATGCTATTTGGATAAACATCGTTTTAAATTAGCCGACAATCTTTTAAATCAAGAACACTTTTTATGGAAGCGGAAATAAAAATGGCCCACATCTGGATATACTCCTCTTTTTAGCAGTTTTGTGTTAGCAGACATCTTGGTTAGGGAACTAGTTTCGTGGTCATGGAACCCATAATCCGATTACCAAAAGGGGGCTATTATTTGTAGGGGTTTATATTGTGAAGGACAGATGTTCTGATTTGCATACCTAAGCACATGAGATACTGAGCGGGTAGCATGATGGATAGAGTGAAGACATAGCATGGCCATATATGGGTGACGATTCTGCGTGGGAGGAATATGAGGATGATGAGCCAGGCCCAGTGAACCATCGACACCACATCCGGACGAAGACAGATGTCCACCACTGTCACCAGGTAGCACACCTTGAATGGAATTATCACTACGGTGATATCATAATAATCAATATAAATAGTGACTAATTAATTAAGCTATGGCTTATCATAGGCAAAAATGAAATGATTTAATACAACTGAGATCAATCCCCCAGCTTAGTTGACATATGACTTTACCCCCTGGCGCACGTGCTATATTTTTACATACTGACGTGCTATATAACAACACGTCGCTTGAAAGTTGTGGGGGGGGGGGGTTAAAACACGCGGGGGAATAGATCCAACATTTTAATTTCAACTATTTTCATTAAGATTTTGTAAAAGACATATACGTCAAGATTTACTGCAAGATCTTGCAAAGGTATCCCTAGTTTTGCCAAGAAAGTCAAGATCTTCCGTGTCTTGGCAAGTAGCAAATTTGGAGAGTAACAAATTTCATTTCACTTAGTTTGTTTTCAACAAAGTAACCCAACCTCCAGTCCGAATTTGTAGAATCCATAATTGACGAAGTATATTAGCATGTGAACAATGTCCCTGTCTGCCTCTCTTCTAGTCACCCCTCTGATCAACACTCCCCTGGGCAATAACTGGGCACACTTTATCTTCTCCACAAATGTCTTGTGGTAGTTGACAGTTGCATCCACCAGGATCATCAGAAGCAGCACCACATGGTCCTATAAACAAGTGATTTTGGACCTGTTTCCTAAAAAATAGTTTATGAAAATCTTAGATTTGCGCAGATTCTTATCAGTAAATTATTGTATTATATAATGTAATTATATAATATAATCATATAATATATTTACTACTTTACCATTAGGCTTAATTTCCTAGCCATTTGTTCACCTTTTCTGTGCTTACTTACCCATACGTAATTTGACAGTGACGTGTTACTATGTGTGATTTTGTTCAGCCCCGCCCACTGGGCACTGTCTGAAATGTTGGGAAAGGGCTGGCCCCAGCTGCCCCACAGGGCCTGGTTCAGAGTCCGGTTGTCAACTCCGCCTCCGATAAATCCGCTAGCCGAGGAGCCAGATGATGATATGGATCCTGCGTCGTTGCCTGTGGGTGTCGAGAACCCATCGCTGGCTGAGGAACCGGAAGAACTGACCAGACCAACTGACTAGAACAGCAAAGCCAGTTGCCGACCCCGATCAAAGTTTAACCGAGAATTATAGAATTGCAGCAAATAGTGGTGAAAAAGAACACCTTAAAGCGACCATATCTAGCGGTGAATTCGGTGAAAGAGTTGAATTGAGGGGACCGAACCAATTTTAGGCCTGACCAAACATTTTAATCGTGTAAGAAAGAAGATTATTTAAGATGTGTTAAAAAGATTTAATCAGTAAATTCATCATCTGCTTAGAGCTGATGAGAAGACAGTTTTATCAGAAATATGCCAGACCTTGGACGATGAAAATTCTGGAGTAACTGGTGTTTATTACACAGCAAAAATTAACCCTGCTGGTTATTCTTTAAATGTATATTTCTCATTAAGAAAATGAGGCTTCAGTTAAGAGGGAAACACAGTGTGATATCGTATATCTTAACGTGTACAATTCAGTTACACAAATTTAAAAACTTGGTGTTGCCGGAATTGCTAAAATGATAAAATATTGGTCATTTAGTAGACGTTGCATTGGTCAATCGCTTGATGTATTGACATTTACCTGTCAAAACCCAGATATCTTGCTAATATGTCTAATAGCTATCAGTGGAAGGAAATCGAATGCAAGAGCAATGCAACAATTGTCTTTTCTGTACTAGCCCTAGTTATTAAACAATTCAAAACTTTAAACTTTAAGCTGAAATTTCTTTAAACTACTAAAAGGGGATTTATTATGTGAACCTCATTTTTTATATAATATCCAAAAAGAATTAGAGAAACTTTGGCATGACACAAATTGGTTACAGAAATTCTTTAACGAAAAATAATTTTTTATCTCTCAATTTTATTTGCGTAAAAAGTTACAGCATCGTCTTCCAAAATACTTTAAAATCTTGCAAGATTCTTGCAAGATTGAATTTCCCTATGGTTATTAGGAAGGTCTCTACTATGTAAATGGAGCAGGTATTGTCTAACATTGTTGCACTGTCGCTGAAATGCCTTCTCGTCAATGTAAGATAATTGATAGATCATCCTGGCCAGTACCATGAGAGAGCACGTGACAGCCATCAGTGACGTCAGCACACCTCTCAATCTAGGGTACGGCAGACACAGGGCTATGTACAACACCAACAGAAAGTTTGCCGCGCAGAGCTGAAATAAATGAAGCACATTTCATAAATTAGAAAAAAAACAGTTTTTCTCAGTCATATTTGAAGCAATCTTTGTTATTAGAAAAAAATGGGATAGTTCATATGTGTATAGCTGAGATTCACAAAATCAGGAAGAACAACCAATAAAAATTGAGTTAACTGGAGCAAAATCGTGTAAAATTGGATAACTTTTTTTTAATGTTTTGCAAATATGATACTAATGAGCTGTTTTGCAAATGTTTGCAAATTGTCATCATTTTAACTAGGTCTTTCAAGTATCGCTGTGTAGGCCCAAACTATTCATAGATTTATCAATTCTACTGCTAAATTGTAAAATGTTCAATTTATGGTAGTCATACTTAACTAGAAAATGGAAAATTTTGAAGCGTGCTAATCCCCCTTCTCTCAGCAAAGAAAACAACACTATATTATATACAAGTATATCTGCTTATTCATAACATTGATGACAGTGTACATCCTAACGTGTCACATAACAACACAGATTTTGTTATCTAGGGGTCAAACATCATTTACATTTTATAACCAGAAAGATCCTTTCGGATCTTTTCCGTTTATGCCCCCCCCCCTCCCCACCCAGTACGTTTTGGGCCCCCCAGTTACAGAGCACATGCCATTACATAGTAAATCATTATGAAAAAATATGGCACGTGCGTCTGGGGGGTGCAAATAATATGCGCCCAATAAGCTGAGAGGGAGGGGGGGCACAAACGGAAAAGATCCAAGAAAGTTATAGCTCCCCACCTCGCTTTCGGTTTTTCCTTTTTTTGAGTTTAGCATAGAATAAAAAGGTAAAAGTTTGCTGACTGACTCACATCTCTGACAGCTACGAGCATTCCCATGAAACAGAGAAGTTTAATCATGTGCAGTTCCAACAACCTCCACCAGAAGTGACCCATGTGGGTCCAGCCAGACTGCAGTCTCTTGAACCAGACACTCTCCATCAACCACAGTGAACTCCTCCCCCCTCCCCCACTGGTGGAGTGACCACTAGAGTGACGTCCTCCTCCCCCTCCGCCCCCACTACCAGTTATTCCGGACGAGTGATGATGTTGCTGATTATGATGAGGATGATGGTTTGGATATCGGTCAGCAATCACTTTATCTGTAAATGCCAATCAGATTCGATCATATAGTTATTAACTTGCACACTTAAACCCCCCATTGGTATAGATCCAAGCCCGGACTGAAAAAGGAGGCTGAAAAAACAACTCAAATCATAATGGAAATAGGTTTAAAGAAGTCAGTTTATAAAATGACTTGAGTAAATTTTTCGACAGAATATTAGGAATTTCAAGCTTGACATTTGATGATTGACTTTTTCAGCTCGTCTGTCATCTTCATCCAGCCAGGTAACAAAAAAGATCGAAATCTGGCAAGATTCTTACAAGGAGAATTCAATTCTTGCAAAAATCTTGCAAGGTAAATAGAAGAACTATGTATTATTTTGCAAGATTCTTGCAAGATTTTGAAATCATTGATCAATTGGGTGATTTGAGTTGCTCTCACAGTAAGTGGCGAATGTGCAGGAAATTTTAGGGTCCGATTTAGCACACAAAAAGAGGATAGTCTGCTCAGAGATATAGAAGAACTTACAATAGTTTTATCTTATCAGAAGAAAATATAAAACGATAAAAGTCATCAAAAAGCGTTGACTAAAAACCCCCAAGTCTGATTATAACTTATTTTAAACGATAGGAAATTTAACATGAAAAGTATGTAAGCCTGTTTGATGAGCGGAGTCGCTTAAAAAATATAGACTTCCCAGTGGCGTACTTGCGCGCACCAAAAAATAGTCCGCAAATCAAATATCTGACTACTCGTATTTTATAAAAATAATAATAATAATATTTTCTTTTCAAGTAGGTTTGGAGGTCACCAAAAAGGTCACCTAATCTTAGTTGATTGATGCCAAATAGCAGAACCAAGATTTATACGGGAAATAAAGAATGAGAAAAAGTGAGAGAAAAAAAAGCGGAAAACATTTTGATAGACTTCCGAAAAATTTGAGAGCCCCCTTTTTGTTGTAATTTCAAATAATCACCTTTATAAATTGATTTCTGAATATGAGCTAAAAATAAATTAAAAACACAGAAAAACTGACAGCCCTCAAACTCTTGGAAATCTTGAAATCTTTTGAAAATTTTATGAAGCAGTATCCTTTCTATTCAAATGAAACAGATAGCGTTCTATTATCAAAACGTTCGAAAATCAATACATGAGACGCTGTCGTATCATACAATTTTTATTATGAAATATATAAGAAGCACAAATTCTTAATACAATTGTTTTTTTTTATAAAAAGTTCTGTAACCAAACTTAAAAAAATAATCATTTTATAAAAAGTTGTAAAACATTATGAAATAAATGACCCAAATGTCTCGTCTGAAATCAAAAGTTTAACAAAAGTACTATAATCTAGTAAAAATGATTAACAGCTAAGAGTGCATTTTGATTTGCCTTATTACTTTAAAATGAAATTGTTTGTTGGCTCGAAAAAAGTGTAATAGAAAAGCCACAGTGGCAAATAAATTTCAATTTTAGTGACACTAGGACATCAATATTTGCTCAGCGGTTGCGGTATAGATTAAGTCGTTATTTCTATTTTTGCAGTTCGATTAAGGTTTTTCATGTTTTTCATGTTTTAGATGTCATAATTCTGATGCGTATTTTTGACTACTATTATTCACAACTGCAACTTTTTGTTCGTAGACATTGGCCATGATTTGACATTGGACATGATTTCGTAGACATTGGACATGATTTCACTATTGAATTTAAGTTCAGCAATAAAAGTCAAACAGTTATTTTAGAAAAAAAAAATTCTACATATTTAATAAGTTGAGTCTAGCGATGGTTTCAATTTTTTACGGAAATCATCTGCTTCAAAGTTAACCGTTTAAATAAAATTTGAAAATCCAGCACATGAATTTACCAAGTTGTGCCGAAAACCAATATATTTTGATAAGAAATAAACAAGATCACAAATAAGTTTTCAAGCGTTTTATTTTTTTATTCGATCAAATTCTTGATGAATCATTACAAGTTCTGTCAAAACATTCAAACTTAATCCTTTTTTAAAGTTTGGTCACGCTGATAGATAATGACTACGTCAAGGTAATAAGTCTTAATTTTTTGACATTTTGTTTCTGCTTGTCGCAGCTGAACAGCATTAGGCGTTGCCACATTTCAAACTTGCTTTTGAAATGAGTTTTTGAGATAATCAGTTTTTTTTGTCGACTGCGGTCAGTTCATTTTGCGACTGAAACTTTCACTTTGTATCATCATTGAAGCCAAGATTGACTAAGCTGTGGTCAATTTGATTAAATGCCCAGTGAAACGAAACTTGATACACCTTGCCATGTCATGCAAGATATTGTTAACTCTTGCAAAATTTGAATTCATGCCAAGATCTTGATAGACAAACATTTCTTGGAACACCTTGATAAGATCTTGACAAGATCATATCAAGACATGTCAAGAAATGTTCTTGGCGTAACTTGATAAGATCTTGATGATTCTTGACACATAGAAAAATTTTTTTCTAAGCAACCCGAAGTGAGGTGGTGGAAATATGAACCGGGAATCCGGAGAAAAATCGGCCCTGACCAAACAATCCAGACAAAAAATTAGCTATTTCTTGAAGTAGTGAGAATGAGCATTGCGTGACAATTAGCTATTAGTAGTAATAATTAACAAAAAAAACATTCACAAGGCACATCCATATCAGTGATAATTCTTGCTATTTCTTGATAGTTCTTGCTTAATCTTATGATTTCCTGCTACATCTTGTTTTTGGGTGCTATTGAATTTTTAATACTCGATATATCTTGCCATGTCATGGTTAATCTCTCTTGGAAATCTTGGCAAGATCTTGTTTCTTGACAGCCATGCAAAAAACTTGCAAGTTCGTACATATCTCGATGTTTTCTTGGTAAGTACCATGGCAAGATCTTGGCAAGATTTACCAAGAGTTAGTATGTTTCTTATCAAGATGTACCAAGTTTCAGTTCACTGGGTGGGTATATGTTTACAAGCTCAAACTCACATAGAATCCTTAAGGATTTCAACTATCAATCATTGACATGTTAAGGAGACGGCTTACCCTTTCACAAATTAAAACGGGAGCTTTTTTTCAGATGTATTATTACCTTTTGATTGATTTGAATGGTCAGCTTTTGCTTGGCTTTCAACAGCTGTTGACAATGCTGGCTTCCGTGTTCGACCACTAAAAACATCAAATTGTCAAAAAAACATTTCACGATCACATAAACAAGATAAACAAATAATATCAACAATACATCTGCGTAAAATACTGATTCTTAGATGGTTAATTTAACCATCATTCATTTAGAATGTTAAACAAATTTATCTACTATTATTGACTGACTGAAGTTGCCCAGGTGTTTAAATCCAGTTGTCTTTCTTGTAAAATAATAAAAACGTAAATTTTCTGTAGCTAAAATGATTGAGACAATGTTACAAATACGGAATAAGCTTGACAGTAAATAAAATCAAAGAAGTTGAATTTGATAGCCTACTTATCGTCATTTATGATACTGCGGTAATTCGTATAATTACTGGTTAAAAATAATTTAAAAATTTTTTCTTGTTCTTTTAAAATTAATTTATACTTGATAGCTTACTCATCGTCATTTGTGATTCTGGTCATGCGTAGAAGGGGTTCATGGAAGTAATGCAGTTGAATATTGCACACAAGCACAAAAAGAGTCGGAGTCAGTAGCTTCGTGAACAGACCCGAAGTGTTGTGCTGCTCTAAGCCCAGGGCCTGAAATATTAAGAGCCCAAAAATATTAAGTTTGATCTAAGAATAGAACAGTTTCTTGCTTCTATCGGTGCTTCATTTTAAATCTTATATATCTTAAAATATCATATTTTAAAGCATCATTATTTCACTAGTCAATTCAGTTTAGCCAGTATATCGGTCAACTTATCCATTACACTGACATATACCTTTTTTAAATAATTCAAAATTATTATTCAATCACATTTCGTGCGTTGCTCGGCTATAAGAGTTATACAGTAATCGCTCTCACATAGAAGTCAGAGGAGCTGGTGAGATGTACATACCTTGAGTTCTGCGTCATCTAAATGTGTGATTCGCTTCCAGTATCTGGGGAATGACCTGAACTGATAAGTGTATATAGTGATGAGAACCAGAATAGAGTACACCACTGTCACCCACCAGAACCCAGCCATCGCCTTACGCCACACAGAGAAAGAGATCTAAAACACCAACCATGGACATGTCTCATTTTTAGCATATTTTCCCGATTAATTTACCCCGCTTTCAGCTCTTAAACTCTTGGAGGGGGAGGGAACTGCTAAAATGTATTACCCGGTTCGAGGCGCCTGTGCTAAAAAATCCCTGAAAATTGTACAAATTGCGGTGAATGGTTGTAAGAATTGCAATGGTTGTAAGCTCAAATCTTACAATAATTCGTAAAAAATCACAGCAAACCTTTAACTGGTTAATTTTGGCAATACTTGGTTTTTATCGTTGAAATTTGAATTTTCACGGCTTACTGTTGTTAGCGGTGAATTTTTTCCCACAGCTTAACAACTGAGAAAAATTTAAATATTTTACCGCTATGATATGCCGTCGTTCTACGGTGAAAAATGTTTAATTTGATCGCTATTCGCCGCAAACGTTACATTCGTTTCAAGGCTGTAAATACATTTTTATTAGATTAGTTCCAAAAACATCAAACTTAGGAGTTTTTTTTAAGTTTAAAAAGATGTTTGATTTCGAAATCGTCAGCTTGTGATTTCAAACACGCGCTTGCTCAAATTTACATGCCTCATATTCCAAAAAATTAAGTTTTTCCCATCAGTGCACCCTACCAAACAATGATTGGACTATATGCGAAACAAAACGCGAACCTCTCCTACCGAAAGACATTACCTTTTCTCCCAATGGACCACGAACCGTTGTTGAAATAAAGAAAAAGAGATTTTGGTATATCACAAATTCTGCTTTATGAGGAAATTTTTTATCAGTATTAAATATATCAGATTCTCAATCTCGCTATATCTTGCTTTATATAAAGTTTATAATAAAATTTGAACTCTTGTCTTACAGTGATGTTCAAAAGATGATGTAACTGTTAGGATGCATTTTTGAGGCAGACAAAAAATTAATAAGTTTGGTGCAGTTTGGTGACAAAATAATGTTATATTGTTGCTTATACAAGTGTACGAGATTTTAGAAGAAAGAAAACATTCTCATTGCGAAAATGAGAAAAAATTCAAAAGAAAACAGAAAAGTTTTACACATATCTTGCATTATTCTTTTACCTTGTAACTGAAAATTGTTTTCTGCTGTAATCAATTTTATGATGTTTAGCATACAAAAATAACTATAATTGAGAATTGTGTGTCTCAAACGAATTCCCACAAAAATTGAAAAAGCCATTTGCAATACGCAAATGCAATCTGCTCGTTTTGGAACCGAAGGTTTAGTCACCGATTTATGGTGACTATGCTGGTCTATGGCGGCTAGAGACCATCTCAATGAAACAGGCGAAGAAAACCAGCAATCCGATGTAGTCGTCTGCAGCTTGCGCAAAATCACTTTACCTTCATTAACAATTTGTGCGTATAGCAAAAATTTTGTTTTCGGATGGGATGACCCACGATAATAAAGTAACACTAAACGAGTTGAAAAATTGTAAGCATCAGAAGAAGTGCAACCTATCTCAACAGATGAATACAGTACTCATGCATTTCACTGCACCAAGTATTCTGTATTAACCTAATTGCAAATTTTCTCAGCAGCTGGTCCCTCTACCAGGAGGTGGTATCCTGAGCAACGTCTAAATGCTGATACATGAGCAGCGCAGGCAAGTTAAGAAAATCAATTTCAAGCCTCAAAAGCTGGTGGTTTTTGCTAGCTGAAGACAGCTCCCCAGTTTCACTGCTCTTACCCTCTGCTCTGCTTTGCTTAAAGCGCCCAAAAAGACAAAAAGTGGCATCCGAGCGATAACCGTAGGAGACGTTTTGTGACTTCTGACTGCCAAATGCGTTGCAGTCGAACCCAATCCTGAGGCTGTTGAACTATTCTCATCGAGAGAGCTTAGCGTGGCTGATAAACGTGGGGCTGAAACCAACGCACATGCAATAAAAAGGTCATTCAAAATTTTTTATACACAGTAAATGCCGGTTACTTTAAATAGACTTCAAAATACTTTCAATTCCATTAGGAGAAACAGCGTTTTAAATACAGCTCACTCCTGCTTCAGCTTCTTTTGCCTTTTAGTGCAACTCTAAACATAGACATTTTTTCTCAAAGCAACTATTATGCAAAGTTTATCAGGAGTCACACAAGAAAAACCCTTGGGGCCCACTTTTGTTTTTAATTGATCTTTGGCCTATCATTGAAATACTTGAGAATAAATTGTCAAAATCTATTCAGCACTCTGGGCACTTAAATATTGGTATGACAGCAAGAGTTCCAGAGGAGCTTCGGGAAGCATTGGAAATTCTAACAGAACATGGGACAAAGTGCGGACAAATGAGAAAAGTGCGAACTGTTTTGCAACACGCAGTTGAAAACAATTGCTAGCAAGATAAGAAGAAACAGCCAATCAGGATTTCAAATCCTAGAAGCAGAAAATTAAACACGCAGTTCGCTTGAAACTTATTTACAAAAACGGATGAATAAACCAGACAATTTATTAGAAAAACTTGGCTACTTGAATGATCCTAAGTCTGCTCTATTTTGCGCAATTGTATCTGGGCACCAAAAAAGTTGTACTCAGTATGATGCAACACTCCGTCTCCCGAGAGCAACAAAATGCTTGAACAAGTCGATCTACTCAAGGGAACAGTTTTAAAAAGTAAACTTTGCTCAGCAATCAGGAATATCTAAAGGACCAAGGCATGCCTTCCAACTAGCAAAAAAATTTAAAACTAGCAAAAAGGAGCCAAAACTTTTGCCCTATAGACCTAGTAAAGTCTGCATATGTCAGCTCTATATCTCAGGGCTGCATATCTTTGTCAGCAAATTCCGTTGAGTGAATCAATGGAGTAAACCCAAAAGAGTTTAACAAAACAATTAAACAGATTTAGTGGAAGAATTCAAAGCTTTGGCTCTTCCTCAGTTGACTCAACCAAAAACATTACCACTCTAGGCAACATTTTTTACAGGCAGACAAACAACACAGAAGCAGCTCGACTGTTATCTCTTTCCCTATCTCAATCAGGTGCCTGGTTGACAGCCTCTCATATCTCCCCTCTAGGTTTACATACCTAGCCCAACAATTACCAGGCTGCTTCGAAATTCTGGATAGAATTTTCGCCGAAGGTCTCATAAAAGAAATGCCTACATTGTGAAACAAAGATTTTTGACAATTTTGAGGATCATGTCTTTTCAGGTCATGATCCCGGCGACATCATCTAGTGTCATGAAAGAATACGAGACACAATAATTGCAGAGTGCACGTCAATCAGTCTCTCTCCTGTTACCAAGCAGAGGCATCTTTTACCAGAAAACAACTCGAAATCAGAAGCGGCGAGGAAGCGCAGTTATGCTCTAATCCTAGCTGAAGACGGAAAAATTGACCGAATATCATAAGAAATGCCTTGAAATGGGCATACATTTTATGCCTGTGGCATTGCAAACTTTCGTTGGACTATCTGAAACAATAAGAAAAAACATTGAATAGTGCAGCTCAATGCTGATTGCTATAGACACACAATTTTCAGTCAAAAAAATAACGTGGATTGTCACCTGTTGTGTTAATTTTTCCACGAACGAAGTTGCATCGCCCAATTAGTGCGGTTAAACCCTGAAAATTTTGTCTCACTCAACCGGTGGTGAAATTGCATGCATTGGTTTCAAGTTGTGGAATACTGTTGCTCAATTCCAGGGTATAGCCTTTATTACGCGATTTCGAGCAATGGTTCAAGAAATAGCAAATTGGGTGAAATACGTGATCACCATATGAGGGGAGTTTTAGTGAATGACTCAATTAAATACTCAAACATTGACTTTTTCAGTCAATTGATCAATTGATAATTTTTCGTTCAAAACAACGCTTTGTTAAATCAAGATAAATTTGTATTTTAATGCTAAAAATAAATTTAACAAATAAACACGTGATTTTATGTGCCTAAGCAATTCAATTTTTTTCACTTGCAATGTCAGATGCCTCCTTAATCATTATTTGATAGTTTTTGATTCGACCTTCAGAATTTCTTTTCTTTCAATAGTTTTCATGTTTGATCAAATGCGGCAGATCGAGATCCTTTTGGTAGAAAAAAGTGGTATCATTGAAAACCTCTCTTCCGCTTGAATAATTTGTTCTTAAAATTTGCAAGATTTTGATTTTTCTTTACCTTTCACTCAATCGAAGCGGTGTCTTTGATTCAAAATTGTTAGATCCTAATAGTTTTTTTTAACTCTGAAAGCTTGGATTTAAAAACAAATTGCAGCAAATCCAAGATGAGATGCGCAACTCAAGACAGCTCTGATCCGATCAACCAGACCAAAATTGGCTAAGATTAGCCTACCTAGACAAAAAATGGATCTGATCAGACAAATTTGAGTTGCGCACGGGTTTGCCAGACCAAATTCAGTCGCGGAGTCGGGGAGCCAGATCGACTTCTGTCGCGTATTGGGGGTGCTAGACCCACTTTGGTCTAGCACTGGTACTACCAGATCAAAGTGAGTCGCGCAAAAGGGGGTGCGAGACCAACTTCAGTCGCGCACTGGGGTTGCCAGGCCCACATTGGTCGTGCACTGGGGGTGCCAGACCCACTTTGGTTGCACATTGGCGTACCCTGACTGATACTTTTAACTTTTGAAGTAGCAGTAATAATCGGAATAGTGTATCATTTTCAGAAATGAAGACATCTTTTCAGACAAGTAGTTTCTGACAGTAAAAAATGATAGTTTCAAAAAAATATCTTCAACTCAACAGCAATTATCAAAACTTAGTTTATGGCGTGTTCTTTGATATTCATCAAGAAAAATTGGGAAGTGCTCTTCAAAAAGCAGTCCCACGAGGGTTAATTGTCTCTTCTTGTATCGGGAGACTGGCCGTTTTTTCGGCTGGACATCTGGAATCTGAGTAGAGTTTCCAGACTCGGGAAAGCTCTCTGATAATACCGTGCAGATTCTGGATGCGAATCTGATCAGACTATCCAGAACATATACAGTGCTACCAGACTCCGTGGAGTAATCGCGCTTTAGCCCCCGTGCGCGACTCAAGTCGGTCTGATCAGCCTGAGAAATCTGTGACAAAGTTGCTCACTTTTGTTGTGAAAACAACCTCTTTTGCAATTATATTGCAAAAAGAACGGAAATGTGTCAAATTTTAGAATATACTCTCTGCATATCTTTCAATTTTGATTACAAGTAATTATTGGAATTTCAAATGCAAACGCTCATTACCGTTCAACCTCATTAATTTTAAAATTTATTTTTCTGTTGTTTTTCGAATTATGTGATTTTGGGGTAACTCTCTCTAACCATAAATTGTTTTATAACCAACCATTGTTGTAGTTTGGTGGCCGTCAATCAGGCCGATAGGCAAGCAAGCGAGTAAGCCAAAAATTTCCAAGATAACCGTATGATAATTTGTTCCTGGCGGGTCGGTGCGCGCGATAACCGGCCCAAGGTTTCCAGATTACATCCCGCAGCGGATGAGAGGCATTGAAATGCACATAAGTCCACTGGGGCTCAGTGTAAGGATTAACACCGCATAATTTTCGATAGATTATATAACTGTTACATAACTTTCGTCTTGCATTTATGTCGGCTTACTTTGGGTTCACCTGTTTACATGTATAAGTATGGGTTTTTATTTTTCACTTACAATCGAGTGTATAGACAAGATTAACAATTCTCAAATTTCTCAAATTTCGTCAATTAATTGGAGGGTAATAATAGTCATTCTAGTCGCTTTAAAATATTATGAGTCACAGCATTTTTTAATTGTTTCGAGGTTAAGTTTTTGAAAAGTTCATGTAAAATTGGTTTGTGTTAAAATTTTTATCATTTGTTTGAAAGATATATGAGCTCAAATTTTGTCAAGCAAAAAAAATGACGCTTCAGTCTCAATAAAAAAACGGTCTTTTGAAGTATGACGACACATGTCGAAACAAATGGATTCTTTGTTCTAAATAGAAGAGTTTTGAAGCGGTATCGACCTAAAGACGAGACCATCATGAGCTACAAATAGACGCCACAGAGAGAACTATTTGTTACAAAATGTAGGTGAACATTTATGTGTTCATAAAAACATTATTTCAAAATTTGACGACCCCTATTTTCCACATTGCTTCGTTATAGCTCTATAACGAAGTCTAACAGGAATCCTGGCTTCATGATTTGTGAAAAGTATTAAATATTTTGATACTGAAATATTTGAGATCATACAACAGCACCTCAAAAATGACTAATATTATACTGTTATTGGAAAAATCGGTTTTGATCCTGATTTTTTATCACAAAAAGTGTAAGTAGATAGGATCGAAAAGTCAATGTGTTTCCTTTTTCAACGCTAAATAGTTGCGCACTCTTGAAATAATTTTTTTCTATATTATTTGGTTTTTCCATTAAATTTGCACCCCCCCCCCCCCCGCGCACCCGAATTAATAGCCCCCTCATCATGATATTTTACCATAATGGGGGCTATACTTTATCTGACTAATGAGCTTGTGTGCGTGTGTGTGTGTGTGTGGGGGGGGGGGCTTCGATGAGGAAGGGAAGATCCTCTTGTTGCTTAACTTGTCAATAGCTGAAAAATATTATATATATATATATATATATATATATATATATATATATATATATAGATATATATATATATATATATATATATATATATATATATATCATTTTTCAGTGGTGCACTAACCCCGTAAAGTGCGACAAATGCAAGAAACAGAATCATGTATATAATCTTGTAGGCCACAACATTGTCGTCTTCAAGTGACACGATTAGGAACATGGCCACACACATCACAACCCAGTATTTGGTAAACACCCGGTGTATCTTGGCATACAGCCTCGCTATCAGCTCATTGTGACTGTCCGTAATGTGTGGCTGATTCGTGTCTGAAACCAAAACAGAAATAAAATGAGATCAAAATCTAAAACCCGAAGTTGAGTGTTAAATTACAGCGAAAGACAGATATAGCCACGAACAATATTGAAAACTGTCGATGTCGACTTCCCCCATCCCGTCATCCCGAAATTGATAATACTCTTACACCTTTATAATGGTATAAATAATGGGGGGGGCTAATGTTTGAAAAGTGGGAGAAAGATTGCCTTGGTGCAAAAATGAGATTGTGCTAATTCAGAAATTGAACATTCTCAGTTGGCATAGTGAGTTAAAGTGCTCAACTCACTTGCTATTTGTTATTTTCATAACTTTTTTCGGATCTTTTCCGTCTGTGCCCCCCCCCCCCCCCCAGTAAGTAATGAGAGCACGAGCCATTACATAGCAAATCATTATGTAAAAATATGGCACGTGCGTCTGAGGGGTGCAAATAATATGCACCCACTAAGCTGGGGGGGGGGGGGGGGGGGGCAAAACGAAAAAGATCTCTTTCACGATACGAGTGGTTGAAAAAGAAACCGGTCTTTTTCATATTACCTATTTTATATACCCCACTCAAACGAAATTGTAGCTCCCTTATGGTATAATTTCGGTATGGGGTTATCTGTTATATGCCCACACCACCATGTGTCTGTATTCGTGGGGGAGGGGGAGGAGGGGGTATAATGGGAAATACCAGTAAAAAAAACCAGTAAAATACCAGTAAAAATGCACATAATATGCACCCACTAAACTGGGTGGGGGCATAAACGGAAAAGATCTCTTTTTTCTAATAACTACCCAAAAGAACATACAGCAATAATTTGTGCATTGAACATTGATGTAATTAACATGACACAGGGACCTCACCCTGGAATTCATTATCGACATAACTGTTGATTTTACTTCTCAGAAAACCTCGATGTGAACGGAATTTCTTGCAAACTGAACTTCTGCTGAGCAGAAAGTTTTCAGTGAAGTTTACAATTCACACCGGAAACAGTTGTGTTTTGTACCATTCATAAAATAGCCAAAATACTGGCTCGAAACAAAAATCTGGATTTACTCCAGCTGAAAATCTCATAGAAGATATCTAGTGAGAATAACAAGAAAAACAACAAAGAACTATGCAGGTAAGCGATACGGTTTCTTTGTGGTCGAAAGTATTGCACTCTGTGGTTTTATGCTAATGATTTATAGCTTAACTAGCGAATTTGCATTTTTTTAGATTAGTAAAAGCTATCGATCCACTTGAACTTCTTTTTCTAAAGGTGTACTACATGAATATCTTATTTTTTGCTTTCTATAGAAAAGAAAATTTAAATTATTGATTCTCCTTTTTTCTAAACACTTTTTTTCTTTACTTAGTAGCTAGCAAGTTGTGGAGCTGACATAGATCACACAATGATTCTTAAGGGGAAATTTCTAAAAACATTAACGTGAAAAGCATGGTCAGGCAAAAAAATTACATTAGTTGAAAACAAGTGAACAATTTTCAGCTACAATGACTCGACGGCGAACAACCACTCAAACTTGAGATTTCAAAAAAAAATCAATGCTTTCAAAAACGAAGAACTAATTATTTTTTTTATTTTCGGAAATTGGCTTCAAAGCTTATACAGCAACCCTAACAACCCTAATTTTTGATTAATTCTATCAAACACATCCCTCCTGCCACAACTCCATTACACCTCGGTATCAAAGTGTCCTTATAACCTTAAACCCAACTGTAATTGTATGCTGAGTATGTACTTAATCATTTGGATATGATTTGTAATTTGCCAAATCTACTAACAGGAGAACAGCGAAAATGAAAAGAAACCGGAATGTCAGATTGGAACTATCCAATTATTAAAGTAATGATAATCTTTCGTTAATTCAAAGTTTTTCCATAAGACTACCGCAAAATGATTTGTCAAAATCTTTTTGTTGTAACCACCGATCTGAATATATATTTAAGAAGTCTAGTGGATATCTAGTGAAAAAGGGAAGACTTAGACGGTCATAGCTTGAAATTTTATAAACTGAATGAGTCTACAAAATCGGATGACACGAATAAAGTCTCAAATCTTGCGTATGCATGCAATTAGGTAAATTTTTTGCTGCTATTCATTGTAAACTGTACATGCTGAGTGAAGAGAAAAATTTGATACGCGTGGATTAAAAACCGCTTTAAAAGATGGCTCGTAAACGATATGGTTTCTTTGTGGTCGAAAGAATACACTCTGTTATTTTCTGCAAAGGATAGACTCAATAGAAAATTTGCATTCTTTAGATTTGTAAATGCTGTCGACCCACTAAAACTTTTTTCTCTAAAGAAACATTACATATCTTTTTTTTGCCTTCAATAGAAACGAAGTTTTAATCTAATTAATTCTCTTTTGTTCGAAATCCTTTACTTAAATTTGACATGAAAAACGCGTTCAGGCAAAAAACAACTCGGGTTCAGGCGAAATAAAATGAACGATTTTGTGCGAGATTGAATCAAGGGTAAAACAATTACTCAAAATTGAAGCTTCAAAAAACAACCAATGCTTTAAAAAAATAAAGAACCGATTAATTATTAAATTTTTTTCCGATTATTCACAGTATTTGAATTTTAAACCTGTTCTGGTTTGTATTTTTTTCCAGTATCTGATCAAAACCTCGGTATCTGATTATCTCTTTAGCTTTTAACAGAGCTGTATTATTATGGTGAGTATCTATCTGGTCATTCAGTTAAAATTTGTACTTAACGAGATATGATAACAAGATTATAGCAAAAATTATCTGTAAAAGGAGCTAGTTGACAGATTTGAGTTATCTAAGTACATATGTAACCAAATTCTTTCGTTAATTCATAGTTTTTCTTCAGTTTTTAATCAAAATGACTTTCCAAGCACTTTATATTGTATCCAGCGATCTTAATGTGAGTTATAGAAGTCTAGTTGAAGCATGGAAAACCTAGACGGCCATAGCTTAAAATTTTATAAATTGAATGCATCTACGAAATAGGATGACATAAAAAAGTCTAAAAATTTGCGTAAGCATAACATCAGGCCGTTTTTTGCCTGAGATTCAATTTAAAATTTACATGATCGGTGATGAGAAAAACTTGATAAGCATTGATAAAAGAACGTGTCAAAAGATGGCTTGTAAACGATATGAGTTCATTATGGTCGAAAATATAACACTCTTTTATTTTCTGCGAAATAGTTATAAATTAACTATCGAATTTGCGTTTTTAAGATTTGTGAAAGCTGTCGATTCACTTAATTTTTTTTTCTAAAAAGACAGTTCATGAACATTTTTTTTTGCTTTCCAAAGGAAAAAAAAATTTAAATTATTGATTCGCTTTTTTTCTAAATACTTAACTTAGGATCTAGCAATTTGTGGAGCCGATATAGATGACATGACTAGGGGAAAATTTTTAAAAAGTTTTAACGAGAAAAACATGGTCAGGCACAAAAAACCACCCTAGTTGATAATAATTGAACGCTTTTTAAAAAAAATCTACCGTAGTTGGAACCAATTGCTTACCTTGAACAACTTGCATAATTTTTGCAAAAAAAACTAACTTATAGGAAAAATGGTGATCTTGCAAAAAACATCGTCCTTCAAGAATCTGCAAGGTCTTGTAAAATAGCTATTCAAAATCTACAAGGGTAGTTTTGTCTAACCCAAATTACCTTATTCGCAGCCAGCCATGATTTTGATTAGTATTAAGTTATACAAGGGGTTTCTGAACTGGATAACTGTTGAGAACTGGAGTCTAATCAAAACAGTTGATCTGAATCGTATTATTCATATATTATTATAGATATTGCATACAGATAATAAAAATACAATTAATTCAATGTGTTTTATGCATTTTGAGCCAAAATTTTTACAACTCTACCGACCCGGGATTCGTTTACTCAGTTAATTCAAAATTTTTCTTTAAATTTACAACAAAAAGTATTTCCATAAAACTTTATACCGTAACCAGTGAGATCTGAATGTTATTTACAGATATCTAGTTGAAACAGGAAAAACCTAGATAGTGAGAGCTTAAAATTTTATATATTAAAAGCGTCTACAAAAAGGATGACATAAAAAGTCTCAATTTTTGAGAATGCTTGCAATTAGGTTAAGGATAGATGAAATTCATTTCAACCCGTACTTTTCCAGCGAAAGGCAATAATCGACACATGTTGAAACACAATTCAAAAGATAGCTTGTATACGTTGTGGTTTTTTGTTGTCGAAGCAATTGACCTTGTGATCTTCTGCGAAAGGTTTATATCTTAACTGAAAAATTTGCATGTTTTAGATTAATAAAAGCTATTGATCCACTTTAGTAAATCTTCATTAGTAAATCCTCTTTTTCCAAAGAGACAGCTCATGAAAGTCTTCTTTTTGCTTTCCATAGGAAAGAAAGAGCAATTTATTCTTACTCTTTTTTTCTAAATAAATTACTTTGGAGCTAGAAGTAAGTTGAGCTGACAGAGATCACATGAATATGAGGTCAGTTTTTTTAAAAAAAATAACTTGAAAGAGGTAGTCAGGCATTGAAAAAATACCCTAGTTGAAACCAAGTGCTTACCTTGAACAACTTGCATTATTTTTGCAAAAAACTTTTGTATCGGATAAATGGTAATCTTGCAAGAAACATAGCCTTTCAAGAATCTGCAAGGTCTTGCAAAATAGCCATTCAAAATCTACTAGGGTAGTTTTGTCTAACCCAAATTACCTTATTCGCAGCCAGCCATGATTTTGATTAGTATTAAGTTATACAAGGGGTTTCTGAACTGGATAACTGTTGAGAACTGGAGTCTAATCAAAACAGTTGATCTGAATCGTATTATTCATATATTATTATAGATATTGCATACAGATAATAAAAATACAATTAATTCAATGTGTTTTATGCATTTTGAGCCAAAATTTTTACAACTCTACCGACCCGGGATTCGTTTACTCAGTTAATTCAAAATTTTTCTTTAAAATTACAACAAAATGTATTTCCATAAAACTTTATATCGTAACCAGTGAGATATGAATGTTATTTACAGATATCTAGTTGAAACAGGAAAAACCAAGATAGTGAGAGCTTAACATTTTATATATTAAAAGCGTTTACAAAAAGGATGACATAAAGAGTCTCAATTTTTGGTATGCTTGCAATTAGGTTAAGGTTAGATGAAATTCATTTCAACCTGTACTTTTCCAGCGAAAGGCAATACTCGATACGTGTTGAAACACAATTCAAAAGATAGCTTGTATACGTTGTGGTTTTTTGTTGTCGAAGCAATTGACCTTGTGATCTTCTGCGAAAGGTTTATATCTTAACAGAGCAATTTGCATGTTTTAGATTAGTAAAAGCTATTGATCCACTTTAGTAAATCTTCATTAGTAAATCCTCTTTTTCCAAAGAGACAGCTCAAGAAAGTCTTCTTTTTGCCTTCCATAGGAAAGAAAGAGCAATTTATTCTTAGTCTTTTTTTCTAAATAAATTACTTTGGAGCTAGCAGTAAGTTGAGCTGACAGAGATCACATGAATAAGAGGTCAGTTTTTTTAAAAAAATAACTTGAAAGAGGTAGTCAGGCATTGAAAAAATACCCTAGTTGAAACCAAGTGCTTGCCTTGAACAATTTGCATTATTTTTGCAAAAAACTTTTGTATCGGATAAATGGTAATCTTGCAAGAAACATAGCCTTTCAAGAATCTGCAAGGTCTTGCAAAATAGCCATTCAAAATCTACTAGGGTAGTTTTGTCTAACCCAAATTACCTTAATCGCAGCCAGCCATGATTTTGATTAGTATTAAGTTATACAAGGGGTTTCTGAACTGGATAATTGTTGAGAACTGGAGTCTAATCAAAACAGTTGATCTGAATCGTATTATTCATATATTATTATAGATATTGCATACAGATAATAAAAATACAATTAATTCAATGTGTTTTATGCATTTTGAGCCAAAATTTTTACAACTCTACCGACCCGGGATTCGTTTACTCAGTTAATTCAAAATTTTTCTTTAAAATTACAACAAAATGTATTTCCATAAAACTTTATATCGTAACCAGTGAGATATGAATGTTATTTACAGATATCTAGTTGAAACAGGAAAAACCAAGATAGTGAGAGCTTAACATTTTATATATTAAAAGCGTTTACAAAAAGGATGACATAAAGAGTCTCAATTTTTGAGTATGCTTGCAATTAGGTTAAGGTTAGATGAAATTCATTTCAACCTGTACTTTTCCAGCGAAAGGCAATACTCGATACGTGTTGAAACACAATTCAAAAGATAGCTTGTATACGTTGTGGTTTTTTGTTGTCGAAGCAATTGACCTTGTGATCTTCTGCGAAAGGTTTATATCTTAACAGAGCAATTTGCATGTTTTAGATTATTAAAAGCTATTGATCCACTTTAGTAAATCTTCATTAGTAAATCCTCTTTTTCCAAAGAGACAGCTCAAGAAAGTCTTCTTTTTGCCTTCCATAGGAAAGAAAGAGCAATTTATTCTTAGTCTTTTTTTCTAAATAAATTACTTTGGAGCTAGCAGTAAGTTGAGCTGACAGAGATCACATGAATAAGAGGTCAGTTTTTTTAAAAAAATTAACTTGAAAGAGGTGGTCAGGAATTGACAAAAAATACCCTAGTTGAGACCAAGTGCTTACCTTGAACAACTTGCATTATTTTACAATTTTTGCAAAAAATTTTTGTATAGGAAAAATGGTAATCTTGCAAGAAACATAGTCTTTCAAGAATCTGCAAGGTCTTGTAAAATAGCCATTCAAAATCTACTAGGGTAGCTTTGTCTAACCCAAATTACCTTATTCGCAGCCAGCCATGATTTTCTTCAGTAATAAATTCTACATTGAGTTTCTGAACTGAATAACTGTTGACAAATGGAGTTGAATCAAAAAAGTTGATCTGAATATTATTATTCATATATTATTTTAGATATTGCATACAGATAATAAAAATTTAATAATTTAATGTGTTATGCATCCTGAGCCCAAAATTGCACAATTTTACCGGCCCGGACTTGAACCAAAGACTAACGTATTTTAACTTCCAACTCTCCTTCTCTCTGTCAACTGATCTACCGCCACAATTAAGCAATATTTCAAAATGCTTATTTGACTCAAAATGATAGAGTTCAGCATATTCTATTTCTGCGTTAGTTGCCCTCGAAACTCCAGCAAAAAATTTGACAAGTGACCAAACGGAACAAACAAAAAAGTGAAAAAAATAGCCAAACAAAAAATCTTTATCCAGGAAAGCCATTAGATTGAAAAAAATTACCAGAACGTTTTTGCAAAAAGATTAAATAAATTGGGCAAAATTTTTGACTTTTATTCTTCCAACCTTCAGAAATATTTTTTTGAGATTTAATTGCAAGTAATTTTGAACCAAAAAGGAAAGAATGCGCTCGCCCGCCCCTGACTCGAACCAGAGACCTAGACGAGGTTTGGAGGTGAGTTGTTGTACGGAATGCGGTGAAATGCGGTGAAATAAAATCGCGTTGAATCTCGTTGAATTTCTTATTTTCACCGCGTTCTCTGTATTCTTACGAAAAAGAATCGTCTCCACACGGGTTTGAACCTCTGACCTCCTGCCTGCCTTCAACTGCTTAGTCCACTGCGCCAACTGTCACTAACATCTTTGAAAATTATTGTAAATTTAAATCAGATTGAGTAAATTTTGGAAAACCTATGCAGTGAAATTTTGTAAGGAATGCTGTGAAATGCGGTGAATTAATTTTATTCACCGCATTCACCGCTTTCACAGCATTCCTTACATAAATTTGCAACAAAAGTTGGTGCGGTGAATTTTTGTAAGAAATGCGGTGAGTTTTGCGATGAATTTTTGTAAAAATTGCAGTGAAATGCGATGAAGTAATTATATTCACCGCATTCACTGCAATCACCTTATTTCTTACAAGAATTATACGCATTCACCGCATTTCTTACAAAAATTTACGCAAAAACCTCGACCCGTTAAACAAATCCTTTTAGCTCCCAGTTGCACGTGTCAAACAAAATACACAAATAACTAATAGAGATAATAATCAATTCCACTTAGATTGTACGCATCAGACATGTTCTCACCATTTCCCAGAATTTGGATAATTTCCGTTCTTGTCCACCAGTAAGTTATGGACCTCCATTCAGAGAACAAGTGCACGTACATTGTAAATCAATGTCTAAAATATAGCACGTGCTGTTGGGGGGTGCAAAAGTGCAAACAACATGCACGTACTCAACCCAAACATTTACAGCATTGCTACTATAGCTTATGATTTTTTTCGCCCAAATTGAACTACGGACGGTACCATTTTTGAAAAGCCTTGTTTATTAATTTTAATCTTTATCAAGCACTTCTCGGATCTTTTCCGTTTGTGCTCCGAGAGCACGTGCCAATACAAAGTAGATCAATGTGTAGAAGTATGGCACGTTCGTCTAGGGGCGCAAATAATATGCAGCCACTAAGGTGGGGGGGGGAGGGAGGGTTCACAGACGGAAATGATCGCACTTCCCTCTGTATCATTATTCTATCAAGAATGTAAATCAATGATTCACTCTTAATCTCTAGGACGATGTTCGGGACCGAATTGACTTATGATTAGACGACCCTTACGATCTCACATGTGTTAATATTGCGCTCGGAATAACAGGTTCTGGGAGACCTCAAATACAAAGGAGAAGGGACAATTTCGAGCGCATGATAACCCTATTTTAGCCTTTGACCAGACTGTGCCAGATCGAAAAATTTTCTGATCAGTCCTTGGTCTCTCGTCAGACTATTACCCAGAACTTGACCCGTGATCATGGAATGCGACCCAAAATGTGCCACTTACGATCAGACCACTTTCAAGGCCTTGTCCAGATCAGACTCCTCGGTGCTATCATCGTATGGACATTTTCTACCACGCCTTCTCTCGAACAATTTGGTACTATACCCAACTGTAAAAACGAAGCTTGCCCAATGAGAGGGGAGGCCCGGAAAAACTCAATATAGGGTATTTTAATTTTGATGCTTGTCAGAACAACACCTTTTGGCATATTCTGACAAAAATTGTTAAGTCTGGCAATTCATTAATATTAGAATTTGTTCAGTTTGGTTAAAACACTACACACTACAGCCATCATAGTAAGTTACGTCAATAGAAAGAAAAACGGAGACAACTGGGATTGTTTTTATTCACTCAATGATCAAAATGTGTGCAGATAAAAGCAGAACTGTGTGCAAGTTTTTTATGAGCAATTCTTGTTTGTCTGAAAAAACGAAGATCAAAAAAATCTTTCTAATTCCATTTTCTACGCTGGACGAACTTTCTAATGATATCAGTCTCAACTCTCTACGATGAATGTTTCGATCGGCCAAAAATGTCTGAACAAAAAAAACCCATTTAATTAAATAGTTCCTCCCCCCACAAGTGAGTGGGTATAATTAATTTAATGTGTTTCTTGCATTTTGAGCCAAAAATTGCACAAATCCACCGAGGCGGACTCCATCTAAAGACCTATGTATTTGAGCTTCCAACTCTCCTCCTCTCTGTCAATTGAGTTACAGGCACAATAAACAATATTGAACTATCAAAATAATTCTCTGGCTCAAAATGATATTTCAGCTTACTCTATAGCTTCAGTTTCCCCGAAAAAACCAGCAAAAATCTGAAAAGTGACCAAACACAACAAAGTAAACGAAAGGAAAAGTGAAAAAAAAAAGATTTTAGCCAAACAAAAAAACCTTGTCCAGGAAAACCTTTAGATTGAAAATAAATTACCGGAAGGTCTTTGCAAAGGAATAACAAAATTTTAAGCTTTTATTCTTCCAAAGTTCAGAAATATTTATTGACAGTTGATTGCAAGTAAATTTGAACTGAAAGAGAAGAATGCGCTCAAACGCCACTGACTCGAGACCTACGGATTTTAGCTTCCTCTTCAGTCCTCCGCTCAACCAACTAAGCTATCCGTGGACGCCTTTGCATCGTCTCGGCAGAATACAGTCCGTGGACGGGACGGTTCTTCCTTGTTTTTTCCATCGCAAATTTATTGATTTTTTACAATACATATAACTTTCAAGCTGCCAGTTGCACGTGTCAAACAAAAGACACAAATAACCAATAGAGCTAATAATCGATTCCACTTAGATTGTACGCATCAGACATGTTCTTACCACTTCCCAGAGTTTGGATAATTTCCGTTTGTGTCCCCCAGTAAGTTATTGACCTCCATTCAGAGAACAGGTACCTTTACATTGTATATCATTGTGTAAAAATATAGCACGTGTTGTTGGGGTTGCAAATGTGCATACATGCACATATTAAAACCAAGCAATTGACAGCATTGCTACTATTTCTTATAATTTTTTTTCGCCCTAATTGAACTATGGACGACACATTTTTGGAAAGCCTTCTTCATTAATTTTTATCTTTATCAAGCACTTCTCGGATCTTTTCCGTTTGTGCTCCGAGAGCACGTGCCATTTCACAGTAGATCAATATGTAGAAATATGGTACGTTCGTCTAGGGGGCGCAAATAATATGCAACCACTAAGGTCGGGGGGAGGGAGGGTTCACAGACGGAAATGATTGCACTTCACTCTGTATCAATATTCTATCAAGAAAATAAATCAATGATTCACTCTTAATCTCTAGGACGATGTTCGGGACAGGTTCTGGGAGACCTCAAATACAAAGGAGAAGTGACAACTTCGAGCGCATGATAACTCTATTTTAGCCTTTGACTAGACTGTGCCAGATCGAAAAAGCTTCTGATCAGTTCTTGGTCTCTCATCAGACTATTACCCAGACTTTGACCTCCAGATCTTGTTACCAAGAATTTGACCAGTGATCAAGTAATGCGGCCCCAAATGTACCAGACCACTTTCCAGACCTTGTCCAGATCAGACTCCTTGGTGCCATCATCGTATGGACTTTTTCTACCACGCTTTCTCTCGAAAAGTTAGTTACATAATTTACTTATACCCAATTTTGAGAAAGAAGCTTGCCCAATGTGAGGGGAGGCCCGGAAAACTTCAGTATCTTTTAATTTCGGTGCTTGTCAGAACAACACCTTTTGGCATATTCTGACAAAAATTGTTAAGTCTGGCAATTCATTAATATTATTAGAATTTGTTCAGTTTGGTTAAAACACTACACACTACAGCCATCATAGTAAGTTACGTCAATAGAAAAAAAACGGATACATCTGGGAATTTTTTTTTTCACTCAATGATCAAAATGTGTGCAGATGAAAGCAGAACTGTGTGCAAGTATTTTTTGAGCAATTTTGTTTGTCTGAAAAAACGAAGATCAAAAAAATCTTTCTAATTCCATTTTCTACGCTGGACGAACTTTCTAATGATATCAGTCTCAACTCTCTACGATGAATGTATCGATCGGCCAAAAATGTCTGAACAAAAAAACCCATTTCAGTAAATAGTTCCTCCCCCCACAAGTGGGTGGGAACAATTAATTTAATGTGTTTCTTGCATTTTGAGCCACAAAATTGCACAAATCCACCGAGGCGGACTCCATCTAAAGACCTATGTATTTGAGCTTCCAACTCTCCTCATCTCTGCCAATTGAGCTACAGGCACAATTAACAATATTGAACAATCAAAATAATTCTTTGACTCAAATTGATATAGTTTACTCTATAGCTTCAGTTTCCCCAAAAAACACCAGCAAAAATTTGAAAAGTGACCAAGCACAACAAAGTAAACGAAAGGAAAAGTGAAAAAAAAAGATTTTAGCCAAACAGAAAAACCTTTAGATTGAAAATAAAACACCGGAAGGTTTTTGCAAAGGAATGAAAAATTTGGGCAAAATTTTTGACTTTTATTCCAAATTTCAGATATAGTTTATTGACAGTTAATTGCAAGTAATTTTGAACTAAGAGGAATGAATGCGCTCGCCCACCCCTGACTCGAACCAGAGACCTAAGGATTTCAGCTTTCTCTAGGGTCCTCCGCTCTACCAACTAAACTATCCGCGGACATCGTTGCATTGTCTCGGCAGATTACAATCCACGGACAATTCTTCATTGTTTTTCCATCGCAAATTTATTGATTTCTTACAAAACATATAATTTTTTAAGCTCCCAGTTGCACGTGTCAAACAAAAGACACAAATAACCAATAGAGCTAATAATCGATTCCACTTAGATTGTACGCATCAGACATGTTCTTACCACTTCCCAGAGTTTGGATAATTTCCGTTTGTGTCCCCCAGTAAGTTATTGACCTCCATTCAGAGAACAGGTACCTTTACATTGTAAATCATTGTGTAAAAATATAGCACGTGTTGTTGGGGTTGCAAATGTGCAAAGAACATGCACATACTAAACCCAAAAATTTACAGCATGGCTAATATTTCGTATGATTTTTTTCGCCCAAATTGAACTACTACCTTTTTTGAAAAGCCTTCTTTATTAATTTTGATCAAGCACTTCTCGGATCATTTCCGTTTTGTGCCCCCCCCCCGTGTACGTTATGGACCGCGCACTTACAGAGAACGTGCCATTACACAGTATATCATTAGGTAGAAATATGGCACGTTCGTCGGGGGGCGCAAATAATATGCAACCACTAAGGTAGGGGGGAGGGGTGGGGAGGGTTCACAAACGGAAAAGATCGCTCTTCTCTTTGTATCTTTACTCTATCAAGAATGTTAATCAATAAGATTCAATCTTAATCTCCAGGACGAAGTTCGGGACCGAATTAACTTATGATCAGACGACCCTCACGAGCTCACACCTGTTAATATTGCGCTCGGAAATATAGGCTCTGGGTGTCCTCAAAAACAAAGGCGAGTTGACAATTTCGAGCGTATGATAATCCTATTTTAGCCTTTGACCAGAGTGTGCCAGATCGAAAAAGCTTCTGATCAGTTCTTGGTCTCTCATCAGACTATTACCCAGACTTTGACCTCCAGATCTTGTTACCAAGAATTTGACCAGTGATCAAGGAATGCGGCCCCAAATGTACCAGACCACTTTCCAGACCTTGTCCAGATCAGACTCCTTGGTGCCATCATCGTATGGACTTTTTCTACCACACCTTCTCTCGAAAAGTTAGTTACATAATTTACTTATACCCAATTTTGAGAAAGAAGCTTGCCCAATGCGAGGGGAGGTCCGGAAAAATTCAGTATAGGGTCTTTTAATTTCGGTGCTTGTCAGAACAACACCTTTTGGCATATTCTGAGAAAAATTGTTAAGTCTGGCAATTCATTAATATTAGAATTTGTTCAGTTTGGTTAAAACACTACACACTACAGCCATCATAGTAAGTTACATCAATAGAAAGAGAAACGGAAACAACTGGGAAGTTTTTTTTATTCACTCAATAATCAAAATGTGTGCAGATAAAGGCAGAATTATGTGCAAGTATCTTTGGAGCAATTTTTGCTTGTCTGTTTAATTTTCTATAAGATAATAGAAACGAGTGATGCGCTTTGACTAAAATAGAAACATTGAACAATAAATTACAGAAAAGAAAAGTTTCAAGTGTTTGTGAATTAATATATTTTGAGTGTGGGAGGGGTCTTGAATCATTACAAGCCTTTGGAGGTATTAGGAAAAAATTAGTAAATCTTCTTATTCTTGGAACTTACAGCACATATTACAAGTACTTTAAAAACATTCTCATAAATTGGTTACGTAAATAGTTTTACTCAGTGTAATTGTTCAATTATCCAAATGCATAACTTAAGGCCCTTCCTCTTCCAACCCCCACCCCTCAGCTTAGTGGCAACCATTTTTGCAACCTCAGACGCGCATATGGTTTAAATATAAGGCTAGACAAGGAGACTTGTTAATGTGCGTTCGCACATGATGTTCCGACCCGAGCTTATCTACACTTTTGACTTAATTGTCAACCAAATGATAATCAAAAATATATGTTTGAATTTAAAAAATCTTTACACACTCAAACTACTAGATGAATTAAATAATACAATGCCTCATTAAAGCGCTCACGAAATCTGCCATTAAAAAGACTACGAGAAAAAACAAACAAGAAAATCAGCAAAAACAAAAATTTCACGCCAAAAACTCAATAACTAAATCTAAAAGCACCTGGTAACAATGTCAAAATGCAATGAGATCAAAAAATCTTAGCCACACAAATTCACTCTTTGTTAAGTACACATCAGACAGGATTTTTTTCCTAATGGGACTAGGTAACACGTCGACAAAAAGAAATAATGAGGCAAAATTCAAAAATCAATCAACATTTTTAAAAACGTTTCACAACTTCATACGTCTCAAAAACCCTGAGCCTTTAGAGAAATAAATCCTGATAAATTTACTAAAAAGTCATTACAAAACCGATAGGACTTGTATTTGTTTAGACTAGGCCATAGAAGAGAACAAAAGTTTTAGGAAAACTAAAAAAAAAAACAAACAAATTGCGAAAACACAAATTATTGAAGCCGTTAAAATCATTAGCTTTATCTGAAAATTGTTTCTCCTATTTCAATTATTATCTATATTAGTTATCTATATTATACTGAAAAAATAATTAAGTTCACTCGGTCCTTATTTGAAAATGATTGGGATCTGTTATTACGCGAATAAGCTTAAATAAAACAGAAAAAGAAACACAAATAATGACCACCTACAAAAATTTTATGAAAACGAATATCATCCACCATACGAAACAGCAGTTACAAAACGATAGCAAAAGACACGTTAATTTTTGAATTACATGGAATCAAATGGGACCTCTCAGTGATGACAATAAGTTACAGGTTAAAGAAATGAACAAAAAAAACTGAAACCTTAAAAAAATTTTAGAAACGAATATCATCATAAACATTAAGACTATTCGCTATGAATTGACTGCATTGAGAAACATCAGTTTTTCAATCTCCAATTAGAAGCTTATGAGACCTCACAGCGATTTACGACTACAAAATGAATAAAAAACGGTCAAAAACAGCAAAGTAAAAAAAAGAGAGAGAAAAGTGTCAAAACCATTAAAAAGTGAACTTTTTCAGTAAAAATTATTTATCTTCAATAATTTTTAACGGCAATGGGATTCTTCTTTGATTAAAAAAAAGACTTATATGAATAAGTATATCAAAACCAAAAAATTTTTTTTACGAAAAACACGTAAAATCAACGCCATTAAATTCAATAGCTTTCAAAGGAAATCCAAAAATACGCTAAAATATGTCTGAATGGGAAGACTATGGTGTTTGTTATGCATAATTAATCAAAAATCCGTCACAATATGTCTTATGGTTATGAAAACAACAACAAAGACAGGCAAAAAGCAAAAATTCAATAGAAAAGTGCGAGAAATTGTCGAAGCCATTTAAACAATCAGCCTTTCTCTTGAAATTTTCTTTATGATTCATTTAACGTTTTTTTCTAAACAAATGAGAACTATCAGTATTATGATAATGCTGTAACCTTTCAAAAGAAATCAAAATAATGAAAAAAAGTATCCAAAAAATTTTTAAAAAATATGAGAACTCGTGGCATCGAAGTAATAAAAAACCAAAAGTTAGAAGTCAAAAAGGCTATCCAGATTAATTTTGGTTGCTCTAGAAAGGAAATAGTTCCTAAAGATGAATGAAAACGACATATATTTCAAAAAAAATTGTTTTAAGATTGGTTAATGTTCAAAGAAATTTCGAAAAGTTATTTTTAATGTCTTAACAGCCATTAGCTGTCAACTCAAAGCACTAGGTAGGTTCCCTTTATGCTCATTGGGGAGTTGATTTCTTTTTCAGTCAACGAGTCTGTGCTATAAGACTTCAAAACGTTAGTAAAATCTCAAAAAGCAATTCAATATTTCATTTTACGAAAAGTAGGAGTAGAAGCCAAAAGAAAAAAAGTGCGATCCCTTGAAAACGAATTCTTTGTTCATTGAGCTTCATTTGACTTTAACTGAGATTTTTCATCAACTGAATCTTGATATGGAATGTGACTAGTCTATAAGTGACTTCAAAAATAAAAAAAAAATTGGGAAAATTTTTCTAAAACAACAGCTCTCAAAGACGATTCGAGTTTTATCTTTTATAGTAAACTTAACCATGAGACAAAAACTAGCATTTTTGTCGCATTTCGTCTATTAGGAATGAATAAAGGTTTTATTCTGTAGCTGAAATGTAATCTTGAATTCATATTTTTATAGAAAAAATCCTAATTTGAACGAAAATTAAGCTAAAAAGTGAACAAAATCATGCCAAATGTCCTGTGTTCACAAAAAACTTTAAACCTCGATAACTCCTCGGAAAAAACGAAATTCAAAAAGATCTTTTTAATTCCCGGCTCTACGCTGGACGAGCTTTTTGATGATACCACTCACATTTCTCTACGATGAATATATCGATCGGCGAAAATTGTCTGAACAAAAAAACCCATTTGAGTATTTAGTTCCTCCCCCCACAAGTGGGGTCGGAACAATTAGGTAATTGCACGTGCTCTGTAACGGCAGACGGGGGTGAGGAATATTGGCGGACCGGGGCCAAGCAGACGAGGAAAAAGCCAGAAGAAGGGGGAGGGGAGGGTGGGAGAGGAGGAGGAGAGGACGCTTCAATTTAACGGGAAATGATCTGAATATTTCAGGCCGTGACATCTTTTACGCAAGTAAATGTAATTGGATTAGGCCAAGTGCTTGTAATGATTTTTTTTCTGTAATGTTTGATTGGTTAGTAATAATAATGACATTGAATTGTGCAGCAGTTGATATGGTTAAATGTGCAACTCACTCAGCACAATAGCACTCTGAATGGCTAATGCACCTGACGTAGGACTCTGGGCTAGAAGAAACAAACAAACAACACAAGGTAAACAAACATAAACAATAATAACGGAACAGACGCTAAACAATCAAAACATAAATTGGTTAGAGTTACAGTGATGAGGCTGCACTTAAACGGATCCCGTACCCAGAACCTTATCAAAATCTTGCCAAGGTATTTCAAGTTTTGATTCAATAGGTATGCGTATCTCCTGGGTTAGAAAACTTAATTTCGACTGTGACGTGAACACTTTGGTTTGGGAATTTTGGCATTTTGTTTTGCCATGTATTTTATCCGACTAGGGATAAATAAATGTGTTGCGCAGCTTGACGGAAAGTTCACGTGCAGTACGGGTAATAATTGATGATGTTAATATGAGATAACTAATGTCTTGTTAAGACTATAGGTGTGTTCATTTATGGAACAAGTTTTAATCTCGAATCTGGCTCGTATGTTGACAATTTTTTCTGAGTTGATTAATTCAACAGGGTTAATGTAAATTATACATAATGATTAAACCTTGAAGAAGGGGTGAATTTCTTCAAAATTTGGACAATTTGCGGTAGTCCAAAAAGCACTTGACGAAGTTGCCGAATACTAGATAATAGTATCAACAGACCTCGCGCAATTTTTAAAGAAATTCTTTGCAATTTAACTTAACAATTATATCGCGTTAATTTGTAATCTTTGTATCATGTATATTAAATTGATAACTTATCAAATTTCCGTGGATCATTGTGGATCATTATTTAAAATACACCGCAGATTGCTGTTCCAAAAAATACGTGTCAATTTGTTTTCACAAAAGCTTTAAAGATGAAAAACATTAATCACTTCCAAAAGAATCATAACCAAAAATCTGAACAAAAGTTTCTGCTTAAAAGGACTGATGAACTGACAATGAAACAATGATCATCGGTCATGTGCTTCCGCACCTAAAATTTCCATCCCAGTTTTACAATTTTTGAATGAAGGTCTTGACTACACCGAAAAATAGAAAAGTAAAGAAATAGACCGGCACCTATTTGGCTAATTCAAAATGGATTTAGGTTAAAACTGACAAAATTGCTGAATGTAAAAACAGGTTCAATAACAAACAAATTTTTAAAACTAATTTATAAAATCAGCACCTATGATTTCATTTATTGATAGAGCCAAACGCTGAAATTCTTGATGAATACAAATTGAGACTAAATACTCGTATTTCCAAAAATGTGCTGGAAAATTTTTTTTCTTTAAAACGTAGAGTTTCTCTTCTATTTCAAAGTAACGTTTCTTTAGAGCTCAAACGTTCGTAATGAACAGAAACACTAGATTAAAAAATTATCAGTCTATTAATTTTACATAAGACATTAATTTCCAGGAAAATAGCTGATTTCAAAACAAAATCTGAGAAAAAGTCAAACAAACGTTATTATTATTTTTTTAGTTTCTTCAAAAGCTCAAGGAACAGATGACAAATAATTTCCCACTCTTAAGCAACTCACTATAGCAACATTCTGTTCATAGACCCTTTATAATTAATTTCTGGTTGAATAGTCAATGCAAAATTAAACATTTTATCAATTTTTGAAAACTTCGTTTTTCTTTCAATCAAATCAAATAATAGTCTTACACCTCTTAGATGCCAAGCAGAACTGAAAAAGGACCACATCAGCGGAAAAATTAACCCGTATTGTGTTTAAAACAAATTACGAATATATATTTCGCCGAAAAGATAGGCAATAATGCAGTTCTTACTTTTTTCCTTAAAAATGTTGTATAGTTATACAAGTGCTGCTCACGATCAAGCTGTCGTCAGATGAAAATCAATTGGCAGCCGTGTTAATATTGCTTTCAGTTTCTTGAAATGAAAGCAATACGAATAAAAAAGGAGAAGTTTGTTAGTGCAGAAAAGTCCATGCGCTTTTTTCTTGTTGGTGCCGAAGTCGATGATATTTTGCGGCGACGTCGATGCATTTTATTTTCAGGAAACGAGCTTGAAAGATCAGATGTTTTCAGATCAATTCCGAGGATACTGGAGAAGCCAGGGAGAATGAGATAAAACATAAATTCTGAAGTCTTTTCGCATTGCAATTTCCTTGTCACATTTTTTTTGACATAATGCAAATACTTAGATTCTGAAACTTTTGTTTTCTACAAAAAAACCAAGTAATCTTTTGCAATATAGCTATCTTGAAAAAGCACAGATAACACTAGTCAAACCACTAGTCAGAACTATTTAATATGAAGTTAGAACCATTATAAGCACTTTGACTGCATGAAAAGGCAAGGAATGTGAATTAATTAAAAATTTTGGCGTATCATTTTTTCTCGAAGAAATTAAAAAGTTGAAGTGTCTAACTAAATATTCTGTTTGCAGGTTTTTTTTTCTTGATATCAATTTTCTTATTTTTCCACTTAACTTATCCACTAAAATTGGCTTAAAAAAGAAGTCAGGTCTGGTATAATTTCGTAACCGCAATACATTACTTGGAGGGATGGACACAATGATATCGATTCATAATTTTTTTCAAGCTTTATTTTTGATGAGGTTTTTGGTTATGACTCCTCTAGATGTGATCAAATTTTGTGATCAATTTTGATTCTTTGCTGTCAGCAAACCGTGATACGTTCTTTTTGAAATCCACGTCAGAGCGATTTGGACATGATCAAATAAAAACGTGATGTCATTGAAACCATTCGATTTTAATTTTTAGTTAAATTTTAAATCTTCGCGCTGTACAAAAAGAAAATGTGCAAAGAATTTTATGCTTGCTTTTACATATGTAAGGTCAAGTTCTTCAAATAAACAATTTATAATTTTTCAATTTTGCTTAATGATATATTTTTATCTGTACATTGCCTCTTAATGGGTCTAGGAAATAGACCCCCCCCCCACGGAAAAAAAATACTTAACTTTAGATAGGACATAAACCCCTCGGGAAAAAACCCACAGAAATAAACCCCCACGGAAATAAACCCCCATTTTAAAGTTGAATTTCGGCCGTGATAATTTTTTCGGTTGTGTTAGTTTCATATCAAGTCCCACGGGCTGCTGAGGCATGGCCAAACGCGCTAAATGCGCGGCTGTTTAATAGTAAAGTGAGGTTTATTTCCGTTGGGTCTTATTTCCTATCTAATCATTCGCATTTTAATCTTATGTGTATTAGAAGAAATTAACAATGTTTTTTTTTAAATAATAATGTTAGCAAGATGTTGAACGAAACTTAGTTCATACGTTTGGTCACAACTTATTTCCTACATTAAATGAACTTACAAGCAGTGGGAAAAGGGTTCCGGGCAAATATGGATGAGAGTGGCTGAGGGTACTGCAATGCGTTTATTCCTCCCCCCGCTACACCCAGTGCCCCATAGAAGGGGTTGGTGCTGCTGTTGATGGTGGCAGTGCCGGATGCGGAGAGGACGGGGGTGGTGGTGAGTCTGGATATTGTCACCTTTTTCTCCCTCTTACGTTTGAAGTGTCTGAATGTGCCCCAGAAAAAGAAGCAATATATCACCTGAAATAAAATATTGGTTTCTTGATAAGATATTGGATTTTACAAGAGTCCATTAAAATTCAGTAATAGTTGAATTTGTTTCCAGTTTTGAGTTCAAATTAGGTCTCGATTTCAAATTGATGTCGTTTCCTGTGTTGAAACATGTGTTCTTCAAGATATTTACACCTGTGAGGTACACTAACCATTTTTTTTTATTTCCTTAGCCGCTCAAGTAGCAAACTTGCTTACTTCCCTAATCAACGCTTGGATGTCATCAAAAGACCTATACAGTCAATGGTGTTAATGGCTAAATGTTGACTTCAGTTTAACGGCCGAACACGTCATTAAAGTCTGGACAAATTCTTTTCACAGGTCACCAAAATCTTATTGACGATATTTTGAACTATATATAATATGCGTTTTTTAGGGTACGCAAGAAAATGCAAAAATATTGCCAGCAGTTTTATTAGTCAGAAGTCTAGAATACGAGTTTAAATTTCAGCCTTAGTTGAGCACAATCTTTTAATTGGTTTAAGGTCATTCCGTGACTTATACTTGTTGAGGGTGGTCCTTAAATAACCAATATTGGTCGAGCGGTTTTGTTTACGTACGGCCAGGTCTGGGTGGAGGTTTTCAGTCTGTTGAGCAGTAAACTTTTGCAGAGTAACCCTTAAAATCTTACATAATAATACACTATAATTGACAAATATATCAATATTTATTGCTATAACGGCAAATTGTTCTCAATTCCTTTTTCATTATTGTTTTTAAATGGGTTTAATGTAATTGTAAATTAAAGCATTTTAATCGAGATCGCTATTATTCATATAAGTATTGTCAATCAATATATGGTCACGTGCTAATCAACAAAAGTTCCGAGTAATAATCAAATGAGATTTCACTTTATGAAAATTCTTTGGATTGTGATTTTGGTAATACAAGTCTCATAAATGGTAACTGTTTTTAAGTTTTATCTGATGTGTTTTCATTTGTTTTCGGTGTCGAGATTATTTCAATCACAAAAGATCTGATATGAGCAAATTTGTAGGAGATCAATGTTCTTTCATCAAGTTTCATATGAAAGTTTATACTCTTGCAAATTATATTTGTAGGATTATACAAGTGATAAAAACTGAAATTTTTGACATTTCTCTGGGGTTCCATTTTTAAAATAATCGCTTTTTGGATAACTGACTTTTTTGATTTGAATGATTTTTGTGTCAAAAACTATTACGTGGGGCAATTATCACAGCTAAGTTTGGTCAAACAGAGGAAAACTTGCAGATCCGACTAAGAGGAGCTCATCTTCACTCATGTGGCACACAATAACAGGACTAAAGCATCTACATTTGGCGTCCAAATTTATTAGATTATTATCAGTCTTTTAATTGGCTACGGTCAATAAATTGCTCTAAAACTACAGTCTTTGACATTATTGCAGCTATCTTGAACATGAGGAAGCCAGTCTCAGATGGAGAGATCGAAACTGCGGTGTGATGGTGCGATAAAAAGTGATGCCATGCCAAAATCCCTCAAACCTTGACTATTTGCCTCCTCAAACGTAAAGTTTACTAAAGCTCTATTTAAGTTATTTACAGAATAGAGTTGCCCTAAGAGTTATGAGGCTTTACCAGTTTATCGCGCCTCTTTTGACGAAATATTAAACATTACAAAACTAAAACCACACCGTACTGAGTATATATACTCAGCATGGTCGCTGTTTTCCGCACACATGTATTAAAATCAGGAAAATAAGCGAGTGCGAAAAACGGTGACACGCTCAGACGTTGATTTTTCTCTCGGTAGTTTTCGCATTTTAAGTGTGCGTAAAATGGTGAAAATTTATTGACTCTGATCCTATGATCTCTTTGCCGACTCTAAACTAGTCCTTTGATTGGGGGGGGGGGATTAGTCGACAATTTACGCATTCATATTGTCTCCACAAATTTGCATCAAGGATTCAGCCAATTCTGTTTCGATTTATTTACGTTTTCTACAATGTTCGCTTTATCATTGATTTCAACAAATGTGTTTTTCAAAACGTTATGAATCACTCAAGCGAGCTAGCTAAAGTATTAAAAATTCTAGAATAAAATCTATAAATTTTATAAAAATTTGCGCTTAAAAGACACTCTTGACTACTTTTTGGTCGGGAGCAACTGATAACGATTTCTATATAGCATTTCAAAAGTATAGATCTTAAAAATAATACCGTTTTTTCCGATTAAACGGTAGCTGAGTCTTTCCGCATTTAACTTCAATTTATTCAAAAAATTAATCACTATTTTTGTGAGACCATAATTTATTACAAAATAAAGGAGCCCCCCCCCCCCACAGAATGTATGGGTCTCGCTAAACTAACCTGAAGAGCGAGATGCCTGACTGGGTACTGATATTCGACCAGTCCCACCTGTACCAGATCAAAGGATGACTCATCATCGCCACCCCCACTAGTGCCCTTACTGCCACTACTTCCACTACTGCTGTGTGTGTCTGGGTTGGGACCACTCCGCTGGGAGGAAGCACGTGGCATCTCTTCTCTGGTCAGGTCGAGGGAGTAGATATACTGCAGGATTAGAAGACAGTTCCCATACACGACCTGAAGAATTAAAACTACTCAAATCGGTTATTGCAAACAAAACCTTTCTCAATTATTTGTTTCAACTTACTAGAATGGAAGGAAGGGGCGCAACTGCCATTTTTTACCCCCGTATTTTTTGACCCACAGTTACAAATTATGTGTTGTTATGTGGCGAGGGGATTAAATTTACATACCCAGTAAGTTCCAGATTAAAAATGAAAAGGGCGTCAAAATAAACAATAAGCAAATATAAATTTAGAGCTCGACTTTCAAGGCAATAAAAAATTGACTTACAAGTAGAGATGACGTGGTAAGTGTTGCTTGTCTGGAGTTGGGCCACATCCAGATACAAGAAGCCCAGATCAACAGCACGAAAGTCATCCAGTTGTGATACGTAATACCCCACACCTGCGTACACGTACATACATAAAAATGAAGGTAACTTGGATGAAAAGAAAAAATTTTGGACCTATTCTGTTTCGACACCCCAGCTTACTGGGCATATATCTTCTACGCCTGCAGGCGCACGTGCTATTTTTTTCCAAACATTTAAGTTAATAACATAACCGAAGGATTAAAGTTTACATGCCTTTAAAGTAATCAGAAATACTATATGTTGAAATAATAGAAGTTATACATGAAGCTATTAACGAACTTCTGATTATTGATTGATATTGCCTATTAAGCTGTTCGTTCCTATATATAAAAGTAGGAACCGATTGATCCTAATAGTCTGTCTATTGGAACATTTTCATGCTGACATTGCAACAAATTATTTCCCCTTCACACTAACATTCCTCTTTGGGATGCTCTTCAAAATCAAAGATTTTTTACTCTGCTTAATATAGTTTTGTGTTCCTATATCAGCTCATTGTCCGCATGATCTGTTGTAACTGAAGGCGGTTTGCACATCTTTCAAAAGTTTCTGCTGTACCCTACCAACTCAAGTTTGTGTGAAGTTTAACAGACCAAAATATGGAATTTTTAATTCGGCTGGAAGGACATTTGATTTGAGAAAAATAAGACGGTCATACCTATGACGAACATAACGAAGTCATGCACCAATTAATCTGTCAATTTATATGTTGCATATTATTTAATGACATTGTTTGTAAAAACTACTCCACTGTGCGAAAGATGAGAAAGAATATAAGATTTGAAAACATCCGGTCTGATTTCCAAAGCTACATAATTTTTACCAAATATATTGAGCGAGTAGCGGCCGGCATTTTGCATAAAACTACGCTTAGATGTAGTTCAAATGGCATGTTTAGGTCAAGGTGTATCCCTAAGTAACGACAACCTTCAGTAGATTTTTTAAAATCTTGTTAAAAGTACCTTTTTCGTTCTTTTTAAAGAGTAGAGAAAAAAGTAGCTGTTTTATCAGCATCAAAAATTATTTCATTTCTCATCAAGTACCTGTCTGTTTCCAGCAAAAAAAACATTCAATTTTTTTCGCAGTTTTTGCTCTTGCTTCATATCGACATAATATAATAGTATCGTCTCCAAATTGTACAATCTCAAAGTCATCTTTGAGTTTTTGCGAGAAATCTTAAACGTGTAAAGAAAAATTGATATTCCTAAAAATGAGCATTGAGATACTCCATGATTCATGAATTTTTTTTAGACAGCTGGAGTTTATTTTAACTTATTTTAACGCAATCTGATCGTTCTTCGAGAGATGATTGGATTATATTGATTACAGGAGCGGAGAAGTGCTACATAGAAACCTGTCATACATTTGTAAGGGAGCAAGGGAGCAGGAGGGCGAAAGATAAGAGATCCAAATTTTATGCAGTAAAAAATTTAGCTCCTTTTAAAAAAGTTTAGATGCGTCTATAGTGATACTGAGCAAGCTACTCCTTCGATTGCTACAATTTCACTTCTCATCCTGCCCAATTAGTACAAGCACGTGATAGAGGTTAAAATCTAAGATACACAAAACATTGGATTGGAGCGTTATGTTATTAAAGACATTCTCGATGCAACACAAATGATTATAACACTCCTTTTTGACCAAATTTTCTGCCTTCATAAAAATCATTTCGCAGTCTTGCGTTCTGTAGGCTTGAACATTTAAATAGTGTCAAATGCTTTTAAAAGAAGTGTTTAGTAATATTTTCATTAAAAACTGAAAAAGTGGTGCTTTGTTTAGAAGCAAAAACCCATCACAGAATTCGTTCTGCGTGAACCAACCGTAGTTTTGGGTCTGAATCGCCAATTCTGATTATTTAATTTTTTCAGGGAGAGAGCTTAAAAACTAACAAAAATTATTGTCAGAATGAAAATCACAGCCAAAACTGGCTAATACAATTCATATTTATGTTTAAAAAGGAAACAAATCGCTCAATTGTTGGCAACACTCTTAAATTGTTTCTAGTGCGGAACACGATTTGACAAGTTTTATCTAAAAGAAGTTGTTTTTGAGAAAGTTACCGAACTTTCTGACATTGCAATATAGACTAAAGCTTCCTGTTTTCTTGCAAAAGATCAACGTTACATTTGTTTTCAATGATGCAATCAACTTCAGGTGATCAAAGTTTTACTGGAGCAATTTTTTCCACAAATTCCTGGGTAAACATGAACTAATTCGTTTGAAAAAATAGGATTTAAAAGATAAAAAAAAACACAGAGAGAGAGAACAAAATAGAGATCTGTTCCAAGAGAGAAATATGAATAACAAAAGCGGGAGAGTTGTTGTTTTTTCTCGGGCCAAATTTTCTTGCAAATTTTCGGTAGATCCAAATAACTGGTGATAGTCTATGGAACATCCAAAATATTGGTGGTAGTCTATCTAGCCCATGATAGTACAAGAAAATATCAGATGTAGTCAGCTAAATTCTAGTGTAACAAAAATCAAAAACTCAAAAACACCAGTATTGACAATTGAAAGCAAAAAAATCAAACGCCTTCAATTATAAAACCTTTGCTCATCAAAAAACAAACATGCAAATATTCGAGTCAGTGGAGAGATCTTTTGGCTTTTCAAATTAAAACAGTTTCAAAGAAATCGAAAGTAAAAAAAGCGAAAAATTGCATACACAGAATTTATCGTCGTTTAAAGCCAATTAATTTTATTTTGAAAATGTGAATTGGCTAATAAACAATAAGATTTGATTCACCGTGGATCTGCGTTCATCATTAAAATGCAAAAAGAAGAGAACAAAATAGGAAAAACGCTCACGACGAACGTCTAGAAAAATAAGTAGTGAAATTAAAAAATAAAAATAATTTGTTTCGAAAATTAAGTCAATGCCCCCACGAAGAGCACGTTTGCTCTGTATACATGAACTAGCAGACTGTAAACTAATCAAGAATAATTTTGAACCTCCAAGACATAGAAGGATAAAAAAGTAAAAAGTTTTAGAAAAATTGGAAAAGAACGCAAATTGTACTAATTTTTTTGTAAAATTTAATTTTTTTTTAATTTTTGAAGCGAAACATTTTGGAGGACTTTGAGATAAATAAGCGTGAACTAAAAAGTCTCTGAATTTTTAAGTGTTCTGAATTCAAAATGGTTCGCTCTGAATTCAAATTTAAAGTCTCTGAATTCAAAATGGTTCGCTTCATTTTGCAAACTAGCGCTATGAAATGGACAACCGCAAACTGAGAAAAAAAAGTATGACAAAATTTGTCAAAAAACCCTTAAAAATTCAGAGACTTTTTAGTTCACGCTTATTTATCTCAGTTTCAATTTAGTACCCCTCATATTTCTTTCGCATGCTTAGAAAACTTTCGCTTCGGTTTGGACAAAAACAGCAAGCCTGGCCTAAATATTCTGCCATTTGTAAGGAAATGTTGAAACAATAAAAGGTATGCAATTTAATTTTTAGCTGCATATTTTGTAAAGCTGGTCTTCTGTTTTTCAAACAAAAATGTTTCGTTTAAAAAAAGAATTCGGGGCTACTCTGATCTGGTCCATTCCACTGAAATTTTCGAATCTTTTACCATTAATCTTGTGTTATTTGTTTTTTTTTGTGCTAAAATTTTGTTTGGTTCTTATATTTTTTTTCCGACAAAGTTGGAGTTCATTCGCTCAAAAAGTATCCTCAGGCAAGGATCCTGCGCATTAACTCAAAATAACTCTGCTACCCAATATTTTATGCGGTTATTAGAAACATGACTAATAGTAAAAGAATAAACATGTTGAAACATCTTTTCTGTTTAAGTGTAGAAAACGAGGGAAAAATCTGTTTTAATATTTCAAAACTTGTCACCATTTGTCATGTCTAGCACAAATAACGCTGTACTGTAGTTTTTTTAGTTTTATATAGTAGCATATATGGTAGTATTAATGCTTGATCAAATTCATAAAAGGTGAGGCTGACCATCATGATCATGGGTGCACAGGTGCAGCTCCTCTTCACCATGAACTGGAACATCTTTAGGATGAGGTGATAGACACCCGCACTCTTCAGCCACGGACTTCTCGCCCTGTTACCTCCTCCCCCTCCCCCTCCTCCCTCCCCGTGCTGATGATGGTGATGATTATGAAGCGTGCTCTGCTTCCGCAGTCCTAAAAACCTCCAATAAATTTAACCCATATTAACTCAGCTAAAAAATCTATAAAAATCAAATTTTTAATATATTTTAAAAAATTTTAAACCGTGATTGGTTACTATAGACAGGCACACTACTTCCATACGTTCATAGTTCTTGGCGATAATATGATCGAGTTATTTCTTGTCATTAAATTTTTCTGCCCAGGAATTTCTGACACCAATCTTACGAGCTGAACAAAGTATGCGATCAGAAACTGAAAAAAGTGAGCAAAATTCCAGGTGGAAGTTCAGTCAGAATTGATCTCTGATCAGACCAATTTTATACTCCGACACAAATTTACCCTGACCCAAAACAATGCCCAGACCATCGTCCAGAGCTCGCCTCAATTTTTTGAAATTGACTTCTTCACTTGATCAGTGGAAATGCTCTCATTTACATTTAGGTTATTTTGATTAATAATGGTTTTTTTTGTTTAAATGAAGAGCGAACTTCATCTAAACTTATACCTTTTACGATTCAAAGAATTCGGATTGGATTGGTGCGCTGCGTTTTTTAAGATGTTTTCACAATTTCTTCTGATGACTTTTAGCTTTCAAAACGGGATTAACTGGTAAAGCTCGGCGGGCATTAAGTTGCAATAGAAGCCCTCAGCGGACTTTAGTAGTCTTTTAAGTGTTGAATGTACTGAAAATGCTAGCAGCGTCTAAGTTCAAGGTGAAAAGTCTCTTTTTGGAATTTTTGACCACAAAAATGTCTTGTTTTTCATTCTCTTTTGTTTATTTTATTGCTAAACGAGTGTTCAATTGATATTGTTAAAAGTTTTTAGTAGTCTTCTACCAGCTAGATATGCTTTCCAGCAATCTTTTCTGAGTTATCTGTTTTGGTAATCCAAACTTATGTACAAAATAATTTTGTAGTGATTTTTGCCATTTTTTTTCGTGATTTTTGCAAATTTTTGGGAATTTTTGACATTTTTGATGTTTTTCGATCTTTGAAGGCCAAATAAGCCTTTTTAAAACCTTGAAGACAGGCTAATGAGTAGTCTTAGAAGACAATAAATTAAATTTGATGATTTCCATATCAGGAAATTTAGCAAGTTTTCATTAAGAATCGCAATTTCTTCCATGTTTATTTTTTAATTTTCTCTTGTCAATTTGAGAGATTTTTGATCATTAGAGGCCAATGAAGCTCTTTGGGGACACTAGATAAATTGTCGTAACAACTTTTTAGTTTTGAACATATGAATCCAAGGATTTTAACTAATATTTGCCATTTTTTTTCATGTGTTCTGAAAAGGTTTGTCATTTTTTGAGTATTTTGTCTTTAGGGGCCAAAGATGCTTCCCAAGGTTTTGAATATGGTTACTGGGTAGTTTCTATACTGACAAATAAATAGTTTTCAAGATATTCATCTGAAGAATTTTAGCAAAATTTTATTAAAATTTCAAATTTTTTTCATGATTTTTGATAAAGTTTGTTATTTTTGAGTGTTTCGGAACATAGGGGCCAATGAAATTTTTCATGGGTTTAAAGATGACTACTAGTTGGTTTTTCGTGACAACTAAAAAGGTTTGAAGATATTAGTGAGGCAATTATTTAACTGAGGCAATTTTTTTATTAAAGCTTGCCATTCTTTTTTTTTTAAATTTTTGTCATTTGTTGAGTTCTTTATCTTTAGGGGCCGTGTATCTTTTCCAGTGCATTAAGATGTTTTACTGGATAATTTTCTCTAACAACTAAAAAAATCAGAAGATATTATTAGGTGGAAGTTTGGCTATTTTTTTTCTTCAAAATTTGCCAATTTTTCATATTCGTGAAAACTCTTCTCCTTTTTCGGCTTTGTCAATCTTTGGGGCCCATAAAATTTTTCCTAGCTTATTTCTGTTAGCAGATAACGGCGTAAATTAGGTTTTTTGAGGAGACCGGCTGAAAAATTTTGGCTTTACTTTTCCAACTTTTTAGGCATTTTTTTCCTTTTATCCTCTGTATCTTTTTTGTGCAAACCGATTTCTGCTGGCCTGTAATTAATTTATTATTTATATCTTTGCAAGGAATAATTGGTCTCGATGACAAACATGTGAATATTTTGTTAGCACTAAAAGACAAATTTGCGATCACATTATAGTTCTTGTGAAGTTTTTTTCGGAATGTTGTCAATTTCAATTTGGAACTCAAGTCATCGATAATGATTATTGACGTTTTTGCTAGCTTCATGCGCAGAATAAAAAACTACCACTTCGTGTTAATTATGTTGACATCAGAACATTGAAGCAAATCTACAGCACATTTGCTAAAGAACGGTATTTAACATGATTATCTTCGAATCATTTACATTTCAAATGACGTTTTTGTTTCTCTAAATTTGTGAAACTGTTTTTCTTTTTGATTCCTACCAATCATTTGGTTTGCTTGTCAGATGTTTGACTGCTTAGTTGTTCATTCAATTCTTTGGATTGTTTTTCAGGACTTGTCCTGCTATGTTTTTTATTTTGGTCGTGTTTACAACAATTAGAGGCGATAGAAATTTCGTTTGATCTCTTTTTCTTAAATCAATTTAGATAAAAAGCGTTATTTTTAGCCACCGTTTCTTCAAACCGTCTACTTCAAGAATAAATAACGAGCCCAGACCCCAAACAAATAAGGTTTTGTCATCAATTTTACCTCATTAATTCCAAAAAAATGTAACCTTATACATGTAAAAAGGGTCCTAAAGTGTGAGATATGACGACAGAGGACTGATTATACTAATTGGTTATTATACAATGTCTTTTTCGTCAAATTCCACGAACTAGCGCACTATTAATTAAAGGAAGGGACGCTGGCTGGTAACGAAATTAGAACGATTGGGTATAAACGTACCTGATGTGTTTTGGCCAGTTGAAGTTGATAGAGTGGTGTAGTTGGTCACACCTGCCGAGCCACCTGCACCCTGTGACATCATCACACCCCCAAAGGGTCCAGAGGCACCAGAGGTCTTCTTGATCACGTGGAATGAAAAGGCACCTAAGGGGTTTGTCGAGGTCTGAAATTATAACAAAAATTATCCACAAATATTTTGATCTGCATCAAAAAGAGGATTTCTCAATAATTAAGGGAAGCTATTTCAACGGACAATTTTCGAATTGATTGTTTCATTGTGGAGCTTCTTGTAAGTTTTACCCTCTAAGCAGAAGTTTTGCGGCCTGGCTAAAATGTTGGAACTGTTCCCAACCACCTCCCCTCCCTCCCCCCTCTCCCCGTGAGCAAACTTTCTCTTTTCAGAACAATTTACTGTTTATCAATAGTAGCGTTTTTTGCATGGCCCGATAAAAGGGTGAAATAAACAATATAATCAAAACTTGCTACTATAAAGGTGTAAACGTCTCAACTTTAGATGCTTATAATCCACAGGGGAGGGGGGAGGAGGAGGGGGGTGTGTGTGTGTGTGTGTGTGTGTGTGTGGGGGGGGGGGGGGGGGGGGGGGGGTGGGTTTGGGGGTGGTTGAATGCTAGCTGATTATAAATTTGTTAAGCACCAATGATGGGTTGAACTATATTCATAATTATGACAATTTGTCAAGAAAACGGTAAGGTAATTTTTGGCTCTGGGGCAAGTTTTAAAAATCTTTGGTATGAAATATTGACGTCATCAAATACTGGGCATCCACGAGTTTTGAAACAAGAATGTGTAGATTTTTCGCACCTTTCGTCGGATGCTCAGAGGTGCTCCCAGTTTTGATACTACACTAGCGGCCGACTCTTTCTGGAGCAATCGTTCGCCAGTTCCAGGGTACGACGCAAAAGCCGAATCGGACTTGCCAAGTGACGGATTCGCCTCAGCTGACATCTTTAAACTATTGCTGGGAATTATTCCCCCAGTAGCAGCAGAGGAATCGTGGGCGAGACCAGAATCGGTGATGCTGCTGTTCACATTGTTCACACTTACCCCCATTGAGTGGTTCATTGTGAGAGAGAGTTTAAGTGCGTCGTCCTCTGCGGATTCTGCACCCATTGAGACGGTTGTGAAGTTTGTACCTGTTCGACCAGGGTTTGCTCTCTGAAAAATCATAGTATACTGGGAATCCAGGCATTGAACAGCAAGATAAATTCAAAACTGCAGCAGTGAATCAAAACAGCCATGAGCATGTATTTGTTGTCTTCTGTAGTTATTGATTGAATTACATAAAAACTTATTTTCTCAATGTTTTCAGAGTTAGGGCTTTCGAATTCTTTTATTAGCATTCGTATACTGAGGTTAACAGATGACGATAGAAAAACTAGCTACGAAATTCAACCTCGCATTTTAATCTTTTTTGTTCCGACTTTAGTGGGGGAGGAACTATATGCTCAACTAAGTTTTTTTTTGTTCAGTCAATTTTCGTCGATCGATATATTCATCCTACAGGGTTGTAATTGGTATCATTAGAAAGCTTGTCAAGCGTAGAGTTTCAAATTAAAAGTTTTTCTTTTTGAATTTCGCATTTTCCCAGGAGTAACGAAGGTTAAAAGCTTTGCGAAAGTCAGCTTAATTTCCGTTGTGTTGTTAACATTTCTTTTGTAAGCTTGCTTAAATTTTGATCAATTTTTGCTTAAAATCATGAGAAACCTGCTAACGATAGTCTCATCAGTCTCATCTGAACCAACTTTTTGCGGTGAAAATTCGGGTAATTTTTTTTTGAAAATTTAGCATTTTCTTTTTTTTTTCATGAAAAATGGAATTAAATTTGCTTAATTATCAAATATGCACTTTGTCCAATTTGACCAGTAGTGGAGACAGAAAAATTCTTTATTTGATCAGATGAGGGCTGTTTCTATCTCTGGTTTCTTAAGAAAGTGTTCTGGAACTAAGAATTTATCGGTCTTTTATTTAATTTTCATTTATCAAAATTTCCATTTGCCAAAAAACCATTGCAAAATTTTGCTGGAACAATTGCGGTTTTAACAGCCGCGCTGCGATACCAAGGCCAATTTGATCTTGCCGTTGATTTTGCAGTGAAAAAAGATTCGGATTGCAATTTGGCTCTGTCCTTTTAAAAATATTGTTTTGCATTTTTCAACCCTATGACAACGAACATTACCGATCCTCCTTGTTCAAACTTTATTAACAAAAAGATACTTTTTGTTTTTTAATTAGATTTTTTATAATCATTAAACTATCATTAAAATAAAATTAAAGGCAGCCAAAGCTCTCATTGATTCCTATACCGTATGTCTAAATGAAACAAAATCATTGAAAGAAAAAATATTTTGTTTGCAGTTTTTGGGACAGCCTAATTTCAAAATTCAACGGATAAATTTTGGAAGTGCTGCTCACAAGCTTACGATCCAGAAAGCTTAAGATATACTTCACTAAAATGAGTTAACATCTAGTGACGAGTGGATTGAAAATTGGCAACAATTTTGTAAAGTTAAATTCTTCCGAGATAATACTCCTTTGAACGCCTTAGACGTGCTGGGATGGTTATCTAAAATACTCACAAGAATCTTGGGATATTTTTCCTATTCTACCCTCCCGCTTAATGATTGCATTTTATTTGAACCGCCCAGGCGCACGTGTCATATTTTTATATATATATGATTTTCCGCAACAGCAGGTGCGCTCTAACTGGGGGCACAAGCAGAAAAGATGCGAATCTCTGGAAATAACTCACTACGAAGTTGCTCTGGAGTCTGGCTCTCTTCTCCAACTCTTCTGCTGCTAATTTCTCTATTTGAGTCATCATCCGTTCCTGCAGTTTAGACTGAAACAGCAATAGCTACAAATTAGTTACATAGTTATGGTGAAGCTAAATTAGCATTTTTTCTGCTACCCCACATTGAGTAGTCAATAAAAACTTAGACAAATTTGTTGGCTATATTTATCAAATATAAAAAGTAAACAAGTGTTAAAACATTTTTTTTACCTCAGAACCCTTCTTTTCAATATATAGCACTAAATTTCAAATAAAACCAGTATCTAAGGCGAGGTGTGAGTGTGTGTGTGCATGGGGGCGGGGGGATTGGGGGAGGCGTGGTGTGGTGTGGTGTGTTACCCTGAAGAACCAGTATCTGCTTCTGACGGCTAGTACAGAGTAGCAGAAGTAGAGACAGAGAGGGTTGGCGACGTGAGTCCAGTCCACCCTCTCGTACAATGTCAGACTATATGGCATCCGACAGTTTGTCCTCACCAACGCTCCCACTCCGAACAGCCTATCGATACAACAATTATCAATTCAGAGTATAGAATACCCGAATTTTGCTGCTAATAAGAAGCATAACTTTAGCTCCGGTGTATGTAAGTCTTCTCTCTCAAAAAATCACGTGAACGCTTTTTCAAATTTTCAGTCGTTTTCAAAAATTAAAAAAAAACTGTAAGCAATTGAACTGTTAGCACATTGAGCAAAATACTGAACAAACTTCTTAGAAAATCTTTAGAAAAAATCCTTACAACAATCTTCTTGGAAGCCCAAAATACGCAATAAAAGAAGTAAACGATCAAATCGCAAAATTACTTGGCAAAATTACAAAAATTTTATATCATCTAAGCTTTCGAAAAATAGCAAGAGTCCTTGTAGAGAAATTCTGGGCCGAACCTCTCAGTTTCTCAATTATTAATTAATTAAAAGCAATTGGTTCAATCCCACGTGGAATCTATTTAACTTGTTTGTGCGTCCCTTAGTTTAAGCAGAAACTTTAATCGTTATTTCAAGAGATTTATGATCAAGTTGAATATGTTTCCAGATTAAACCTAGGTCTCAACTAATTGCTCCCTAAGGAAAATTCAAAACTTCGATCTGATTTTTGCAGTAAACACTAATCTCTGTAGAAATTGCGGTATTTTAATTGCTAAATGTTAGGAAATGGTTATTTACATTTTTTAATTAAGAAGAACGATACAACAATGTTTTTAATAGAGATCGGCCAGTACTTACACACTAGTAGCGATGTCACTTGTAGCTATCCTGAGAATGAGAAATTTAGGTCGAACACCTCCAGTATCATAAAAAGTTTGTTCACAGAATTTACAGCTGCTTTCTTTCAATTTTCTCAACATAAATACAAATCTTTACCGGGTAACTTTAAAACCACTCAAGATAATAGATTTGAGTTTTTTAAGCACCTGCCTGATATAAGAAGCTTCTTAGATTTGTTTTTTGATGGGTCAACAACATTGTTTTTTCACTTACAGTTCTGCACATGTGATCAAAATATCGTCTATTAATCTATAAACAGCAAACCTGCGGGGAAAGTATGCGCTGGATATTTTGTTTAATAGTGACAACTTTAAAGATACAGAAAATAATGGAATAGTTCCTGTAGAATTCGAAATTCTGCACTTCGCAACAAAATTGTTAACTTTTTCCAAGTTTAGGACTAAATTGATAACTCTTTTCAGGAAAAGCTAAACTCCAATCTCTTGGCTAGCTTATTGTAGACTCTTTGGATCATATACTGCTGTTCCCAAGTAACAGCGCTTTTTGAGGAAAATCATGCCGAATACAAAGGAAGTCGTTCTTTATCTTTTTTTATTCGTGAGGACGGATTTAATTTGAGGAATCTGAAATATAGAGACAAGATAGTACATACAGCAGGGAAACTATTTTCACTGTTAACACCAATGAATGCATTTTGGAAAAACGAGAAGGGACAATAAACTTCCAAAAAAGTCTAATTTGTTGAGTTCATGGTTTGACCATTTGATTAAATGGTAGCGTCATATAACTGATACTGTTTTCTTTCACTTTGAATAGCTCGAGTAGAAGTCAGCAATGTATAAAGAAGGCGTTCGGGTCATTCAATTGTTCTTTTGAAGTCACAACAAATTTTACGTAAGAAAGACATAACTAACGTGGTCCATAATGCAAAGTGAACAGATTCTTTTTTTTATCACTCTTGTACGTTGTTGCTTGATAAGTTACTAAGAAGTAGAACCACAACATTATCAAAACAGTACCATAACAGAGCTTCAGCCTAAAAGTTGACTTGTAAAGAAGTTGTGATGACAAAAACAATGTTGACAGCGTTGAACTGACTTGATAAAACCAGAACACCGATTTGCGCGATTGGAATTCAAAATACCAGAGAACACCGGAGAACCGCAGTTAGATCAAGCGGATAAATTGAGAAGCTAGTTGGAATACTTCTTTTGCTGATGATAGAGAAATTCTGTTGTGATAGAGAATAGTAGCTCTTTAGCTGTGAATTTGATTACAAAATTAATAATGAAACGCTGGTTGAATTTTGATTTAATTTTGTGATCTTTTACATTTCTTGTTTATTCAATTGACGTTATTTGATTACTGGGATCAATTAATTTGTCTAACAAGAGTTTCTTAGAGCCGACAAGAGCAGTGTGGGGACAAACGAACCTTCCAATGGAAGTCTGAGAGCCATAAAAACACCCCTTTCATATTATTAGAGTTTTGGGCGCTAGTCGGTCCCCAGTAATATATAGGTGAGCTACCCTCCGGGGGGGTGAGGTCCCCATGTATTAAGATAGGGTATAGCGTAATTTCCAGGAGATAGGGGCCTCTCACATGTATTAAGATAGGGTATAGATAGCATGTATTAAGATAAGGTACATGTATTAAGATTAGGAATAGATCTGCATGTATTAAGATTAGGAATAGATCTCCATGTATTAAGATTAGGAATAAAATCTCCGTGTATTAGGATTAGGGATAGGATCTCCATGTATTAAGATTAGTTATAGCCGTTATGTATTAGGATTAGTTATAGCCGCCGCCATGTATTAAGATTAGTTATAGGTTCCGCCTTGTATTAAGATAGGGTACAGGTTTTGTGCATGTATTTTTGAATGCACATATGGTAGTAGTATAGTCGGTGCAAATGTTGGGGGTAGGTTCGGAGGCGCACCTGATTGGCTGAAATTTTGAGGGGAAAATATCAATTTTTGTGTTGTTATTAAATGTTTACTTAAGAACAATAGAATTGGCGTGGGTAATTAATTGCTGTAATTATCTGAGGGGTAAAAATGTGACATGTAGAATTTTTGTTTGCAAATTTTAGGTCATATTAAATTGTGAAGTTAATTGGCGTGGGTTTTCAATTACCCTAATTATCTGAGGTTAATTATGTGACATGTTGAATTTTGGTTGTTAAGCTTTCGGTCAATTGCAAAGATTGTTCCCCTAATTGTTTGAATCAATTGTGTAACAAGTGTCTTTTGCGCGCTCAAATAATTGGAAAAAGTTCAATGATAGAAAAAAAACACGAATCAAAATAGCATATAATTACAGACACAGTATAAATGCAATTGTGAATTTTACAGAACTGTGATATAGCAAAAGTATTTCAGTTATATGTTGAGTGGTGCTGTATGAATACCGTCAGACTTAACAATGCGCTTAGGGTAGAAAAAGGACAGTCCCTTCTTTGTCTGCTCATACGTAGCAACACAATGGTTTATTGTTCTGAACCCTCTATTTGTTGAAAAGAGATTGATAATTTCATCCATCACACGTCGATATTTCTCCATTGGTCCATCTCCGTTCTCTTCTAGTGTTCTTTTGTTGAGACCATTACTACTGAACTTGTATTTGTCAGACTGTGCATCGTAGCAACAATAAGTTTTGCTACAAAGACAAATCATTTCCGTACATCTGAATTCTTCCTTGAAGAGCCCTGGTTCCCGTTTATCATGCTTCTTATGCTTAGAGCAAAACGTTCTAGAGAAGAAATTTTGAATAGCATCTGCTTGAAAAGAGTCATTACGGTCCTGCTGTCTCGATTATTCCCATTCCTGTTTTTTAGCAGGTAAAATACAATCAAAAAAATTCTCATGAGCTAGGGCTAAATAGAGAGAACCTGTATCCATCTCTAACTCCTAACTACTCGAATTTATTGACATCGCAAAATCTGTCAAAGAAGTTATAGTAGAGCTCCAACATTCGTAGTTTAGCGTACTGAAGTATGAAGAACCCAACTATTATAGGTTCGCGGTGTTCAATTTTTGATTTTGCTAGTACAACTTCGTAAAGCTCTTTTGAGACATTGTTCAAGCATTTTCTCATTGATTGTTTTGTGCGTTTTCTCATCGTTCAAATATTTGGTCTCTGTATGTTTGCTTCTGTCCATAATCTGATAACCGTAAGAGCTATTACGCAATAATTCCATAGTCTCAGCAACAACGCTGGAATCATGATTTTCATCTCCATCCCTTCTAGCGTCTACCACTGACTGTATAAAGGTGTTGAATTATTTTCTGGGCGTGCACTGTACAAATCTATAAATTCTTGTACATTTCAGATCGAGACTGATGTAGAAATTTAGTAGGGGAGTAATAATTGTTCCAATTTCCAGATTGAAACTTGAAATTGGCATTCGCTGAGGTTGCTTCAGTAAGTTGTTTTCAACAACGTAATCTCTCATATAATCCCCAATATCAGCTCAACTAATGTTGAAATTTTTAAAAATAGGCGGGAAATTCGACAACTTGTACTTCAAGACTGCGGGAACTTCCAAATCACATTGTACGTAACCAAACATCTCTCCGTCTCTTATTTTAGCTAGTAAAGACTCTTGCTTCAAAGGAAGTTTGAAAGGAAAGTTCTTTCTCACGTGATTTCTAACATTTTCTTCTTCTTAACACTTTCCCACCATTTACACTCCCAGATTTCATTAATCTTATATCCTTTACTTTTTAAGTAGTCTCTTCTCAATTCAGCATGTTCTCTTTTTCTAATCCCTCTCTGTGTTTCCTCTTCCGAGAGACTTGCTTCAGCTTCCTGACAAAGACAGAAATGAAAGTAACAACCCATGGCTTCAAACACCGTATTACAATGTGCGCAAAATCCGTCTACTTTGAAACAATCAATATTCTTCTGTTTTCCGGTTGTGTAGTAGCTCTCAATTTTACATTCGGGACGTTGTGGTTGAAGATATGACATAACCATGTTCCCAAATGTTCGAGATCTGTTTGTTCAAGCCCTGAATTTTTGAGAATCTGTATCAAGTTCCCATCGAGTGTAAAGTCCAGTGGGCATTTCTTGACACATTGAAAAGGGATAGAGTTGACTAGCGTCAATACCTACGATAGACTTGCAAAGGTTTTCAGAGTTTTGTATGAAGGTCTGATCAACTACTGCTTTTCTGGTAAAAACAATAGATGGACCACCAGTCATATCCTCACGTATTTTGTCATATAAATCATTGTCAGCTTCAACAAATGGAAGACAGATATTAGCCAAGCTCGGAAGTGTGCATCCGAGTTATAACATACCGATACCCTTGTTGTGATAAAATTCCATCGTTTTTTGCATTGCCCCCAGTGTTGGAACAACATCTTTGTTGTTGTACCACTTGACAAAATCTCTGAATGTAGCCACTTGTTCTTGCTCCCAGAAGATTTTCAGGTAGTTGTAATTGTCAATTCCAGATGGAGGAACATTTTTTAACCTCAACTTTTTTAAAGACTGTTGTTGAGAAAATCCACTGTTAAGCAATTTAGTGAAATCAGTAAATTCGTTTTCCAGTGGATTATAATTTCTCAGTTTGCTAAAGAAACAGTCGTAAGGAGGTAGAAAAGTTGCATCGAGCTTTTCGGGAGAGTCAAACCACTCATTGGGGAAGAATCCTTTAGTCTCACTTGTCTCGTATGCTTTAAGGAAAGAATCAAGTGAGGTAGCTCCACCGAGAAAATTGAGGATACCGAGAAATTGTACATCACCAAATTTAAGAGAAACAAAGAGATTTGCCTTTTTAATAACAGTAGGTTGAATGTCGCGCTCATGAATAAGATAGGGCAGGAGATAGGACTTAATGAGGTTTAAATCATATTTTCCACTATTGAATCCGAACACAGGTAAAGTTTTCACATAACGCTCAAAGTGTTGCTGTAAGTCCAAAAGCTGGTTTTTCTGTATTTGCAGAAATTGCTTAGACATATCAGATTCATCATCTTCTTCGGCAAGTTCATCTTCAAACTCAAAAGCTGAAGCGTTTTGATCCTTTCTTTTATTTAAATTTTCCCAAATTGCGTTAACTCGTGCTCTGATTATTGCTTCAATAGAGGAAAATTTTGTCCGCATTTCAGTTTTACTTTTGTTTGCTAAGTCTTCAATAGCTTCAACAAAAGATGTAATGAGAGCTTTCGGATCTTTATCGCATAGGAAGACAGGTTCATCAATTAAATTGGAGGAAATAGAGACAGAGATTGATTCATGCTTTCCAATCCAAATGGTTGTGTTTGTATCTTTTAATTACTCAGAGGGTACACATATCGATTCTAAATAAAAAAAAGTGTTTTTGAACAATTTTTGATCATCGTTGTAAGAAATTCCAAATCCGTGAAGTTTATCAAATAAGGTCTCGCGCAATGTATAAACACTCTTTGTACTCTATATGCTGTACTCTATCTTTACCTGTTTTAACATGGCGGTTGAAATTTCCCGCTTTCTGAATAAACGAATCGCAACTGGGACAACGGTATCGTTTAAAGAAAGTGTTAATATCATCCACATAGCATATGATGATCCATATAAGTGAACAGCTATAGCTCGTAATAAGCACAGATAATCTTTGTAAGTCTCGCCGTAACCTTTCGATACAAGACAATTCACATCTGATTGTCTAAGTAACTGTTCAGGAAGAACAGCATCGATACATCACATTGGAATGCTTTTTAGAAGAGCGCAGAATATTGTCACATTTGTAGTCAAAGCAAATCGCCATTTTGTATTCTCCCGCTCCTGAGCACACGTCTCCACTAAATCCATCTTTTCAATCCTGTCCTGAAGAGAGACTAAGTCTCCTTTGGAACAGAGTAGATGAGATTTCTCGAAAAAGGTGTTGTTCTCGTGAGCGTAGAAGTATCGGTACTCGTCCGTATCCACATTTCTTAATATAAATCCTAGAGTCAAGTTGACTTTGGCAGCACAGTTGAGTTTTTCGAATACTTCTTTCAACTTTTTTTGTTAATTTCATGAGGATCGAACTTGGACAGCTTAAAGTTGAACTCTTGATGTCTCCCAATTTCAATCTCAGTATCGTCAAAAAAGTGCTGACAAGCACTAAGTTCTTGTTGCAGCTGCTCGTTGTCTTTTTCCAGTTCCTCTGATTCTAGAACTTCTTTTCGCTCGATTTTGTCCCAACTTTTGTTGAAGTTCCATGCTTTCTCCTCCTGTGTTGTTGAAGAGAATAGAAACTCGGAAACTCCTTCAAGCATACAGTACACACAGTACTTAGCTTTGTATCCTTAGGAGCGTGATGCTTAGCAATGTGGTAATTTATGTCTTCTTTCTTCTTTGTACTGAAATGTGGACATTTGGGACAAAATAAAGTCCCATTATCACAAAACTGCTTGTGTCTCGCCATATTCTTCTTCACCACCATTTTGTTGCACTTAATGCATTACACTGGGAGATTTTTATCGAGGGAAGGCATTGTTTTGGTACAAGATGAAACAAATTCGGGTATTGTGACGAGCAACTAATTGTGAAAATAACAAAGAGAGAATGAAAGAAATTATTTTTGTACAATTAGGGAACGCAGCTATGACGCATCACTCCATATATGGAAATTTACCATTTCCATTTTAGGAAGCTTGTTGTCATAACCGAACATTCTAGAACATAATGAATAAAGCAATCAGATTCTTCCATTTTGAAATACCTTAAATTTTTATGAACATTCACTTTAAATGTGTGATTTCAATCCTTGTAAACTCAAAAATATCAAATCATTCTTATATATCTTCTTAATCCTTTCTGTTACATTTTATATAAATTTTCATATTTTATCCAGCCATAATCCAAAAACAGACTGACAACAAATTCAAATAAATTGTTCCAATCTTTACAAATTCTGCGATTCAAATTTGTGTCTATCCGCAATTGACAGAATTCGGTGCTTGCAAACAAATCTAGTCGTATTGAAAATTGAAATTAGCACATGAATGTGCGTTTACAACAACGTTAAGGATGTCGAAAACAAATATTCATCCATACTTCAGGAACAACTATTTACTGTACAACTTAACGTTATTGTCTTGGAACCTCCCAACCAATCAAAATCCCGTGTTAAAGAAACTATTCTGAAGATTAACGATTTTTTTGTGTAACTGTTGCTTAACTTTAACTTTCTTTTACATAAACAGAGTGTTGCGTGAAATTTTAATCATTTGCGAAAAATGTTAATCAAAAATCATTTACAGTTGTTGGAAAAATTACATAAGAGGAAAGAAGGAATTGCCGATGCTTACAAAGTTGACGAGATTGATGTTGATTCCTACTTTTTCTACAATTTCTCGGACATTTGCGTTCAGAATAACAGAATAACCCGATTTAGTAAAGGATTTGAAAATGCAACATTTTCCATTAAAAAATTCAAATATGATGATTATATAACGAAGCAATCATTTGACTTATCGTCGGAGCAACACATTAACAAGTACAAAATTTTGTTTATTTTGATTTCTGTTCCCGAATTTTTAGAACAGTACAGAAATCAAGCACAAGCGAACTGTATTCCAATTCCTGACCCCATAGCAATCACTTCATCTGTACAAAGCGCGTTGTTTTTCCATTATTATACAGATTACAATTCTGAAGGGGTAAAAATTCGATTTGGAATTCGGCTCCCAAATATATATATAAACAAAAGTTCTGTTCCAAATATGGAACACTTAACGAGATTGATTTAAAAAATAACGAAGTTGAACAATTTTATCAGAGCTCGACCTTTTTGTTAAATTATGTCAGTTCGTTCCCACTCAGCTATCCTTATTTAGTAAACAAGCGGTCAAATCATGTGTTACATTTATTTTTCACAAACCATATTTGGTTTCTATTCACGCATTGATGTTCCTGTTTCGTATACGAGCGTCATTTTATAACAAATTCTTCCATATTTAGTTACATTAAAAACTTACCATTTCCTGTTTTGGTTACTAGCGTCACTCTTTCTACAAAATTTTTTCCTTCTTTGGTTACTTTGTTTTTTTTGGATGGAATTCACTATAAATAGGAGCGACATAGTTAGACATTATCATTCTCTTTTCCAAAAATTAATTTCACCTCTGTTTCTCATCGTCCTGCTAACTATTCATCAAAACTTTATCCTACAGTCACATTCTTCTTATCTACAGAGCTTACATCAGTTTTAACGTTTATCTAATTCTAACTTCTATCAATTAATCTGAACAAAATGGAGTTTACTGTGCAAAACAATAGTCTTCTGTACTCATTTTCCTTCACTGAGGAGACTGCTCGGATAAGTGTTGAAGACTTATCAAACGGATTATATGAGTAATCACTTTACCCATCACTGTGTGGCATATTATTGAAAACCAGTGACAACAACTCGACACCTATTATCAGGGTCAGGTTCCAATTACGGAGAATCAGCTTGGAACTCAAGCGATGTGACACGAAGTTGCTATTATTAGTGGACACCACTATCCTCACGTTGCTGGGACAGAATTTTCGCCGAATTACGTCGCTGGCAACATTCAATATACTTTCCCTTGGGAAGAAGGGCAAATTCCCAACTCATGGTTCTCTAGCCCGGATGTAAATCAAGTTTTGAGTTCAGTGGAGGAGTCGGGGATTTTGCGTCAAACTGTGTCGGGCTTTGATGGGAGCGAGCTAAGTGTTGATACTAGCACTTGGTCAGCGATTGATCAGCAGAACTTTGATCCGGCACAGTACTATGGTTCTACTGTTATGTCGACTACTCCATCAATGACAACACCTTCCCTAGAGGATGCAACAGCCCACAATCCATATTTGCTGACTGATGAACTTCAACAACTTCAATCAGCGTTCAACCAACTGATCCTCCAGTAATATTTGAACGTTCTGGACCTTTTGGGAATGAGATTCAGATCTTGCTAGAGTACGTTGTGAGAACTCTATTTGAATAGATTTGAGTTGGTACAATTTTTCAGCTTCATTTGTAATCGATCTTAACGGAAAAGTTTTAAGTTGATTTATACATTTTTCTGGTAATGAATTTAAACATTCTGTATAATATAATCTTTCTTATGTGAGCTTTCATTTCTAAACCAGTTCATCAGGATATCATCAATTAAAATTTTAATTTTTACCAAACTTGACATTTAACGGAAAGAGCGTTATCAAAACTCGACATTTAACAAAAATACTTGATCAAAAATTTAATATTTAAGAAAAAACTGAGCAGAAATTTGATTTCTAAGAAAAGACCTGTATGAAAACTTGATTTTTAAGTTGTTTTAGTAACTGAAAACTTGTCATTTTAAAAATTAAAAAATCTCTTCATTTTCTGTGTTAAATTATACCGTAAACTGGTGAAAATCAGGAAAAAATTTGCGCTTCATTGTATCTAATTGGAATCGATTTTTTGATATTTAAACAAAAAAATTGAATGAAAACTCGGCATGTAACAAAAATTTTGTTGAGAAAACTCGACTTTTATTAAAATTAATTGTTCCAAAACCCAACATTTAACAAAAATTTTTGTGAGAAAAATCGACTTTTAAAAGATTAATTTGTTAAAAAACTCGACATTTAACAGATTAGAGGTATCAATTTTAACATTCAAGAAAAAGATTGTATAAAATGGGAAATTGAATTTTTTGATTTTTAAACCAAAAAATAAAACTGATACTATGTAAATCATTGTCATGCAATTACAAATTTATTACTTTCTAATTTCAAGATATAACAGAGAGTAATCAATTAATCCATGACCATCTAACAAACAGTCAACAATTTTTATCAATTCACTCTCACATTTTGAGTTTTTAATAGAGTGAATTCTGTCCAGAAATGAAGATCCCATCGTTTGTGTGCCTACATTTCTTTGTTCCGCTCGCATTAGATGTCTCTTGAACTTCTTTCTACACAATCTCACAATCTTTTTTTGGACACACTCGGTAACTTCTCAACAAATTTGTTTTCATAATTGTGTTGTACTGCTCTGTCTAACTGAGTAAAGACAAGTCCCGATTTTTCCAAAATATTGCCAAAAAATTGATGTTTATATAAAGAATATAAACAATCGACTGTCTGATATAAATAAGAAAGATCTTCCAGTTTTTGAAGCAAGTCTTCGGTGGAGGGAGAATTGAGAACAATGTGATATCGACAGGTTTTCAGGGGACAGAAACTGTTGTGTGAAGCAACAACATATTCATTTGTAAGAAAATATGATCTATAATCTTTGACAGATACAGACATAAAAAACTCTTTTCACAATATTTTTTTTAAAAGTATGGTAATACCTGACACATAACTGCTGCCATTCTGTAAAATTATTTCGTACGTTCAAATAAGGAAATCAATTTTTTTAGAACTTATATTCCAAATAAGGAAACTAACTTATTTATTATAATTAAAGCCAAATTCCAAGTAAGGAAATCAACTTATTTATTATAAACGAATTCAAATTCTAAATAAGGAAACAAATGGAATTGTCATGTGCAATTTAAAATCTCATTTGAACTATGAATCAATTCAAGGAACAGCGGATTAAAAAAATTCGATGTTTTACTTTTTCAAAATATTTTCGTCACTACTTCTCTCTAATGCAACACAGACGTGCTAAACACAAAAACGCTTTTTCTATAATGATTCAAAAGTTTCCTTTATTGAAAATTTCTGATTAGAAGTCCTTTTAAGGAAAAAGTTTAAATAGACACATTTTCTCTTCCTTTTTAGGAAAGTGTGTGAAAACAATGATGTCATTAGCATAAAAGGAAATTGTGTGTTGTAGACCATAAAATTTTAAGCAAATCATTTAATCAACTTCTTGCAGCTTACTCAAGTTACGTAAATTTCTCTCCCCAAACTATCTCCTTTTTACTCGAGCGCTCCATCAATGTTTATAGATTCACAACCTAAATTGGGTACTGATTCTGTACCATTTTATATTGACTTTGGCTCTCATCCAAACAGATTTGGGAGATTTACTGTGTCCCAAATATTTAGAAATGGACAAAATTACTCTGAACTAAGTCTTCAAAAAAGATAAATGTGGGACATTTGAAAAGTACCAGCAATTGAGAATCGGAGATTACGAATTCAGAAATTTTGTCTCCTGAAGAACGATCTGCTGAATGGAGACTGGGAGATTTAACAAAATCCAGCTCAATTTGAGAAGAACCCAAAAAAGGAAGACGTGCTGCAACAATGTCACAAAGCAAGAGAGATCAGCATTGGAAAAAATCGAAGACTCTACGTTACCTTTATACAGTACGTTCAGCGCAATCCAGCTTCAGTTTATGTCCAGATCCGACTATTTTGTCGCAAAGAGAGCAATGAGTTCAAGCAAGCGACTTACTTCAGCTATAAAATGGAAGAATTCAAGGAACTGATTGAAAATCTTAAAGATTTCTCTAATACTGAACAATGTACATTTCAATAACTACTGCTGCGCAATATTATAATGATTTTTGATATTGAATGATGAATATTCGTTGATTATATGTATTTGTCTTCCAGTAAACAATTTTTCATTTGAAACTTTCTTCTTCTTAGAATGAGTTGGGATATTGGAAGCTCTAGAAACATTTTCTTAAGTCTCAGAGACAAATCAAAATTTTTTACGTCAGGTTACATCACGAGCTTAAAAGGTTTTCATATACAGTTCTTGAAGCGCAAAATTTTCCCAATTTGGATAACTTAGACGTAGAGTCCCAAATTTCTGGATTCAAGTGGGTTTTTCATGTGCGCAGAACAGCTCTAACATATCGTTCTGACAAACAAGAAATTTCCATTTCTCAACATCGCTGGAACGGATATCAGTGGAGTTTTCTTACAATGATTGATTTGAAAAAAGAAGAGTATAAAAATTTAGTAGATCATCTACCAACCCTTCTTTCCTATATAGAAAATTACAAAAAGACTTGCAATATTTTGGACAAAACAACTCAGAGTTAATGAATATTGTTACTCTGTAAACATTTTCCATTGTTACGGAAGCATACTTTCAATTTTTCCAACGAACGAAAAACGTACAAAGTTTTTTCTCGCAGCTTGTAAAATTTGGGACCGAAATGTCGATTTGGACGAAATTGATCGAAATTTTCCTCAAGGAGGAACAATTGGACATGGAAACACTCTTTTGGAATTTTTCTTAGCTAGATCAAAAATTTTTTGTCCACATGCAATTTTACTTGATTCTGCTGGAGCTGTAAAAACAACAACAGACGAAGGACCCGGTTATTGTTACATGCTACCGTAATTACCCAGCTCCTGTCTTCTAGGTCATATAACTGGATTATTCTTTTGAGTCTACATCAAAGTTTGTCATCCTCATATTTTTAAAATACTAGATTGTTAATCATTTGTTAATTATCTCAGCTAAAAAGGGGATAACTCTCGTTGTGTTTGATATTGAGTGCCTGGAGGGAACAATTGTCAAGGAGCTGGGAATTTTCATGGACGGAATTGTGTTGGGATATACATTTCTCCCACCCAATGACTACAAGCCAACAGTTGAAGCAAAGTGGAACACAAAGAATTTACATGGAATCAACTGGAATAAAAGAAAAGTTGATTACTCAGATCTTCCAACCATAATTCATCAATATTGTTCTCCTACAACCGAATATTTTGCCAAAGGATGGGGAAAATGTAAAATCCTTTCCAATTACTTGTGAAAAGATGTGGAAAATTTGGACGATTTTGGATGTCCAAAAGCCTCTAAGTTGATTTCCAACGAAGATATTATCTGGGAATGTAATAGTAACTACCCCTTCCGACAAAAGAAAACATTACACTGTGCAGAGAAGAAAGCTTTTGCTTATGGAACTTGGGTTCCTAATTTTTTTGACAAATTTAAAATTTGTAAAAATTTTGAGGTACTTTGATTGTAATGTATCATATTATCTCTTAATTAATTTTTAAAATCATTTTATTCTTTTGCAAAACATAGAAAAGTTGCTTCAAAAAAGAGAAAATTGAACAAATTTTGTCCTAGCGTTACACAGTTATTCTACATTTCAATTCTGTCGTTTTTCTTAATTTTGAATGTATTTTCCTTTTTTATGCTTTCTGTTATTAATTCTTGTGAAGAGACAGTGTTTTGGCTCTCGCTGTTGTTTCTTTCCTTTTAATGGTTGGAAGCTTATCTCATTTTTTTATTCATTCACATCGCAATTCAGTAGGAACATTTTTTCTATCGTCTCAATGATAACGTTTAAATGACTGAGCATACAGATAAAGGATTAAATTTGAGTAAATTTGTCTTTGATGATAATAATCAAGAACGACAATCATAGAAATGTTTTGGACAGACTTCAAATAGGTCTCTAGTCGTTTTTCTGTCCCAATTTTTTTGTTATACTCGTAATTCTGGCCTGTTGTATAGGACGAATAACATTGGCTACAACTTGTGAAGAAACAACAGTTTAGATTGCAATCCTTTCTAGTACAGTTGGTTATATTTATCTTCACCTAAATTATGAATAAGATAATTTCCACAAAAGAACGAATTTTTATTTCATTGGTTGGACCAAGCCGGTCTGGGAAATCTCATCTTATACGTCAATGGTTAACAATTAGAATTTCTCGACCAGAGCTCGACACAATTTACTACTTCTATCAACATTATCAATCTCTTTATGGTTTAATGTCTAAAGACGTTAAAAATATTGAGTTTAAAGAAGGAGTTGACTTTGAGTTTATTCAAAACCTCCCGAATAACGTAACAAAGTATCTGTTAATTTTTGACGAATCTTGTGAGAAGATTTCCAGTTCTAAAGATTTTGTTAAAATTGCAACAGCTGGAAGACATAAAGGACTCAGCACAATATATATCAAACACAATTTATTTCATCAGAGTAGATTAGGAAGAGATATAGAGTTACAAAATACTCATATTGTCTTGTTCAAGTCTCCTAGAGATGTACTGCAAATAAACACTCTGAGTCAACAGTTGGGATTAGGTTCACAATTAAAAGATTGGTATACCAAAGCAACTTCCATTCCCTATGGTCATTTACTTACTGATTTAAATCCCAAAACAGTTGACTCTCTTCGATTTCGTACAAATAGTGGATCGATTCCTTCAATTTTTTTCCTTCCACAAGATAAACAGCAGACCACATTTTTGAGTAATGAGCACACAACATCTCTCTACTCTGACAACGTTCCAAAGTTATTCCCGGAACTTCAAAAGAACTTACCTAAAAAATTGTCCAAAAGAAATTATTCAGTTTCTAAACGAGCGCATCGTAAACCTGCTCAGAGGAGAACTGTAAGATATTCAAAAACAAGACGTAATAAAGTATCAAGACGAAATTCATCAGCTCATTCCAAAAAGAACTGGAATATATAAAAGGAGAGCGATTTGAAGTTCAAGGAAAGCAATAGAACTAATATCAATTTCAACTCCGTCTATCATTAACCGTCTTTCGTGAAATTGAACAGTTTGTTTTGATTCCTCAGCAGCTTTACGAACAAAAATTCAAATCAAATGTGTAGAAATCGGACAAGAGTGAGGAAAAAGTTAACTTCGTACCACAACATTTAGATTCTTTTCTCAAGGACATCACCACTAACACAAAGTCATTCAAAAACGAATCAGTTGTAGATCAAATACTGAAATGTCCTCAAATCAAGCTGTCCCTCAGTGACTCCATTTTACTGGATGGAATAGATACAAATGTAGCATTTACCAATTTTATTTACTCATTGAAGAGAAAAAATATTGAATTTCCTGACATCTATTACACAATACTTGATGCTACAGGGATAAGTCCGAACAAAATTGTAAACAGGGATGCCAAAAACAAAGACAGAGGGAGTTGGATCCCTTTCAAAATCTGAAAAAGGGAAACTTCAACGATTATACAAAGAAGGAAAAGCTGCATTTGGATCGGTTAGAAATCTTCAGAAAGCGAGCGGTTGATCAAGAAGCAAGGTTATTTCATTTCTCCACGCTAAAAATTCCTTTTACAAAATACCGTCAAGCAACTCGACATTTTAGACGATTACCTGCATTTGCAAAGCAGATAAATGAAATTTGGTGCCTTAATTTAGCTTTTATGGACAAATTGTCAGAGTTTAATAACGGACTAAAGTATTTATTAATCTGCGTTGATGTATATTCTCGTTTTGTCCGTGTTCAACCAATGAAATCAAAGAATTCTACAGATGTTGTAGCAGTTTTCAAGAAAATGCTACGAAAAAACAACATCCCACAAAAAAAGTATGGGTTGATCAAGGTACAGTGTTCGGTAGCGAATTTAGGAAATTTTGTAGACAAAAGAAAATTAAAATTTATTCAACGAGAAGTGACACTAAAACTGCCGTAGCTGAGAGAGCTATCAGATCATTGAAAAACACTATTAATCGCTTCATGGAAGAAAACGGGTATAAGTACCTTGTAAAAATGAGCTCTTTCCTAAATTCAATGAATAGTAGAGTAAATAGATCTACAGGTAAAGCTCCAAAGGAGGTAAAAACAAAGACTTTTTATCAATTCTTTACAAAAATCCGATCAGTCAATACAAAAAACCTCGGTTTAAAGCAGTGGAAAAAGTACGACTTTCGGAATACGATATTCCTTTTAGAAAAGGATACAAGTCACAGTTCACGAGTGAAATCTTTGAAATTGTCAAAATTGCTACTTACAAACCTCCAACATACAACCTCAAGGGAGAGCAGGGTGATGAAATACTAGGAAAATTTTATGAACAAGAACTCTCAAAGTGTATCATTTACTGATGAACTCTTTTACGGTAGAGCTGGTTTCCAACGCATCTTTTGATTGTTATCCAAATAATACATTGAGTTCTTTTACCAATTTTCTTCCAGAACAGATTAACCTTGAAGGAGAATGGGAGGTGGCAATAACCGAACTATCATATCCATCTCTGTACCAAAATATCACTGATGGAAAATTTTTCTATCTAGATGCTGCAACTCCAGGTACAAAACCTTCCGGTTATTACAGAAATGATGCAGGACAATATCCATCAAAATCTGATATTGTGAACGAAATGAACAAAAAAATCCAGGAAAGAGAAAAGTATGAGAAAACTCCAATAAAAAAAAAGTCAACAGAATTACACAGAGAATCTCCCTAAGTCTTCCTAATGAAAACTCGTTACTAGTTCTCTTCAGTACCGATCTCTGTCACATATTTGGGTGTGAGGAAGCTGTTTACGGAATGGGAGTTTTTATGAGTGGTGCTGGACCACATTTTTCCTAAATTTCCCTACGATATTGTTCGAATTCATATATACAGTGATATTGTTGAATACAATTTTGTAGGTGATACAAAAGCCGCGCTTTTTAGATGTCTTCCGTTTATTTCTAATATTAAAATTGGAGACATAATATCTACTGGACAATATATGAATTATCAAAACTTTCCAAACCTACAATTTAAAAAAATTCTGAAAAATTCTTTCAACAGCATTAAACTTGAGCTACGCAACTCATACTGTGAAAAAGTTCCCTTCAATTCAGTAGGTGTAACTAGAGCTGTATTGATGTTCAGAAGAGCTTCAGACAGTCATTTTTAAAATTAGGTCTACAAAAAATGGTTGCAGACAGTGATTTACCGTATTTTCGTGGTTATTCAAGACAAAGGGGGAGAGGATTTGGTGCTTCAGCACAAACAAATGGGAGGACTGTAGTTCCATTTTTGAGACGATATGTTGCACCAGCAGCTAAAAGAGTTAGTGCTGACTTGATTGAATTAAATGCGCCAGAAATCAGAAATGTATTAGCTGGAAGAAAAAAGCTCAATTCTGCTGCCACAGATGTTGGAAAGAAAACTTTACGTACAGCTAGGAGGAGGAAAACCTAGAAAACGACGTATTATTCGAAAACGCTCGCCAAAAATCAGTCGACGTCGTCGAACTAGGAAGGATAATTTTTCGAAACTAAATGAATACCAGATCAACAAATGATAGTAATTTCCGTTATGGACACTTTACAAATTCTTGCTTGGAGATTTTCGACAAAATTCCGGTTTTGGAATCAGTTGAATCCTCCAATATTCAAGAAATTTATCCCAGTATTTCATTGGATGAAAGCAGCATTGAATTTGAATTTGAAACAGATGGAAGTATTTATCTCGATATGAGAGAAATTCATTTACAAATTAAAGTTGGATTGCAAAAGGGAAGATTATTCGGAGATTTCTTGAAAAAAGAGGAGCATGGAAATCCAGATATGGGTATGACTTTCACTGATGATCATTTACAATATTTAACTCAAGTCAACAACTTGTTACACTCTCAATTCTCCAGCTGCGAAGTTTATTTGAACAATCAACAAGTGTACAAATCTAACGGACTCTATGGTCACAAAGCTCTGATATCCAATGAATTCAATGTTTCTACAAAGAAAAATGAAGGAATTTTGGCTTGTCATGGATACGAATTTGAGAAAGATCCTAGTGATTATGAAAAAAGCCCGTTCATAGTTGGGAAGAAGAACTTTTGTTGAAAAATGGGGTCACCTTATGTGGTAAACTTGCAATCGACTTATTTCAATGTGAAAAATTATTACTTCCAAATACAAAAAATAGACTCAAATTGATTCGCGCGAGACCACATTTTTACATGATTACCTACAACCCCCATGTTTCCCTTAGAGTTCTTGACTATTCACTTTTTACGAGACGTGTTGTCGTTAATGAAGTCTATCACCAGACAATCAAGTATCAACTAACACATCAACCAGCTTGCTAAAATTTTATGGAGACAATTGCGTGAACATTTATTGTTCCTTCTGGACAAAATCAATTTATTCAGGAAAATGTTTTCAATAATGCTCCAATCAGGCGAATTGCAATAGCAATGAACAATAATTCAGCAATCACCGGACATTTTCAAGAAAATCCGTTTCATTATCGAAAGTTTGGACTGCGGGAGCTGAGAATTGTTCGAGGGGGGAGAGCTGTTGTCTCAATTGATACATCCAACAATTGTAGAGCTTATGTTACAACAATGAAGGCAATGAGCTTCAACGAAGAAAATCCTGTGTTACCGAATGATTTCTTTACAGATCATTATGTGCTTGTATTCGATCTCACCTCACTCCATGATGCTGGTGAAAATGTTCATTATCCTGAACTCAGTGGAGAAAGTCTTCGTTTAGAAATGTTCTTTGAACGTCCGCTAACCAATGTAACCGAGCTAATTGTTCTCGGAGAACGAATCTCACCAGTTAAAATTGATCAGTTGGGAACAGTTGCTAAAAATGTCTGAAGAACTCCGCATTAATCAAGATTTTTTATTTTTTTTTTCAATTTTTTTTGGTTTTTATATTATTGCCTTCTGCGTTGGAACATTTGTTGGATATGTACTTTCATCACCCAGTTGCAACCCTTTTCATACTATAATATCAAGATAGGGAATGGATGAAAATTGGGGTAGACCTACACCAAACTTATATGTATACCTTATTTGTGCGGTATTCCTGGGACTTTTAATCATCATCATTATCTTTCATCCCGATGTCACCAGTAACAGTGAAGACAGAGTAAGTAAATCTACAGAAGATCTGATACGTACAATTCCCCAATCTAAAGATTGTTGCTTTTTTGAAAAGAACGAATCATTTCAACTTGATTGTAATGTGAGAAATCCCTGTTCCAAAGGAGCTTGCGAATTGAAACAGAAAATTATTTGTCATGGATAATAAATCTCTTCAACAAATTGTTGAACGCAATCCTGAACTAAAATTTAAATACATTGGATCGTTTCCGGCAGATTTCATTCCAATTTTACCCAAATTCAGCTTTGCAATCATTAACACTGCTTCGAGTAAAAAAGTCGGTGAACATTGGATATTGATTGCTCGACTCAACAGAAATTACTGTTATGCGGATTCTCTGGCTCGATCAGTAACACATTACAAATTTTTATGTATAAAGTACCAAAAAATAATACATCGACCACTTCAGAAGATGCTAAATTTTTGTGGATTCTACGCAATTTTTGCAGCATTTCAACTATTTAAGTTTTTCCAAATGAACTTGAACAATATTCTTGTTGTGCACGTGTTAAATTTTATAAGTAACTATATGTAGTAGTGTTCATTTTGGTATTTAATAAGCTGAAGTTAATAAAGTCGACAGTATATGTTTCTCGTAACTGTTTCTCGTGAGTTTTCTAAACTTTTTTATCGAACTTTATTAACCACTCGGCTGACTGTACCTTAATGTTCATTGAAATTTATACAATTTATTGTAAATGATTGAGTATTTTTGTATTTTGATGCTCATAATTTGTACTGTGTCTGTCATTTTAGACTATTTTAATTCATTTTTTTTTATTTAACATCTTTTTTCAAAAAAAAGTACAAAAAATAATGCATATATGCATGTAATTAGCAAGATGGCGCAGTGGGAGCGCGCTGGGCCCATAACCCAGAGGACGGTAGATCAAAACTACCTCTTGTTATCTCGACTTTTTTCTATTAAGGAGCGCGCAAAAGACAACTGTTACACAATTGATTCAAACAATTAGGGGAACAATCTTTGCAATTGACCGAAAGCTTAACAACAAAAATTCAACATGTCACATAATGACCCTCAGATAATTAGGGTAATTGAAAACCCACGCCAATTAACTTCACAATTTAATATGACCTAAAATTTGTAAACAAAAATTCAACATGTCACATAATTAACCCTCAGATAATTACAGCAATTAATTACCCACCCCAATTCTGTTGTTCTCAAGTAAACACTTAATAACTACACAAAAATTGATATTTTCCCCTGAAAATTTCAGCCAATCAGGAGCGTCTCCAAACCTACCCCCCACATTTGCACCGACTATACTACTACCATATGTGCATGCACAAATACATGCACAAAACCTATACCCTATCTTAATACATGGCGGAACTTATAACTAATCTTAATACATGTCCGCGGCTCTAACTAATCTTAATACATGTACGCGGCTATAACTAATCTTAATACATGTCGGCGGCTATAACTAATCCTAATACATAACGGCTATAACTAATCTTAATACATGGAGATCCTATCCCTAATCCTAATACACGGAGATTTTATTCCTAATCTTAATACATGGAGATCTATTCCTAATCTTAATACATGCAGATCTATTCCTAATCTTAATACATGTACCCTATCTTAATACATGCTATCTATACCTATCTTATTACATGTGAGAGGCCCCTATCTCCTAGAAATTACGCTATACCCTATCTTAATATATGGGGGACCTCACCCCCGGGGAGGGTAGCTCACCTATATACTACTGTCCCCAGTTAGTCAGTCTATGCAAAGTACAAAATTCTACAGTTCCTTTAATCTCTGTTTAGCTCAAGCCTCATACTAAATGTTCAGATGGCTTTCATTTAGACCTTCTGAGAAACTTGTTCAAAATGTGTTTTCAATCAACTGCAATAGCCCGCCATTGATCAGATCTAAAAACCGCTTTTCTTACGAGAAGTACTTTTGATAAAAGATAACTGATAACTTTTGATCATCGAGGCGAAAAAATGGCTGTGTAGGGCTCAAGATGATGAAGGAAAAGATGTAATTTACCTTGGAAGTAGTTGTCGCGGATCAGCGTAATGTTCTACAAACTGCATCTGAAATGTGTATAGCATGACAATGTGACACCCACACACTGCCAAGAGGATAAGAGTGACGTAAGCAAACCAGGGTCCCACTTCCTGCTTTGCTGACCACCAAGTCGTGAAAAAGATAAATACCTGCAACACAGCAATTCTTTTCAGAATGTATGAAGAGATTTTGTAGTTTAACTCAGTTTGTTATCTTGCAATTAGCTTGTTTGAAGAATCTACACCGAATGTGATGTAAAAGTGGAAAACCTATAAGAAATTATGCCAAAATCGTTAGGAAACTTGAAAGAATCTTGCAAGACAACTGTCGGATCTAAACAAAGATTACAAACTCTATTTCTGGCGGACAATTTTCAGAATCTTCTGATCAAATGAAAAATTTAAACACCTGAAAAATTGAGAAAAAAAAGAAAAAATTTTTACTCCGAACAAGTTTGCAACGAAAGATTTATCTGCTGTCACAACTTATTCAATGTATTTTTCATTTTTCATTGAATAGAAAATGAAATGAAAATGCGTTTCACGAGTGACTAAGTTGCTACACATTTTTAATATAAAATGTCACCTTTTGATAATTTATCTAAACCATATTTCATAACGTCTTAGCGACGAAAAATGAACAAAGTGATAATTCAGTCCTCGTGAGCAAAAAAATTTAAAAATTTTTGACATTATAAGTGTATATTCATGCAGATAATCTCAAAAAACAGTTTTAGTTATCAACTGTGTGTCATAAAACTATGCAGATGAAAATGATGATAAAAGGGTGATGAAAAATGAAAAACTCACAGAGAAATAGACGGCTGAAGACAAACTGGGGTAGCAAATTCCAGCTACACAGAGGGAGAGTGTAATTGAGAAATAGTGCACTGTGTCCTGGAAAGATTTGCTCACCACTGAAGACCCTCCCCCGACAACCACCACATTGCCACCCGCTGTCGCACCCGGGTTCAGAGTGTTTGGGTTCCTATTCACATAATGAAAAAAAATTTATTTGGCATATTTTACGTCATCGATGTAATTCCAATTTACATTAATTGTTATCCAGTTAACAGAGAACAACTTAATGTGAATTGTGTATAAGATAAGCTTGAAAAGAAGCTCTACTTATTCAACATACACTTAGTTAGAGAGATGAAGTATTGCGTAACAAGAATGAGATAATCTATAAATATTATAAAGATATGACTACGACCGAGATCTTAAGACCGGTTGTTATAATGAACAGCACATTAGACTCACATAGTTTTAAGTAGCTGAGATTACTTAGTGCTCTGGAATTAAATTTTACCCGTTTTTTGCTATTTTTTCTCGATGATTATCAAAAACGAACCATTTAATTCTGATATTTTCACTAACAAATTAGCTATATCTTCAACATTCGGAACAATTAAGTGTACTTAATGGACAAACAGCAATAGCAAAGCTAGTTTTGGTCCATTGTTGGACTGTTACACTCCAAAAATGTTTGACTGTTCGAATTGTAATCAGTCGGTCATTTTTTTTAAAAAATTCGATCTTATTTTACGTTAATTGAAGAACAGAACAGTTCAAATAAAAGTTTACTGGTCGTGGGTCCAATTGGCTTCCTAAGCAGCTCCAAATTAATGTATCTAGTTTTCTAATTGAACGCTTGTGCTCGTTTTGACTTTTGAAACTATTTGATTTTTAATTAAAGTGGCCTTATCTAACGTTGCCACTACTTTTCTCTTAATTTGGTCGACTTGTGGTTTAGTGTCAGCAAAGAAAGAACGCTTCTTCTTACCACTGAGTAAAATTCAACCTTTAATGCAATTTTACGCTTTAATTTATGGTTTTCTGGGTTTGATACCACCAGATTTCACAGAATTTTTTCTGATTTTGAGGCATTGGACCATTTTTCACGTTCAGACTTTCTCGTTTTTTTCTCCTTATCAACTTTTGACAGTTCAAGTAACACAATTTTGGCGTCCGAAATAAGACACAATTGAACATATCAACCTTTAAAGGTTCAGATAATGGTTTTAACGCCTTCGCTACCATTTTCTCTAAGAATTTAATAGAGTTTCTTTACTTTTGTTTTTAGCTGTCTGTCGTTTTCATTTGTCTTTTAGTCGTATGAATTTTACTGGGGAATGACAAGTCTCATTGCCTTTTTATGGAGGATTAGATGAGCCAATAATCTGAATTGAGTAGATAGCTTACGGCTTTAATGACTTCGAAAACTAGCACACTTTTTAACTTCGCATTTTTGTTCTTTGTTATGTGGATGTTACCTATTCCCATAAAATTTAGGTCACATATGACCTTTTTGGCGTTAAGAGCACGCGCAAGTATTCAAAAACTAAAGAAAAAACGAATTCGTTTAGACAATACTAGCTTCGACACGGGTTTTTCCCAAAATACAATAAACTAATTTCGATTTTTGTCTATATTTGACAATTTTTTTGTAAACGTAACACATATTCTGAGTAATTACCAGTCTCAAGGGTTTCCAATGGATGAAAAAATGAACCCATTTATTTTTTTTTTTCAATTTGTAGCTAATGGCTTTCATGACTTTGAAAGTAACTCTTTTCGAAAAATATAAAAATGTTTCCTAATTTTACACATTTTTCTCTTTTTTTTGTCAATTTGTTACTTAGTCTCACTAATGAGAAGTCACTTTACACATTATTAACATTCGAAGAAGGCGCAACCAATTATATTTTGAGGGGCAAAATCTGGCATTACGGCTTCAACGGCGTTTTCTCGCAAATTTCGATTGAAGATTCGTTTTTTATCTCCATTTGTTCCATTTGTAACCACATAGAAAGTCGAATAAAGACAGGGCTTAAACTCTCCTATAAGGCATTGTTAATGCTAAAACATTTGGATGACTTCAGTTGATATCAAATGGTTTTCTTTACTTTGAAATTAATTGTTTTTAAAATTTTAATTGAATTTCTTAACTTTGCTGTTTTTGTTACTTTAAGTCTACCTGTATTCGAGTCTTATTAGGGACTGGTCCCATATCTTTTCTAGTAAAATACAAGTTATTTTGCTCTGTTTCAGTTTTATCTGACGCTATCTTGGCTATGTTATTGAGTTTTTTTTAAAAAGGACATAAATTTTGGATGTAATTAAAGTTCGTTGTTGTTGTTTGGCACCTTTCAGAAAGATTGCTGAAAAAGTAGCAGGCAGACTTTGAAGCGAATCCACTCGAATAATTAAAGTTTGCAGTGTTTAATTTTTTGAGAGTTGGAACTGATTCAAAGATGCAAACTGATACCTAGGTTTAGGCATCTGGTATTTCCTGCAGAAGGAGAGAGAGGAGATGGAGGCTATCAAAGTCAGCACATCAGGCAACACCAGTCTGATCACATCTGCCACTGAAGAGCGGCTCTCGTGCAATCTATAAACATAAGTCGACTTTTTTCCGCTGCCCAGAATTGAAGTTCATTATGTTCATAATAAATTCAGAATTGTACTCTGAATTTTATCCTCTCAATTGTGCCATGAAATCTCTGATAAGTGCCATGACCAGAACTCTGATCATAGAAAAAATAATTAAAAAATTTTCATGATTCAGTACTGAAAAATTACGACACAGCTCCGGTATGGTGTTGTGAAATGCGACGTTGGTAGTATAACAGCACTGATTAGGGGAATATATGAAATAAAAAGATGAGATCATGGCAATGTTATTATAAAAAATATTCATAACTGTTTCAGCTGATAACACTTACAGTGTAAGGCCCATGTGACGTAGCAGGCTCTCCTTAGCAGAACCTAAAACACACAAAGACATCTATTATTCTTATTTTCAATACTAAGTTGTAAGGTATCATATAAATATAGCATTTATCATAGAACACGTGAAAAAACTGTTTCACACCCTACCCCCCATAATAGCAATTATTAATTATAAATATATAAATACTAGACCCGTATCATGCCAGGCCATGTATGCTATATTTGCCAAGTTAGTGCAAAAAGGCTCATTAGAATGTGTTACGTATTCATGGCCAGGAGAAGAAAAACTTTGTCCGGGGGGGGGGGGGGGGGGAACTTGGACGCGCTCGGTATGGTGCATTCTCAGCACAGAATGTTCCAACTTATTCCACCCACAATTATTCCCGCACTTCAGGGGAACTTGTTCTGAAATAATTTTCAAACGAAAAGCTTTACATGAGTGTCAGTTGAGTATAATTCATTTTTATAATAAGAGCAAAGAAAAACCATAGCCGGAAGAATTCCGGAAAAGACTCGAAGATACCTTCGCCAAAAAGCAGTCAGAAAAATTGAAAAAAAAAACGTTTAAATAGCTTTGTACTATAGAACTTGTGTTTAATTTGTAATAGAAACTGCGCACACACATTAAGCTTTTGTTCAGTGACAAGCAAAAGCAATACAATATAAGTATGGGCCAGAAATTGCTAAAAATTGCCCTAAAACCGGAGAATCAGTTGAAAAACCTTCAAATTAGCGCAAACCTCACTTTCATTACCAAAAACCATGGAAACGCTATCAAGATAAACTTGAAACTATAAATTTAGTCTGAACTCTTAGACAACATAGAATTTTCGAAAAACAAAAAACGCTTGAAAAAACGCGCACGTGAACAAAAAAAATTGTGCGTTTGGCGAAAATTTTTTCGCACCTAGATTTCTCGCTCTGTTTCAAAAAAGGCATGAACAAAAGAACCACTCTCTCTTTTCTCCGCTCTTCAAATTGGTTTGCTGAAACAACTTTTACAAACTTTATTTACTCCCTGAGCTTCCGCTTTTCTCCCTAGTTCACTTATTAAAAAAACCGAAAAGCATAAAGCCTCTTCGAGTCCTGAAAAGCTGAGGACAATTATTTGCCGAAAGAAGTAAATTGAAGTATAAATTTTAACTCGGAATGAATTTTAACTCAGAACACAAATATCCGAGGCGTTCTAAACAAAAGTGAACTCTGCAAAAACAAATTTGGCAAAGATTAGGCACTTAAAGATTTCATCAGAATTGACAGGAAAAACGTTGTCACTATCTTTGTGAACAAAAAACTTCAATAAACGAGGAGCCATTGAACAACATCTAAGTATTGGAAAAAATCACCGAGTCTCATTCAGTTTACCTTGCTTGAAACGTTCACTCCGTGAAAACCACAAGAAGCATCAGAAAACGGCACAAAAAGTATAGTACACCAAAAGTGCTTGTTTATTTCTTCTTTTACTTGTCTTGTTGTGATATATCATAAAACACAAAAATTCAATTTGGCACGAAAACAAAATCAATTGAGTATTTTTGAGACATCAATTTGATAAACTCTAAAACGTCTGGGCCTGAAAAAGTCGGGCGACCACAGAAAAAATTAAAATCAAATAGTTTCTATAGAACAGTTTAAAAATAAGAACCAATAAATGGACGCTGCTAAAAATTCGGGTATTGAAAATTAATGGAAGAATTGAGAAAAAAGTAAGCTAATGGAAAGATTCATCTGGAACGGAAGAACAAATAAAGTTTCTGAACTTGGAGTAAATTCAGAAATTTTAATCTATAAGAAAATTCTATCAAATACTCAAGCACGCAATTTGTAACACGTGCGTGTTTGTCAGTATTAAAAAAACAGTCCAAGAAAAAATGAAGCTCAAAAATTAATCGTTGAATCCTAGCAAGGTTTGTAGCAAAATATTTAAGAACTTAGTAAATAGCCATGCCAAAACGTCAATTAAAAGATGTTCTCCGATACAAAAGAACGTTCGAGAAATTGTTCTTCACACCATGAAGTCGTCTTCCCAAAAGTTCTGGTGAATGATATGCATAGACACCCGTAAGATTGTTCAGCAACTTATTGCTCTCAAATTTTCCAATTTACCTCGTTTTCATGAGAAATGGCTACAATCCAAGTCAGAAATTGTCAGACATAAAATGGTAAAAGAGACAAATCCGTAAAAAAAGCGTCTGGATTGAAAAACTTCTAGAATATTTTGCTCTGAACAAATAATTAGCCCCAAATGATGAAGATCAAAAGATTAGATATTTCCGAATACGCTGACACGAAATTTTAACTCGCCATTAGCAAAAGAAAAGGAAGGTACAAAAACCAAAGAGGAGACCAAAGGAGATGGAATTTTGGATATTCTCAATTGACTCACAAGCTGTCTTTTGGTGCATGATATTTAAAAAACACCTGACTGGTTCTTAAAAGAACAAAAACGCAAATGACTCAGGTGCAGGAAAGCTTTGTTGTTAAATTTGTTTATTTTAATTAATCAATTAAGTTTACGGTAGAAAATTTTTTGATGTGTTCTTTTTCTCCATCAAACTTAATTTGCAGCAGTTTTTCTTTTCGCAGAATTAACTTATTTTACATTCTTAGGATGAAATCAAGAGAGAACAAACTGCTTTTATTTGAATGACAGCTAGTATGTGTCCCTGTGAAAATGGTTTTTTAAGCATTGAAACTTTTATAAAACCTCAATTTCATCCTTTTATTAATTGTTCATGCATTCTCCTTAATCAATTCAATGCACTATATGGTTTAACAATGTCTTTTCTTTCCTGAGAAATTTCTTCGAAAAGGTGATCTTATTTTTTCAACAACCAGTGATACGTTTTTTACCGAGCGTTCCTTACCTGTCAAACTTTTTTAGGTTGTCTGATCTGAAAAAATTGTTTAAGAGTCATTGCAAACAAACAAATATCAAGCTAAGTTCCAAAATCATGATAATTATGGAACTTTTTTTCACTAGTTGCATCAATTTTGAAAGGAATAAATAATTTTTTTGCCCGTTTTGAGTCCTTCTGAAAAATGATTATTTTAAAACATTTTTTACTTGATGGATCACTGCATGAATGGTGACGTTAGAGTGGTGAAATTAATGATCAATTCATTGTTAAATATTTAACAGGTTGTTCTAAAAATTATTAATTATCTTGATATTGTTATTTCATTCATTATATTATTTTTTTTCTTTTTTACCGTGATCAATTTCTTTACCGTGATCAAATAAGATTAAAAAATGTTCATCCACTTGTTACGTTTCGATATACTTCAAGATCAAGTGGTTGAAGGTTTATCTGAATTAGTTTAAAATTTTGCAATAATCAGCTTTTCAAAATCATGAAGAACAACAATTCGCGACAATAAGTGCATCCCGGAGAGCTCTACTTTTTTCACCACGATTCATTTAACCCGGAAAACGTTCACCCAAAAACTCATTCCCCAAACCCTACGTATCAATAATATTGAATGCTATTCATACTAATTATATTAAAAAAATGAAATTGGGGTGAAATGATAGAGGTCGAAAAAAATGTGTGAACATTCGGGACGCCATGTTTAAGTATTCCTGTTAAGATAGTGAGTTTCGCCGATGTTAAGCCCTTTTTGCGTCATTTAATTCAAGTCTGTTCCAAGTTATTAGCGATCAAAAAGAGCAGAAATTTTAATAAATCAAAGGACGAAGAAATTCACTTTTTGTTAGTTTGAGGTTTAGTTCTCCAGACAAGTTTGTGTATGTGAATTAACTTTTCACCAGAGTTTAAACATGTAACTGGTTATAATAAACCCTGGCACGTTTTTTATTTGATCGTTTCCGACCCCAATTCGCTTTGAACTTGGGTTTTTCACTTTCTTAAACTGCAACAGCGCATTTAAGCCTTTTTAATGTCTGCTAGGTAAGATTTACAGCAACACAGATCAAATACATACACTTTCGTCCACGAAACATTCTTAAACATTTTATTAAGCTTATACATATAGCTTATTAATACACGCGGCCGTAGAAGGTAAACCCTACGCATAATCCAGTACATTTTCTAAGCCTTGTTTTGGGTGCGCAGTTCTAATTTTAAGTCGCCCTGTCATGTTTTCAGACTTTGACTTCCTAGAAATGTGGAGTGGATAAGCAACTTGTGTAAATTATGACGCAAACCCACATTTCTTCAATCTTGAGTTAAAGTAGCCCGCCCAGAACAGCATGAGATCTATCTAAACTAGCGCATGATTAAAATTGTGATCAGATTTGAACTTGTGATAAGACGTCAATTTTGACCTTGAAAATGATCGTGCATAGCCGTGAACAAAAAACGTCTGTGAAAGATTTTTTAATGCATAAATTTAAGAATGTCTTGATACGGGTACCGGTTGTTGCTGGGAACGAGTCGGGTACAGAAATGTGCAATTAACACCACGCTAAGACGATGGTAGGATTTTAGGGGGGAAATGGGGATTTATGAAAGGTGTTGGGAGCGAATGGCCGTGTGTACAATTTGGTGGTAATTAAGGCGCGACGTGAATTTCGAATGAATGGCATTTAAAAATCATTGGGAGTCTGAAGGTATTACAATCGAACAGAATTAAGCCGAAATTAAACCAGGAGTAAATCTAGTCAAAGCATATGGTGTTTATTTGTTTACTTGTCTAGTTTATTTGTTGTCGCCACGTTTCAAAACAATACTAAATGGACCTAATAAAAGTGTCAGTATAGCAAAAAAATAAGCATAGGTTCATCTTTTTCCATGGTTTTCTGTCAAAAATGGGAAAAAGGACCCTAATGGAAAGCATTCTGAAGCGAGCTTACTTTTAGCGTCGATCTGTTCCACTCTTTGAAAAGGCAAATAAAAAACGTCAGTACCATAGTCGGACAGCAACGGTTATCATGTAAGATCTTGCAAGATTCCTTTAAAAGGAAGATTTCCTTGCAAGATCCTGCAAAAGACTTTTATCTTGCAAGATAAGCGTCGTTAATAGGCTAGGGCATAAAAAAACTTTTATTGTTTAAACTGTGTTATTTATTTTGAATTAAACTGAGTCATTTTCATGCAGAATTATGAAACATGATCACTCTGAAGTAAAAAGAAAATGTGAAGGGCGCAAGAAAACCCTCGACCCGGGCTAAAACTAACATAGAATTCTGATTTCTTGCGAAAACTGTTCAGCCCAACAAGCCAGCATGCAAGTCTGGCATTAAAAGCAAGTCAGATCCAACTCAAACATGCACGAAACATCTGAACCAAATTAAAAACCAAGAAATTATAATTGTGTGAACAAACCAGGTGAACAAACAAATGACAAAACTATACTTTTTATAGATAGGAACAAAATTAATATTGACTGTTTTCAAAAGTAACAAACATATCGTGACCAATTAGAGGTCGGTTTGTTACCCTTATGAAGAAACAGTTTTTAATCAGCCACCCTCAACCAATCTGACAATAAAATATAAGCCAGGTAAATTTGAATTAAACCAGTGGGACTGTTAATGTTGTTAATGTGCGTTTATTTTGAAAGTCAGGCAGAAACAGAAAAAAAAAGAAAATGTTGTTTTTTCAGATAAGTTCTTCAAGTTTTTCAGTTGAGTTCTTCTTTCACACAAATTTCTTTTCTAATTTTTCAACGTATTCTGATTTAGCACATCTTGAAGTTAAAATAAAGCATATTCTTCTTAAAAAACACAATTTTGGCCATTTTTGCCACAAAATTACCGAACACCATAAAAGAAAATTATGAAAAGGGAAAACAATTCAATATACTTATTCTAGGCACTGCTGATTTACAGCTCTGTGACATCAAAAATGAAGCTACGTAAATACAAGGCATAATATTATCTTTATTTTTAAAGTCTAAAGATCTAACTATATCAAAACATATTTTTGTAAATAAATTTTATCAAATAAATTAAAAGTTTGAAGTTAAATGCATTGGTCAAAAACAGTCCATAAATTGTATTAGCATGTTATGGAAATCATAGCAAATGCCATTGCCATTAGATCTGAATTGTGGTCATTTCATTAGACAGAGGGTGGTGGTTTTAGAACTGGTATGAAAACATGAGTTGAAAAGGGGGTGGGTACTGTCTAAATATTATGATCCAAATGTCTTTTAGTTCAACATGTCTTACTTATACACACTGTGGTTTATACTGGCATAGACGACCAATGTCATCTGTTTAACTAGATAATTTTCTAAAATTTTCTAAAATTTCAGAAAATGTGTAGAAATCGAAGAGACATTTCCGTACGAGTGGAAATCAAACCAATATGAAAATTGACTACAAGAGGGGAAAGAAGGGATTATAAATTCTCGCGTTAACCAACTTCCGCGTTCATTGCTTTTTTAGTTGATGGAGTGAATACGTTTTTAGACATTTAATTCTAAACACATGCAACACCAGCAGAGTTTCATTTTTCACTCTAAGTTTGATTTGATTCTGATCATAATGAGTTACAGTGAATCATCAGTTACAATACACCCAATGCCAAAATACCCAATGCCATTATACCCATTTTTTTACCTTTGATCTTTTCGGTCAAAAGATCTGATTAAAAATTAGCGCTCGAAATTATAAGTATGTTTTATCATACTCGGGCAGATAAATTGGCCTCATGTTCGGTTGTGATAGTTTCATATCAAGTCCCAAGGGCCGCTAAGGCATGGAAAAAAGAACTAGTCTTACGTTAAAAACTTGATCATTATACTTGTTCCATTAAGATTTTTTTGAATTTTGTTTTCTAGAGCGAGTTATCGATGTTTAATTTTTTTTATTATTAGACGGATTTGCATTATTTTTATTAACATTTTCCCAAATTTTTGCCCGAATATTCGTCATTTTTGCTAAGAATTGTTAAAATTTTTTAAGAACAGCGTTTTTGATTTTATTTTTAAAGACAAAAAAGTATTACATTACTGAACATTTTTGTTTATAATTTTTGGCAAACATTTTGGATAAATATTTCAAAATTCAGCTTTTTTCATCAAAAATAGCACAAAATGAGCTTCTTTAGTCCCTTTTGATTAAATTTTCCGGAAGTTAACAGCCAAAAACCACTATAACAAATTTTGCAGACTCACAAGTGGGCTATTCCTACTTCAAATTCCATTGAGAGTGATCTGTAAATAAAATTTTGCCGTTCTTTGCTAACTTTACTCATTGATTATCAAAAACGCAGCATTTATTTTTGATTTTTTAGCTAACAAATTATCTATAACTATAACATTAGCAAAATTAGGTGATCTTAATGGACAAACAGCATTAGCAGAGCTAGTTTTGGACCAGGTTTGGACTGTTACAATCCAAAAATAATTCGGATTGCAATCAGTCGGTCTCTTGTTAAAAAGAATTCGATCCTTTTTTTAAACAGAAAACAGATCAATTCAAAATAGAGCTCACCGGTGATAGGTCCATTTGGCTTCCTAAGCAGTTCCAAATTAAAGAATCTATATTATTTACTTGAAAGGTTTGAAAGGTTGTTGGTTTGACTTTTAAAAACATTTGATTTCTAAATAAATATTGGCTTATTGAAATTTGCCTCTATTATGTTTCACACTTTGGTCAACTTTTAGCTTTGTGTCAGTAATGAAAAAAATACTTTTTCTCTCTACAGAAATCAAAAATTTAATTTTTATTGCGGTTTTACGCCTCAAGTTATTGTTTTCTGGCTTTGATATTACTATATTTCTCTTTTTTTTATTTTAGGCATTTGCCCATTTTTCACGTTTTCTCCTTTTGTCACGTTGATAAATAATTAACAGTTCGCACATCACATTATCGGCCTTCAAATTAAAACGATTATTGTTTTAACGGCTGCGACACCACTTTCTCGAAGACGTTTATTGAATTTTTTAAATATTGTCTTCAACTGTCGTTTTTACTTTTTCTTTTTAAGTCGTATGAAGTTCCTGTATAATGACAGCTTTCATTAGTTTTTCTGGAAGTATAGATGAGCCAATATTCTGATTTGTGTATATAGCTGAGTGCTTTCAGGCCTTTAAAATCAACTTTTTCAAAAAAAAGAAACACATTTTTAACTTAACAAATTTTTTCTTCTATTGTCTATTTTTTACATAGACTCGTTAATTACAAGTCTTATATGAACACTATTGGTGTCAAAGGAAGTTGTCACAAAGGGATTAGAGTCAGGAAGTCTAATGTTTTCAAAGAATTTGTTATGACTTTACTGGCTTCGACACGGTTTTTCACAAAAAAAATAAATTCAATTTTTATTTTTGTCTTATTTGAGGTTCTTTTTACAGACGCAGGACAGATTCTGGATAAATGCATGGCTCTAAGGCTTATTGTCACTGAGTTATTTGCTTTGGTGGCTATCTTTTTGTTAAATCACAAACTTTTTTTCGAAAAATACTTGAATTTTTGGGGTTTTCTATCTGTTCCTCATTTGGTAGAAAAAAGTGTGAATGAGCGGCGTCGGAAACTTATATGCGATCGAACCTTACCGAGCCTCCTTGTTTAGTATAATATCTCAATCAGATAATATTACGCTAAAAAATTGTTCTGATATTTTCAACATTAGGATAAAATATTGGTTATAGTTTGGGTATTTTGTCACATTAAGCAATTGGGCACTGGGTATTTTAGCATTGATTAATTTGTCCTAACAACAAATGGTCCATGTTCAGTACTGTTTTCAACCAACTTCAGTACTGTTTGCAATCAACTTCAGTACTGTTTTTGATCCGAACACTAATTTCGTATCGACTCATAGCGAAAATTTAACAGCATGTTTTTCAATTTGAAGCGACTTTCATTTTAAAATTGAGTGAGGTCATCAAATCCAGAAGACTCCAAATATAACTTCTAAATCCCGCCCCTGAAAAATTAAGGGTAAGAACAAAGAAACAATTGTCGGATGTTTAAAAGAGGTGTGCTTAAGATTAAATATTCACTCAATGCACCTTTAAATTGTTGTCTGAAAACTAGCAAGTAACTAGGACTGGCTAGTTTCTCTTTTATCTGCAAAATTTTCCAGTATTGTTTGTCTGTACAATATTAAATACACCTGCAATTATGTAATTCAAGAAATCATTGTTGTAGAAAAGCATATATAGACACAAGTTTCTACAAGTATTCGAGTTTTAAAAGTAGAGTTTAGAAAATGGTAAAGACGTGTTGATGTATTGTATTTCAAATGAAAGAACAAAAATCAAAGAAGAGCAAAATAATTGTCTCGTCAAATTTCAACTGCATTCATTATTACGCAATTTAAGAGGCGATGGGATTTAAAGGGAAGTGCTCCAGACTATCATTTTTCCATAAGATTCTATTACAATTACTAGGCAAGTATTAAAAAAGCTATCGAAAATGATCTCTTAACATCAAAATATGTATCCTGTCTACTGTTATACGATCTGAGAAAAAAATCGCAAAATTTTTACAGAGAGATTCAAAAATGAGTAATAAATTATTTGATTTTAAATGTTGAGTTTAACAAGGAGGCTCGGTAATATATTTTTTAAGAAAAAAATTGTAATTCGTTCAACAAAATATGAGACCTGCTCTTAGTGAGACTAGGTAACAATTAGACGAAAGGAACAAAGAGGAAAAAGTTAAAAAACGATTATAATTTCTTACAAACAAACTTTTTTAAAGTCATGAAAACCATTAGCTGTCAACTGATAGATTAAACAGGTTTATTAATAAGTCCAGAAGAAGGCATTGAGACTCTCATTATCCAAATTGTATCCTACGATTAATGGTGAAAACAAATAAAAATTCAGTCAAGTTTTTCTAAAAATCAAGGTCCAGCAATCAGCCAATAAAATCCTCAGCAATTAACTAAGCTCAAAAATCAAATACATGACTGCGCCCACATTCAACGCTAAAGCTACTTGCGCTTAGTTTGCTAATGCTACGAGACACCAAAAATCAACATTGAGCAAAAATTCCTAAATAAAAAATAAATGTCGTAGAACCGAAGCCAGAAAACCAATAGATTAAGCATTAAGCCGCTAATTGAAAGCACCAGTTCGTCAAAAAATAATGCAAACTGCAAATAATCAACCTAAGCAACAAATTAAAAGAAATAAAAAAATGCGAATAAAAAGTCGGCAACGTTCAAAAAACAAGGATATTTTTCAAAATAAATGAATTCACAGTCATGAAAAACATTAGTACCGGACTTAAACATTTACCTAGATTCATTTGCAGCTCCATAGGAAGCCAGAATTGTCAGTATCCAAAATATACCATACGTTTACAAAAAAAACGACAATTATGTTCAAAAAATGAACAAAAAACTACAAAATTTTGCGAAAAAACGGCATCGAAGCCGTTGAAAACAGAATCTATTCTTTTGGAACGAAAATTATATTCAACTGCACCTTCTTTAAGAGCCGTTGCTGAGCTGTGTGTTCAGACATAAGCTTAAAAAAGTGACAAGACAATAAAGAAATATGTTAACTAAATGTAACGTACAAAAAATGGAACTCCCTGGTTTCAAAGCCGAAAACCCATATATGAAAACATAGTAATGGCAAAACTCCAATTCTCTAGAGAAGCGCGACATTGCTGCTGGAGCTGAGCTGCAAGTTAACACAAAAAAAGGAGAAAAAAAGCCTGAAAAAAGATCATACTTTTTAAAATAAATAACTCGAAGTAACGAAAGGAATTAGTTTCAGATTTCAACAGTTAACTATGAAAATTTGCACCTCCATAGGAAACCAAAGACCCGCCAGTATCCGGGAATGTTACGAACAACAAAAATCGACAAACAAGCAGAATTTTAAAAATCAATCAATTTTTGCGAGAAGACGGTGTCGAAGCCGTTAAAAACAGAACCTATTGACTAAAAATCTCAATTATGTTCAATAGCAGCTTCTTTCAAAGCAGTTTTTGTGTTATGTATTCTTTCATTAGCGTAAAAATGTCACAAGACAATACAAACAAATGTACAAATACGAGAAACAACGGGCCAATGCACAAAGAAAATTATGATAGGTCTTATACCATACCAAAAAATAACATTTCTGAAAATATGAAAGCAGTTAAATCTAAATGTCATGTCATTAGAAAAATGGTGCTACCTCTCTGCTTAAAATGTGCTACAAGATGTCACGAAATGGCAAAATCTCAAATTTTCACCCTTTCTTGTTTTTAAATCAAATATTTTTGGATGTTATGAAAACAATAAGCTTTCAACTAAATCGCATAATTTTTAATTTTGTAGCTCCATCAGATGCCATTTGCATTGCAAAAATTGTTTATGAAGCTTTTAAATCTAAGCGCTTTTCACTGAATATTGAAGATGTGTTAATTGCGCCCATTTTGCAAGTACAAAAATTGGGTCCGTAATTGGGTAAAAAGTGATGTCATTCCAGTTCAGGTAATTCACTTAAAAGGAACAAAACAAACAAAAAGTTTAGAAAGGAAAACAGCAATCTGTACAGTTCGAACCCACAAAGAGACCAGAACTAGCCTTGATATTTAGTTTTTTAACACTCTATTAGCGAACAAATGTAAAAATAGACATTTTTGAAGTTTTAGATGATTGTGTCCGCATTTTTAGATTTGTATTTGCGGCTAATTTTAACAAAGTTCTGTATAGAGTTGTATTTTTGATTGAAAAATATCTGAATTTTGAATTATTAGTCAATTTGTTCTTGAAACTTTCAGATAAAATTTTTCACCACCCTTATTGTTTGACCCACATTAGAGGGGGAGCAAATTTACACTAAAATGGTTTTTTGTTCAGACAATTGAGGCCAATCATTGTAGATAATTGTATCTTTAGAAAGCTCGTCCAGCATAGAATATGGAAAAAAGGATTCTTTGATCCTCGCTTTTTACAGGGATTTACCAAGGTTTAAAGTTCTGTTAATAGTAGACAAAATTCGGGTGTTTTTGTTCACATTTTCCGTATTTTTGGCCAAATATTGCTCAATTTTGCTAAATATGTTAAAATTGTTCACGATAGTGTTTTTGATTTAATCTTTAAAAACAGAGGAGGGTTGCTAAATTGTTGGATCCGAGTTTTTGGCTCAAATTTAGAAATTCTGTCAAAAATGGGACTAAGTAGTCTTTTTATATGGAAGACCTGTTGATGTTCAGATGAGAAGCAGGCACTAATTTACAGTTCTTGCAGATAACATCTTATAATAATAGTGCCTTGAACATTTGTGGCGGCATAGTATTGTTTGTGAAGATTCGGCTTCTCTCTGTAATTGTTGTTTTTTGCAGTCTCGTGACATAGTCTCAATAATAACAGGACCAATTGGCTTCCTGGGGTGTTCCAAATTAATGCATTTCTTTTGTTGAAATATTCTGGCTGTTGTGACTTTTTATATCTCTTCATTATTTGGTAACCAGTTAAGTCAAGAATGTAGATGAGCGGGGTCGGAACATTATGTGCGTACGCACATTACCGGAGCTATTTGTAGTCCCGCTGGCTTCAAAACTCCTCTGGAAATATAATTTTGCATTTTTTTAAAATAGTTTTTCGCAAATTTAAATTCAAAAATTATACCAAAAGCATTATCTATTTTAGATATAATGAAAAAATTTGTTTAAAAATGGTTCTATTTGGACAATTGAGTAGTTTAATAGCAGCGCAGCAAATTTAGGGCTGACCTTGATCTCATCACGAATCCTTACGTCGAAAAATCTTTAGGATTTTAATGGGGTGCGGTCTTTTTGAAAAATATTTCTGCATATGAAGTCTTTTTTTGTAAATTACTGAAAAGAATTTCAAATCAGGGCTCAATTATTGACAGATTTTCTTTTCCAAAAATTCGGTCCCAAATTGAGGCCCATGCTAATTTTATGGTTTTATGGCTCTGACCAATTGTTTTCAAAAAGTTTACAAGACTTCTTATGTTTTGCTTTCATTTCTTTTACTTTTTGTAGTCCATTGGTTTAGTTTACACCCTCAAAGATCCAATTAGCTTTTTATAAGGTATAAATGAACCTAGACAACGCTTTTAGATGTTATCTAATGTCTCTTATCATTTGAATTTATTTTTTCAAGCAAATTTCGGCAAATTTTTGAATTTTGCCACAATTTTATCTTATTTCTCTCAACTTCTGGCGTAGTCAAGGTGAATGGCACAGTCATCAATTAATGTATGCAGTGGTTTTGTAAATAATTAATGGTCTCGTGGTTTTGGTAATACGAGTTTTCATTACTTTGTTTTCGAGCATAATTGCACATTTTATATTTTCATATTGTTTCTTTGTCGATTCATCACATTGTTGACAGGTCCAATTGAAGAAAGGCATAGTTAAGAAAATGCTGAGCCTTGAAATAAAGCAAATCTGAGTATGTTAATTGTGTTTGTTGAATAGTTATGCTTTTTCGCTAAAAAACAGGTCTCACGCAAAAAATTGAAGATTTTTCGCCCATGTTTGTCTTTTTTTGTTGTTTTACGACATATACCTGAAAATGATATGTCTCAATTGCTTCTCCTGGGCGAATAACAACCTGTTTAGAGATTTCTGTTTACAGCTGTGTATTTCAATGACTTTCAAAATAGCTTTTTAAAAACAAATATTTTTTTCGACTGTTTCGTTTTTGCTTTCATTTTTTTGTCACCATGTAACTAAATATCACTTATAAGAAGTGTCAAAAATTTTTGATGATTCAAACATTCTCCTGTTTGATTATATGTTTTAACTGATGGCGTGGACCATTTAGTTTCATAACAATTTCCTAGATTTCTACACTGTTCAATTTTTGTGTTTCTTCTTGATGTCATTTCTACGTAGTTTTTTTATAAGGAAGACCCGTTGATGTTCAGATGAGAAGCAAGAACTGATTTACAGTTCTTGCAGATAATATACTTATAATAATAGTGCCTTGAACCTTGTGGCGGCATAAAATTGTTTGTGAAGTTTCGGCTTCTCTCTGTAATTGTTGTTTTTTTGCAGTCTCGTGACCTAGTCTCAATAATAACAGGAACAATTGGCTTCCTGATGTGTTCCAACTTAATGCATTTCTTTTGTTGAAATAGTTTGGTTGTTGTGACTTTTGAAAATATTTGTTTTCAAAAACATATTTGGATTGTTGAACTTCTCACTTTTTGCTCCTTTTCACGACTTGTACGCAGTGGCATTGTGGAGAGGTCCCAAATTTTTTCTAATGAAGCATAGGTTAGTTCGTTTTGTTTAATTTGTATCTGTTGCGATTTTGGTGTTGTTATGACTTTAATAAAGACATTGAGGTTTGGTCGTAATTGTTTGTTATTTGATTTTTTTTACTTTCTGTTCTAGTAGTCATATTATCAGCAAGTTTCTTCGGCCCTCTAGCGTGGCCTTATTGCATTCCATTAGTGGTCCATCAAAAGATATGTATGTTTTTGAAAGTTTTCTATCTCTTCATAATTTGGTAGCCAGTATTAACAAAAACCACTGAAAACAGTCAAATGTTCACAAAAATTTGAACCTCGATAACTCCTAGAAAAAGCGAAATTCAAAAAATCATTTTGATTCTATTTTCTACGCTGAACGGGCTTTGTTATGACACCACTCAAAACTCTCTACGATTAATATATCAGCCGGCCAAAATTGACCGAACCAAAAAAACTCGAATGATTGGTGTTTCATTCGGGTTTTAGTTAAAAACCCGAACAAAGTGGGTTGGAACAATTACATTTAGATCCACCAAAGAGCTGTTATAGCTTGGTTGTAAGGTGACGTTAGCCACATGACTAACTAGATCTGGCATCAAATCAAAGGCGGTGGGTAAAGGCGTTTGAACCAAAGTAGATGAACCAGGTGCGTTAAAAAACTGCTTTAGCCTGCCTTGAGCCCCTAAATATATTACTCACCCCGACTTAGTGCCAAATTTGCAGGTTCAAAGTTAACAATAACTGATTTGAATAATTTCCTTAAATCGTGTTTCGACCTTAACCCATAATTTTGGACTGCTATTGTAGACATTGTCTATGTTCAGAAGTTATACTCTTCAATCGCAAAACTTAAATTGAAACTACAGTTAAGAAATTGTATGTGACGCCTTGCATTTTCAGTTTTCAGAGATGTCTCGAGTAAAAAATCTTTAAGAGTAAAAAGGTTAATCTTAAAGAAGAAAATGCCAGAGACGCATGATTTGGCCTGCAAAATTTTGTGAATTGCAAAACGATTTCAAGTGTGAGGATGGAGAGTAACTTCACATAGAAATAGACTGTCAACGAACACTATATTGAAATTGAGAGTGAAGTATTAAAAAATGCTTGATTATGAGTTTGCACAGGTGGCACCGGCTCCAGTATTGTTGGATAATTAGGCCCAAAAAACGCAGAAATGCTTAACAGAATCTACTGATTTTAAGCTTCTGTAGACGTAGAGAAATGCAAATTTCAATTTAACCAATATTTTGATATTTTAATTGAAACAAGGAGGCTCGTTAATGTGTTTTCGGACATGAAGTTCCGACCCGAGCTGATCTACATTTTTGACTTAATTGTCAACCAAATGAAGAGATAACCAAAAACAGATGTTTGAGTTTTAAAAAATCATTTTACACCCAAACTACAAATTGAATTACATAACGCCTTGCCTCATTACAGCGCTCACAAGAGCTGCCATTGAAAAGACTACGAAGAAAAAAAACAAACAACAAAAAAGCAAAAACAAAACTTTCACGGCAAAAACTCCATATCTAAATTTAAAAGCACCTAGTAAACAACGTCAAAATAAAATCAGATAAAACTTAAACTCCACAAATTTTCTTTTATCCGGCGTGGTAGCCGAGAGCTAAGGTGTATGATTCACACGCCAATGATTGAGAGCCCAATCACCTGCCTCCGTGGAGCTCTCTGTGTAAGGATGAGCTCATACTTAACCATAGCTTCAGGTTAACCATAGCCTGACCAAAATTGGCTGCAATAATGATACCACGTAAAAATCTAAAACGCAAAATAAATGGCTATTGTCACCAAAAAAGAGCGTTCATGCTCACCAAATGAACTGTCTGAGATGGGGAGAATAATTGAAAAAGGACAGCTGAGAACAGGCTACTTTAAATACACTGCAGACTGAACGCCTAATGCTGCTCCGCTGCCATTCAGCAGAAACACATTTATCTTAACTATACAACAGATTGTATTTTTGCTTAATGAGACTAGGTGACAAGTAAAAAGAAAAAAATTACGATGCAAAAATCAAAAATCCATCAACATTTTTTAAATCAAATAATGACATTTTTCAAACGTCTTCAAAATCGGCTTTTAACAAAAATCAAACGGCTTTTAACAAGATAATTCTCAGTAAATTTACTCAAAATCATTACAAAATTGAGAGAGGAGCCGTCTTTGGTTAGACTAAGCCATAGAAAGGGACTAAAGATTTAAAAAAAAAGCTCAAAAAATTACAAACAATCTGCGAAAATACAAATTGTTGTATTTTTATTTCAATTGTTATCAATACTACTTGAGCTAAAATTATATTGAACGATTAAATAAATTCACTTGGGCCTAAATTTAAAAAATATTTCGGCTCTGTTATTACGCGAATGTGGTAAATGAGAAAAAAATTGACCACTCACAAAATCTTTATAAAAACGCCTATTGTCTCACAAACAAATGATCAATTACGACATAATATCAAAACCAAGTTTAATTTTGGAAGGACAAGGAGTTTGATGGGACCTCTCAATGATGACAAAATGTTAAATTTTGACGAAATGAACAATGAAAACTATACAAAAATTTTTAAAAATTAAAAAAAAAACGAAAACTTAAATACAATTGAAAAAACATAACATCATAAACTTCAAGAATATTTGTTATGAACCGACTGCATAGAGTATTATCATTCATTCAGTCCCCAATTAGAGGTTTAACGGACCTCTCAGCAACTTACGACTACATAAAGACTAAAAAACAGCAAATTCTAAAAAAAAGAGACAAAAGTCTCGAAGCCATTAAAATATGAACTTTTCAGAACAAACGTTTAAATTTAGGATCAATTTTTTGAAAACAACAGCATTCTTTTCTCTTCAACCATGAGACTTCAAAAAATTAAAAAATATGAACAAATACATTAAACCACGAAATCTTTGTTAAAAACTGTAGTATCAACGACAATAATTTCAATAGCCTTCAACAGAAGTCAGCAAATGCGCTCCATTATGCCTAGATGAGAAGAAATTGTTGTTTGTCTTTGACCAGTCTTCAATAGGACATCAGAATATGTCGTATCACTAAGAAAACAATAACAAACACAGGCAAAAACAAAAAATTCATTAGAAAAGTACGAGAAGAAAGTGTCGAGGCATTTAAACCAAAAGCCTTTCTCTGAAAATTTTATCCATGGTTCTTGTAACGTCTTCTCTGAGTCATTGTGAACTATAAATTTTAGGATAAGGTGATAAGATTCCGAAAAAAAAACAAACGTAAAAACTACTGAAAAAATATCCAAAATTGAAAAAAAAATCCATGAAAAATAGTCGCATCGAAGTCATAAGGCCAATAATTGAAGATAAAACAGATAATCAGATGAATCTTGGTTGCAGTAGAAAATCGGTGGTACCTTCATTGCTGAGACTGGCTTAAAGTTCAGCACAATAAGTTTAAGATTCGCCAACGTTAAAAAAATTTCCAAAAGTTATTTTTAAAGTCTTAACAACCATTAGCTGTTCACTCAAAGCACTAGATAGATTTACTTAATGCACTTGGGAAATCTATTCCATTTTTAGTCAACTTGTCAATGGCACACGGCTTCAAAAATTCAGTAAAATATCAGAAAGAAAATCAAACTTCCGCTAAAATTTACGAACACAGAGTCGAAGCCAAAAAGACTATTGCACTTTTAGTCAACGTGTCAATGGTATCGGACTTCAAAAATTCAATAAAATCTCAGAAAGAAAATCAAATTTCGATTGAAAATTACGAAAACTCAGACTACGAAAAAATATAATTCGTTTCTTGAAAACTAATTTTCTGGTCAATGGCCCTCGTTGGGCTGTAAGTGAGGTTTGTCATTGGCGGAACCAAGATATGAAAGGTGACTATTCTCTTAGTGTCTTAAAAAGCAAAAAAATGTAAAAATTTTTCTACAAAAAAGAAAGAGCTCTCAAATAGAATTCGAATTTTTCTATAGGAAATTTCCCTACGAGACAAGAACTAGTCTTTTTAAAAGCCTTTCGTCCATTAGGAACGCCAAAATAATTCATTTTAAGGCGTCAAAGGTAATTTCGAATTAAAATTTTTATAGAAAAAAAATAATTTTTTCGAACAAAAATCACGTTAAAAAGGATCAAAGGCGAACCGAATATCCCGTGTTTACATGAAACTTAAAACCTCAGTAACTCCTCGAAAAAAAAAACGAAACTCAAAAAAACCTTATAATTTTCGAATTCTACCCTGAGCGAGCTTTTTAATGATACCACTCACATTTTTCTACGATTAATTTTTGACGATAATGCAAATAGACAAAGGTCAATGCAAAGCAGTAAAACTAACTAAGATACTGATCTAAGGGTTCAAGGAAAATATTATACAAATCAACAAAGATAAACAAACATTACGAAAGTACATAAAATTGACCAAACAACCCAATGGAGACCATAATTTCAATTTAAATATGAACCCTAAGTGCCTTTTTTTATCAAAAAGTGCCTTATAATATCTCAAAAATAGTTTCTTTACATAAGCAGCAAAAACATCTGAAACACACAAATACTCAATAAACAGTCAGAACGAAGTGAGAAAATTGTATTTTTTTAAATACAATGGGCGTTAAAAAAGTCCTGTACAAATATTTACAGGATCAATGTAAATCAATTTAACGTGAATGAAGCAGCCTTGTTCAGTGAAAAGAAGTCTCACGTAACGATTTTAATTATTTGCAAAAATCTTCATATCAAATTCTGCAAATCGAACCTATCATAAACTCACTTAATACAAAAATCTGAAAAACTGAACAGGATTCTTTTTAACATTTAAGGCATGATGAAGGATTAATATTAATATCTGAGAAATGCTCTGAAACGACAGGCGGGCGGTTGGTTCATCGAAGTTTTTTCCAGCGTGAGTTTATTTAGATCACACAAAACCTAGAACTTGTGAGTGAAAAAAAACCTACTCGAGAAAAAATTTGACAAAATTTTGAGACCAAAAATAGGGGAGAATATTATTGAGAAATAAACATAAGTGCTAAGAATTTCATTCGAGAGAAATTATTGATCATGAAATCTTTTCAGAGCAATATAATAGTTTATGTAATATTTCACATATTAACAGCCCAAGCGATCTTACAGTTGAATCAAACTTGATAAATCTTATCTAATCATGCAAAATCATGTTTTGTTAAGGAAAATTTGGATGCCTCGACAATATCGTTAAGGTAAAAGTATTCATGCTAATTTTCCAATTGCTTTTTTAATCTCTAGGTAATATGTATCATTGCTTGAAACATAAGCGAAAACTCACTTCCCTGTTTGCACAAATATTAATTACACAGAATCTTTGGAGATTGCAAACGTATGGCTAGGATCAGACTCCAACTGTGCCAAAACTATGGCTTTATCTGAAACAACCCCCCCCCCCCCCCCAAACACAAACTCACACACACACACGCACACACATGCACACAAACACGAGCGCGCACACACACACACACACAAACACGCACACAAACACACACACACACACACACGCACACACACATGCACACAAACACGAGCGCACACACACACACACACAAACACGCACACAAACACACACACACACACACACACACACACGCACACACACGCACACACACACGCACGCACGCACGCACGCACACACACACACACACACACACACACACACACACACACACACACACACTTACACCCCCCCCCCAACACACACACACACACACCTTTATGTTATGTATTGATTGTAACCTAGGCTGTAAAAGCCATAATCAGTACAAAACACGCATTACTTCATTACTTTGTCGCATATGGCCACCCGGGTCGAGGTTTGGCGGTAAATTTTTGTAAGAAATTAGGTGAAATGCGGTGAAAGAAAACAATTTTCACCGCGTATTTATTACATCTTTTTGCGGTGAATGCGGAGGTTGAATCGCGGTGAATTATTTATTTTCACCGCGTTCTCAGTATTCTTACAAAAAAGCTTCTGTCCAACACGGGTTTGAACCTCTGACCTCATGCATGACTTCAGCTGCTTATTCCACTGCTCCATCTGTCACTTCCTCCGTTGATATTTATTGTGAATTTAAAGCAGATTGAGTAAACGTTGGATAGCAAACGCGGTGAATTTTTGTAAGAAATGCGGTGAAATGCGGTGAATTATTTTTTTTCACCGCATTCACCGCTTTCACCGCTTTGCTTACATTAATTTGCCACAAAAGTCGATGCGGTGAATTTTTTTAAGAAACGCGGTGAAATGGGGTGAAATATGTATTGTCACCGCATTCACCGCAATCACCGCATTTCTTAGAAAAATTGACCGCATTCACCGCATTTCTTACAAAAATTTACTCAAAAACCTCGACCCGGGCATGAAAAAGAAAAGTTTGTTCACAGTGTGTGTGTGTGTGTGTGTGTGTGTGTGTGTGTGTGTGTGTGTGTAGTATAATGTATAATATATATGAATCTCAAAGAATATTAAAAGTAAGTGAAACATTTTCTTTAGCATGTTAACGCAACTAGTTGAAAAATTATAACTTTCTTGTTTGCTTTTAAACTTAAAGCCACAATTATTTAAAGCCTTGAAACCAGCAGCCACAATTATTTTTCTTTTTCTAAATGGCTTCTGAAATAAAAGATCAAAAAAACTTTTTCTCATCAAGTGGTGTCTTATAGAAACATACTTAAAATTTTTGTTGAAAACTTCCTAGCACTCAGATATATTAAATTGAAAGAACTCTTTGCACTGCGCTGATGGTAGTTGTGATTATATAAATTTTTTTTCTAGGGATAACGGTAAATATTTTCTGATTTTTAGAAATAATTAGTTTTGTTTTTAAGGTGGTGTGTAAAATTTGGTTCCCGTTTTGTCTTAAAGATTCAAAAATTCAGAATGCTCACAGCAGCAGATTGCAGTAAAAATTCCGAAAGCTCACTTTTGTGCAATTGCAATAAGCAGATAAAAGTGCGCTTCACTTCCTTTTCGGAAAAGTTATATATGTGAAGAGGCGAATAAAACAGATTGGTACATTTTCATCTCTTTTCTAAAACAGTAATGTAAAAAACATTGCATAGGTTCTCATTAACTTTCCAAAAGTTAGTAGAGGATATGAAAAGATTATGCATGGTTTTATTTTTTTTCTATGAGTTTCTGAATCAGATAGTAGGAACCAAAGGAACTAAAACAACTTTGTAGCTTGATTCTGTTCAATTCGTTTGAATACAATGTAAGTTACAAAAAAATTTACAATTTGCCGTTCAATTTAACTCAATTTCTTTCAAGATACTCAATGATTCATATTAACAAAATATTTGATCATTATTAAAAAGCAATGGAAAAACGATGTTCACGATGTTTTTCCATTAGTTAAAAAGGTAATGGAAAAACAGTTTGTTTTGTAATGTTCAACGTTCTAGTACCCCTGACGTCAATCGTATTGTATCTGCGGTATCTACTCTAACTACTTTTTCTAGAATGTTGCTTGTGCTCTTTTAATTATAAATAAAACCTTCTGAAAATTGTTTCCTCTAGTTCTTATACAACAGAATTAAGATGAGGCGACGTTTCTCTTCAAAAAGGCATGATCTTTTAAAATGCTGTTTTGTTTTACTCTTCGACTGTTTTTTATTGCAATGGGATTTTTAAACAAAACGGTCCTGGGTTTAATATCTTGAAGGTCATTTATGTTCTTTGGCTCCGGGTTGTCACATTCCAGTTTTTGTCTGTTACCCGGACTTGAGTCGCAGAGCTTTTCAGCGCTGATCCAGCACCTTTAAAGAGTAGAAACTTAATTCAGTTCTAAAACATTGTATCTCCAGATTATTTTAAGTTTCTTTTTGTGCACTATTTCTTCATTATGATTATATTGAGGTCAAAGAGTTCGTCCAGGCTAAATTTATCCTGCATAGTCTGCAAATTACTCATACCCCAAATTTAAGTCTGAGCAGAGAAGTATCATATTTTTTCAGTTTATAACTAGTAATTATTATAGTAGTATACACGCTATTTAAGCAGCTCTGTAGGCAATTGCAACAAAGCTAATTTAGCTCACTGATTACGACTTGCTACGCAAAATAAGTGTTACAGTACCCACGCGGAAGTTCGATTCGCATATAAAGCAAACCTTGTTGGCGGAAGTTAAGCTGAACATATTATTTTTCATAAAGTAAACTTTACTCCAAAATCAAGACTGGCCCGTGTAAACATTGACCTGAACAGAGTAAAAAACAGAATGGCTATAGACTGATACAGCACTGATTGGCTCTGCAACGAACCTCCGGGTAGTCACGGTACATTTAAAACATTTCAAAGTGTCATTAAAAATCATTTTGATCAAAACCTATGTTATGATCACCTTAAATCTTGTACCAGGAAAAACGAGGTTTCAGTGTTCATCAAAAATTTTTTTATTTTCGACTTATCTGATAATTGGAAAACAATCAATTAATTAATTTTCGGTTTAATTAATTAAGACAAAGTTTCATACATTCATACATTAGATTTTGGTTCTTTTTTATATCAATTTTGTCAGTTTTTTTAAAGAAGATGGGATTTTAGGGATGTGCATTATTTTAACTGAGATAGAAAATTAAATTAAATTAAAAAGAATCAATTGTTTTCAGATAAAAGTTAAGTATATGTTGGTGTTGACTGTTTTCCATCGATCTTCTACTTCGCAAACTGCCTCACAAGGAAATAAACTCATGAATTATTTCTTCTAAAAAACAGTTTACATTAAAATTTTCCGTCCGAGACCATTTGTGAAGCTAAATGCTGAACGAAATGTATTTTATTTAATGCTCAAAATACTTAAATGCTAATTTTGTGCCCTATATCGAAAATAAACATTCTGGCTTTCCACAATTTTTAATTCAGGACATTCCAGTTTTTCCCACTATAAGGTGGGGGTGCAAACCTGATTGCGTTCCTCCCCGCCTAGTTTCCTTCCGTTAGTTAACTCTCAATAATGACCTTATTCTTTCACTGTGTACGTTACAAAACATAATTTATAAAACATGTACAACGTAAATCATCAGCAAATTAAACATGTACTCAGGAAATCGCGTATACGCGGTTGCTGAAATTGACGACTACAATTGTTCTATTATAAGGAATGGGATTAAAAATTAATCAAGTATCGTGAATGTACCATTCGAAAACAAAAGAGAAAGGACTTAAAAACCCGTGTTGACATATCCCCCGCAGATGTGAGTGAGATAATCATGACATTTGTCAACAAAACAACAGTCTTAACGACGACACGAAAGAATTACAAAAAAAACAACAATAAGCTCCGTAGTTTAAAATTCCTGAGAAGTGAAAGCAAAGAATGTGATAGACTTTTAGAGGCATTAAACGTTACAGATTGATGGGACGAAAAGCTAGCTAATGGAAACAAAACAAATTCACTGAAAAGCAAGAAAAATGAATAATTTTGATCAAGTTAATAGAGGAAATTTCTTCTAGATAGATATAATAAACTACAACAGGTAAAAATTTAGCCCTAAAGATTCGCCAAGTTTCTCAATGTATACAATGTACTTTCATTAATAAAAAGTCACTTTATCATCATTTTATAAGATCATTCCTTTAATTAATATTTCCTTAGCATTTTTACGGGCATTCATTTCTCACAAATAAAGCTGTCCGACTGAAGAGCTCAAAACTATTGACTCAGCGTGACGCAAAAAAAAATCAGAGCAACAATAGTCTCATTAGACTAATTAAATGGTCAAGTAATCTATATTAAAAAAACTTAAATAAAATTTACACCATAGATTGAAAAAGTGGCGGTTAAACTGCATAAGGTTTCCTGCAACTTGCACTGACTAAAAATAAAAAAGTTTTACAGCTCCAAAAAATTGTGATATTTTATCACCGTTAAAAATGACAATAGCACGAATAGTCTAATTCGTGCTAAAAAGGTAGTAAGAATAGTTTGATTAGACTAATGACTAAGAATTATAACCGAAACAGATCAATCCTGACTGAAGCTCGTTGACCGAGGCAATAGGAAACACTTGCTGGAAAAAGATAACTTTTAAAAATTCTAAAAAGATAATAGCATTATTTTACCGAAAAATTGCCCAAATTTTTAACTTAAAAAATGTAGAAAAAGCGATAAAGCGCTGCAAAAAAAAACGATTTCCTCATTAATTTTCATCTTTTTCTGGGGAATTTTAATCAAAATTGAAATTTTCATCGGTGGAGAAATTACAACTTTTGGGAGCAGCAAAGAGCTTTTGAACATTAGTAAGCGCAAGTTTTAGGAAAACCTACAAAGATTAGCCACTACAATTGCAATCTATAGCTTGAATTTTATTTGAATTTCTACAAAATCCACGAACTGCAACAAAATTTGAAAAAAAACCTTATGGCTCCGACCAAGTTTAGTGGGGGAGGAACTGTATGCTCAACTGGTTTTTTTGTTCGGTCAATTTTCTCTGATCGATATATTCAACGTTCAGTGTTTTAAGTCGCATCATTAGAAAGCTTGTCAAGCATAGAATATTGAACAGAAATGATTTTTGTGGATTTCACTTTTCCGAGGAGTTATAGAGGATTAAATTTTTGCGAACGTTAGCCTAACTTTGCTCACTGTGCAACTTTGTTCACATTTGTCGTAATTTTTTTCTTAAATTAGGATCAATTTTTAGTAAATATTTAATAAACGATAGACTCATTGATTTCACATCTAAAGAGAAATGGGAATTGGTGAACTGTTCGAACCAACTTTTGTCGCTAAATTTTAGCTAAGTTTTTGAAAACTCAGCATTTTTTCTAATTTTTTAAAAAATGGCATCAAATATGCTAATCTTGTCCTCTTTCTACAGTTTAACCGATAGTGCAGAAATATAAACAGTTGACACAAAATTGCCTTGATCGGATATGGGCTTACTGTACCTCCGGTTCCTAAAAAAATTTTCTAAAAACATTAATTTTGCGGTCTTTTGCTAATTTAAATTGATATAAAAAAGCATAATTTTTTTCTGACATATAATGATATTCGTTTGCCAAAAAATAATACGCAATGTTTCGGAACAATTGCGACTTTGAACAGAAGCGCACCGATAGCTAGTTCAGTTTTGGTCTCATCGTTGATTTTTGTGATGAAAAATTATTCCGATAGTGTTCTGGGTTTGTTCTATTCATCCCATGCAAGTTTATTTCCATTTAACAGTTCAAATAAAAAGCTTTTGCATTTACGCCTTAATCGGTATTGAAAGAAACATTTAACAAATTCTTTGGTGCTTGCGAATGAAACAAAATTGTTTCTCGGTAGTGTAACTCGATGGTTATAAAAATTTGTCATTTATTTTTGATATAATCAACTTTTGGTCAAATAATCTTTTTCAGAAATATTTGAACAAATTTGTTTTTAATGAGAAGCAGCAAGAACAAGACCATTTTTGCAATGGACCGCTGTATATATTCCAAGATTATTTAATGACAAGAAAGAATTCAAATCAAACCTCACTTTTCAATAGATCAAATTCATGTGTCAATGAAGGCCAATGAACAGACACGATATTTTCAAGGAAAAGCATTTGATTTTTTGTCTCCAACAGCGTTTTTCAAAAATTAATTAGAAAATTTTGAATTCCGCCTGCATCCGTTGTCGATTTGTAGTTTTTCAACTTACTCTCACTAATGACATGTCCAATTGTCTTCCAGAGCAGTAATAGGTAATCAATTTACAAGTTTTGAATTGAAAGGTTATGGTTGTTATGTCTTATGGTTTTTAAAAAAATTGTTTTTAAGAAATAATAATTGTTTTTTTTTGAGATTTGACAGTTCCAGTTTCATTTCTACCATTTTTTATCGTAGTCTCAGCAAAGATTGCATTGTTTTTCAAGTGAAACATAATGTAGTCTTCCTTGCTGTGCTATTACTTCAATAATGATTTTTGGCGTTGATACTACTTTTTATTTTGTTTACTGTTTCCAGTTTTAGAGGTTTTCTAAAGGGCTTTGGAGGAAGGCGCAATTGATTATATTCAATACCTTAAGTAAATATATTGTGATTTTATAGGTTTCGACGCCATTTCATTGCAAAAATGAATTGATTTTTTTATTTTTGCTTCTATTTATTTCTTTCGTATGACATTCTGGATGATGGCAGATCGCAATGGATTTGTTTGAAGACCTAAATGAAGCTATTGAATGGTTTTAGCTGATAGCCAATAACTTCCATTTATTTTAACTTTGATTTTACTTATTTCGAAAACGAGTAAAAGTATTTTATAGGTTTGCCCTTCTTTGTTTTCTGTCCACTTGTTAATTATTCTCAATAAAGAAATGTCCGATCTCTGTTTTGGTGAAATGCAGGTCTTTTAGTTTATTTCAGTGTTATCTGATGCACTTGACTTTGCACTATAAATATTGTAGTGATGAGCTCAGAGATTATTAAATAATTTAACACACTAAAATTGCAAATAGTCAACTTATGACAGCCATAAAAAATCTAATAATACCAATCGTGAATAAGTTGCTGATATATTTACTTTCAAGCTTCTCTTTTCTTAGAAAACCGACAGCTGTAGTACTACTGCTTTTACTTAAATCATTCATTTCTATAAATATTTCACATCATTCCGTTACAAAATTTTAGCATTTCTGCTAAAAAATATGACAATAACGAATACTTGAGCGGTACCATTTCTGATTTTAATTTCCGTGGTGCTGGACACTTTAGTGTAAAATCCAGTCTTGTTGAAAATATTGCAGTAGACACTGTGGGAATCAGCAACCAGAAAGGAACTTGGAAATTAAGCAAGTTTAAGATCAAGTCTATTTAGGATTTGAGTTTGTTTGATATTTATTTGAAGTTGAATAAACAGATTTGAAGAATCGGACCACCAAAGTTATCTTCAGAGACTGCTAACTGTTATATTTGGTGTTTATATAAAGCAATCTTATAGTGCAGTTTATTATCATTCTTTCAATAATAAAGAAGTCTACAAACTCAGGTGGAAATGTTGTGTCCAAGTCTTATCCAACAGCGAGAGGAGAGGAATTTTCCAAGAAAAATTTTCCCTAGAAGTATTTTTATATCCTTATCACACACGCATGTGTTTGATTAAACTTGATACAAAAAAACAGCTGCGTAAATTAATCGTCTCCACCACTGTAGGAAGAAACTAACTCCAAACCAATAGCCGGTGGCTAAATTTACTGGTCAAAAGCTCGATTAGGCGAAAAAAATTTTCGTCAAAAATAGGCAAAAATTTGAACATAAACTTTGCAGAAATTAGGCGAATAACAATTGATAAACCAATCCAGTGTCACTAACACGTGTCACTGGTAAAGTTTATTATTCGTTTATTTTATAGCGTCACTTCATAGCCCCTCATAGCAACTCGGCATCAAACATTGTCAAAAAAATCGAGAAGAATACGAAGAAAACAAGCTGGTTAACGTATTTGTCGCTGTAATATGCCGACCGTTGTTTAAATTGTTAGAGCTATAGGCAAAAGTTAGAGAGTTATCGCGAGAAAAATTTAAAAATCAAGAAACGGGATAGAAACTTATGATTGTAATTTGCGTCGCATTTTATTGTGGTGACAAATGTAAGAGCTCTTGACTACATATGACCAAGTAGATTTTAAAATTCAACAAATAAAATTTTAATTGGTGTTTGCCTAATTTCTACAAACAGCAAAAATTAAACTCATAACTGATCAAACTGAGAAAAACAGACTGTAGCCTAAGCAAGTTTTCGCCTTTTGTCCCATCCTATTATCCTGTAAGCAAATTTCAATTCCACGTAGACGCCATGAAGAATAATCAAGTCAATTTACAAAAAAAATTAAATCAGACAATTTCCTCGAAACTATTGCATTAGAAAATCAATTTGCAGAAATAGGCAATTGCTTTTTCATTAGGAGACATTAGAATTGTGAAACGTGAACTGAAATAAATTTTCGCAAAATTCGTTTAATAAAGATACCATTTTCAACGAAGTATAAAGCTTCCAAGAAATAAAACGTTTATTTTTCAAACAAAAAGACAATCAGTGGCTTTCCAAATCCTATTTGTAACATGGTAGCCAATGTAGTTTCATTTGTTACAAAAGCTTTAAACGAACAATATGTTGTGCGTAGAAAAAAACTTTGAAACGGCTATCTAAGTTTTGTTCATCTAGAAAAAAACTTTTTTATACAACAAAAATTACTATAGTTTCCTGAAACAGATAAATTTTCTCCATCAAATTGCAAATATAAACAAAATTTCGTTTAATCTGTTCCCCTATTGGCAATGAAAGATGAGTTTTAAGTCTTCTGACCGAAGAAGATAATTTTTTTTTTGCATACCAAACAAAATGTCAAATTTAGTTGAAATCTAACAAATGCATGGTGATTCGTCATCGGATCGGAAAAAAATACGACAGTGGAATTGAGTCTCAAAGTTGATGTTGACTTTTTCAGAGAAATGGAAAGTGTTCTTCACGTTTCTTCACAGAAATTAACCTGAGAAATTATTATATCAAAAGTTATTCTTTCAGAGAATTTCGATTCCGATTTTGTGCAATATGACCTCTTACCAGTGCAAACTTGCTCGGTTAAAATCTGGTTAAGAATATTTATTTTAAATATTTTGATTCATAATGTTTTACTTCAATCTGCTCAATGCAGATGAATTTTTCGGCGCCAAATTGCCATGATAATTGTAAAACATACTAACGTCCAATGCAGCAAAAAATTGTAACGTAGGGCAAAAAACGGTTTTGGGACCCGAAACAAATAAGATCAATTTTTTTTCTCGAAAAGTTTTCTAAACGATAAAAATATACAGTAATTACAGCAGATACGAATACTTCTATCATGAAAAACAAGATTTTCACAACTTTGGTTTCACTGAAAAAATAAGAAAATTAGCCACCTAAAAATTTAATAATGAAATAATATGCAAACGTTAATGGCTTTAAGCGTTTGTAGGAAAGCGTGCATGATTTACTCTAAGCTTTGAGTGACTGCAGAACTTGATAGTTTTTACTCACAGAAGTCTCAAAAAACAGAGAAAAAGAGAGAAGAGAGTGAAAAGGGATAATTATGTGTTCAGCTGTACTAGTGCATATGTTAAGGGCATTTGTTAATGACTATGATACGTTAAGGGCATTTCTGTACTAGGGCACTTGTTAATGACTATGATTCCATTCTTAAAAAAAACTCTTGATTGTGTTTAAAATCTATACTGGTTACGAATGAAGTTTCTTTTGATTTTAAAAATCCAGTCAATCTTTCGTGTGTTTAAAAGGGCTAGAGTGTTCAAAGTGCGCTTGAGGTCATCTCTGATCAGACCGTTTGAGCTCGAAGATTTTTTCAGACTACATATTTCGTGCGCTCAAAGATGGTCTGATCAGAAGTCGCGTTGCTCTGGGACCTAAACCTGGCAGAACTTACAGAATGTGAGGTTTGCTACAGTGTCGGCTCCCCCCATCATCATTAGAATGAAGATCAACTGAGCCACACAGAAGGTGGAGGATGTACACACCACTATCTTCATGTATGTACCTGTCAATCCTAAAACAAGGAAAACAACAAATAGTTAATCATTTCGAGGTCTGCTTCCGGGCCAGGCAATTAAAAACTCACGATTAAACTGTATATTTTTCCTGACATTTCTTTAGCTAAATGACAAATACACCCAATGCCAGAAATCAAATCCCAATTTGTTCCCTATGACCTTTTCGTTCAATAATCCTATCAAATCAGTGCGCGGTATTACAAGCATATTTTATCATACTTATGAGGATAATTTGATTGCATGTTCGGTTGTGATAGTTTCTTATATTCTCACAGAAGCCGCAGCCGCTGAAGAATGGCAAAAAAAACTAGACTAAAAATTGTTGAAGTTTGGCAAATAACGATTATTGCATGATAACTAATCTGGCGATCTTCCCAAGAGAGATAAGAGTAACTAGGTGAAATGTCGAGATTTTTTATTGCCTAAACAGATCATTGAGAATAGTTCGTCCCAATTGATGTCAAAAATAAATATTAGTTGAGAATCTAAACAACTTTGTAATCATAGTCACTTCTTGTTAGAAGTTTGAGAGAGAACAACCTAATGTATATTGTGCATAAGACAAGCTTGACATAGCTTGACAAGAAGCTCTACTTGTTAAACGTATACTTGGCTAGAGAAATGAAGCCTTGAGGAACAAGAAAAAACTTGAGAATGGGTTATAAGCGATGCGCAAGTTCGAGAGGCTGGGTAAATGGGTAACACACTAGGCTTGCAATTAAGAGATGCTGGTTCGAATCAAGTAATGATCCGTTTTCACAGAAGTTGCACCTGCATAGAGCCCCTAACATTTTCATTTGTTTGTCGTGGTTGACAACTGACCTTGCAGAATAGAGAACAGAAGAGACAAGAGCAGTAGTGAGCAGAATGAATGAACAAGAAAGAAAGTGAGAATGGGTTATAAGAGATGCCCAATTTCGAAAGGTTAAGACCAGCTGGTGTAATTGGGTAGCACACTAGGCTTGAAAGTAAGAGATGCTGGTTCGAATCCAGTGCTGGTCCATTTTCACATAATTGAGCCGGCTTAGACTCCCTAACCTTTGTTACTGAGCTGACTGTCTTTCCAAGACAGCTAACTCAGTTACATAAAATAATTAGGATTACAAAACCTTACTTAGATTTGACGTCAATTAGCTCATTATTGTAATGTAAAAAAATAAATATTCAGAGAATTAATCAACTTGTTCATACAATTCACAAACAAGCTGATCAATTCTAGATATTTCATTTCGTGTATTCAGCTGTATATAGTAGTGCTTTCTGTTTATGATCAAACTTCAGCTCATTCAATTTTGGTCATGATCAGACATCAGAATTAAGGCAGATTTTGAGTACTGTTCTCTGCCCCCCCTCCCATGCGTTTTTTGATGGTCTGAACGTTGACCTCGACCTGGATTGATAATTTGCAACGGCGAGCAATTGCAATCCTTATGCTGAGTCTGCTTCAGAATTCCGATGAAATGAAACTTTTTAAAATGTTTAATCGTGAAATTATTTGTAAAAACCTGCCAGCGTTCATTTACTTGTAATAAATAATCAAACATATCTCCATTATTTGAAACAACTTATGCTGTTTAGAACATTGATAAGAGGCTGATATTTTTGTTCACCTTTTGTTCAACAACAATTGAATTTATATTCATTCTTTCATGTCCATTGTTGAATAACAATCGAGACTCCCTCACCACATGCAGTTCAATCGAATAGAATTCAATCAGCGGTGAGAAAGAACATGTGAACATATTGTGAAAATAGGGAACAAATAGGGAAGACGGGAGGGGTTGGGATGGGGTAGATGAAAGATGCCCATGATGCCCCTAACACTCCAAATCTGTTCACTCATTTATGAGAGGAGTAATGGACGCCCCAATCAATATTTGGGCCCACTTTTATGCCCTGGGGCTAGGATTGGGAGATGATCTACAAATCAAAATCGAACCCACAGCCCCCCTGGTTGTAATAACCAGTAATAACTAGTAATAACCAGGAATCGGACAATGCTAGTCACAAGCTTCAAAGTTTCCATACCACATTCTAAACGACTAAGAAAGCGTAAAACATAGTATTACATTTAACAAGGCTAATGCGTTAATGGATAGTGGCTACAAAAGTTCATTATACCATTTCAATTGAGAAAATCAACCAAAGTAAACCTCTTTTTTATTTCATTACATCCGCGGTAGAAAATGTTGGTTGTAATCTTCAGCAAAAGGCTGGAAGCTGTTTAGAGATTAAAAAGGCCAAAATTTGATTAAAACATCAGTACAGACTCTGACAAAGATAACACGCTAGTGTACAAGAACACGATGAAAAGTCCATCAAAATAAGCTACAGTTTAGCTTAAGGATATTCTTTTTCTCAACCACTGAAATTAGAAACAGCTTTCTACTATTTTTCCAAAAAGCTTTTCACTGAACAAAATAGGTTTCAGAAATCTTTTTTAACACGTTGCTGTTCTATGACGTCAAACTGGTTAGGAAAAAAGGTTCACAAAATTATTAAAAGACTCTAAAAACTCTATATAAATTTTGAATACATCCAGTTTGGCCTTATAAATACCTTTTTTCAAATTTCGCTATCAATTTTGATTTCTATGTTTCTAGATACCTAAATACGGTGTGTTTATAATCCTTTCAGCAAGTTTCAGCAAACAACAGATTATTAGCCGATAAAATATGAATTTCTTGACGACAAAAATTAAAATTTCATTGCATCAGTTTCAATTCCAATTAAACTTTATGACTGAATCAGGCAAAATTAGATTTTTTATTGATTAAAATAGCCTCCTCGATAAAAATCAAAATTCAGTCTCACCTAATTCCTTGCAAATTACGAATTTTGTTGCTCAAGCGCAAGTGATAGTTGCAAATAGTAACCTTGAGACGCTCACTAATGATTACATCATACATAAATTACAATTTTCAAAATAATATTTGGGACAACGGAAGGTTTCTGAGAACATTTTAGTTCCTATCTATTGCGTATGATTTTTCCAAACGCAATAGAAAGAGTTGCGACATGTTTGTAATGGTAATTTTGTTTGATCAAGAAGATTATAGGTACACTATCACAAATATCGAAAACATAACTCTACGTGGAAGTACTATTAATAAACCCTCAACAACTAATAACCGTAGATGATAATCAATGACGGCATTATGTTTAATGTACGGACACTAGATATTAAAAACTTGGTCGCTAACGAATACAAAAACTCACTTCATTCAAAACGTTGGTTGAAAAAGTCTGTCACCTTAACACATTTTTTCAGGATTGAGTAAAGTTAAAGATACAATCGCCTTATAAAAAAGCAGTCATGATTCTCAATAGTAGTCATATCAGGATGGAATAAGATTCAGAAAAATGTTGCTTTTAAGACACAATTCAATTGAGTCAAGTTCTGCAATTCAATAGACCAGAGTCTTTGGAAAAAGAAAAAGTGCAACAAAATGGGTGTCAATGAACAAGTAAAAACTCTGCTCCCTACCTTCTTTCTCTCTCTCTCACTCTTTCTCTCTCTCTCTCTCTCTCTCTCTCTGGCACACAAAATCACTATCTCAGTCACTCACTCACTCACTCACTATCTCTCTCTCTCTCTCTCACACATACACACGCATATGCACACACAAGAAATCACGCATTCACCCATGCATACACAACATTAAAGCACACTAACTTACTCATCTCGTGGACTCACTTATTCACACAAAAACTTTCCCTCACACAAAAAAACACACTAACACACTCGCTTGATCCCGCAAAAAATTTCTATCACAAACAAGCACAACATAAAATCAAAAATTTACTATAATTCACTAGTTTACTTACTCAATCACCTACTCTCCCATATACGAAAAACACAAACGCTCACTCATCCAATCAGTAACCAACTCATTCTCTCTCTATCTCACACAAACAAAAACACTCACTCACACGCCCAATTTTTCATATTATCTCGCATACAAAATCACACACTCACCAATTCGCACTTTTATTCACTCTCTTCTTCTCTCTAACTCACACATTAGTTTGTCACTTCTTTGTCACACTCATTTTTTTGAGGAGGAAACGCTCCTTTTTCCTTCATTTTCTCTTTCCTTTTTTCTTCTCAACCTTTAGTTTACTGGTTTACTTAAAAAATCACCTACTCGCATATACACACACAAACAAACACTCACTCACTCATTCTGTCACCAAATCATACTCTATCTCTCTCTTTCTCTCACACGCACACAAACAATCACTCAGTCGCCCAATCTTTCACATACTCTGTCACTTACACAGGCACACACTCGCTTATTCGCTCTCTCAATCACTCTCTCATTTTTTCTCTCTAACTCACTCACTCACTCACTCAATCACTCACTCACTCATTCACTCATCACTCACTCACTTGTTCACTCACTCACTCACTCTGTCTCTCTTATTTTAGTTTTCCTTCTCTTTTTTTCTCTTTCTCTTTATCCTTTTCATCTTTCGGTTTATTCTTCCCCTCTTTCTCTTTCTTCGTCTTTTTCATTTTTTTATGTTCTTGCTTTTTTGCCTTTTCCTCGCGTTTCATCTATGTTTATTTATAACTAACATTTCTCCGGCTTAAATTGGATTGCAAATCTTGAACGATGAAAAACACTATAACACTATTGCCAACCCATGAGTTTCGTAAAAAAAATTGTTCAGATAAGTTTTTATCAAAATTGTTTATTTCTACCTGAATTTACAATCATTTAAGCCACAATTATTCATGTGGTACCATAGTACATTTTTAGTTTGGGGTTATTGTTTGGTGTACCTAAATTGGTTCATTTTATGTTTAATTTAATTTAGTTCATTTCATCTACCTTTATTTTGTTCATTCATTTAGTTCTAGTTTTGAAGATCGAATCTTATGTTTTCATGCTTGTAAATTTGTGTACATCCTGTGCATGATCTTTTGTCTGTTCACATTATCTCGTGATTGTAAGTTGCCGTAATTAGTAATGTAATCTTATGAACAAATTGTTAATCAGTTTTGTTAATTTTGTCTAAATTCATTCTCTTCATTTTCGCAATTCAAATTAGTTGACTCTCTCTTTAACTAGAATCCGATTCGCCAAAGTCTTAATTCAGACGTATCAAAAGTTTAGTATCTGTCACTGAGCGAAATACTCTACAAATAATTGAAAGCGATTTCGCTACGCCAAATCGACCTAAATTCTGTAACTAGAATATTTAATTCTAAAGCAACAAATAATAGCGTTAAATCGCACCGCCAAATCACCACTTATTAGCCGCTGTAGAATAAGCTAATCGGTGCCACGAAACAACTCATTCCTACAGATTGTAAATCTGTACAACATGGCGCAGTCAGCTCGAGAATCTAGAAAAACACCGTTGTCGATAGAGCCATTTTGGGAACAACCAACTTCAGACCCACCAATCAGATGGGAGAAATGGAGAATTCAAGTAAAACTAGCGATTCTCGCTCGAGAGAATATCACTATAGACACATTGCTACAACCCAAACCATCGACAGTTCGCTTGCCAGCGGAACCGAAGTACGAGATGCCAATTGAAGATACAACTGAGGAAGCAGAGAGAGAGCGTCGAATCAGAAACAACCAGTTGAAGTTATTGTTTGGGAGCTAAACTGGAATGGAAACTAAAATGTCAAAAGATAACAGAAGCAGGAATACTATGCGGGGAACGTCCATGGAATTTGTGTGACCAAAAATGTACCTAAGTATTGGTACTGAAGGAAGACGATTATTGACACAAAAATTCCCGCACGATAATATTTACGATTTGACCACCCTCAAACTCTGAAGAAGCAATCATCAGGGACATTTTCATCACGAACATGTTGGATGATGACAATCAGCGGGAGCTTCTACGGGATACAGTTGAACCAGAGAGGGCACTCAGCATTGCAGTCAACATGGAAATGGGTAATCAGAATCAGCAAAGAATTTCATCTAATAACGGAGCAACTGGCAGTACAGTGAACGCCATACAACAATTCAATCGATTTCGCGGCGCGGGTGTACGTGGAAATCTATCAAGCAGAGCAGTCACCAACCGCGCATCTGTTGGAAAATGTCGTGGTTGTGCTCAAATCTGGACACCAACACATCGTCAGGTTTGCCCCGCAATGGGTAAGAAATGTAACCACTGTTGTTTGCAAAACCATTTTGCTAAGGTATGTCGTCAAAGACTTAACAATACAAGAAACACTCAACAAACCAATCGCATTAACACTGTAGAAACAGCTGAAACATCTAATCAAAATTCTAGTCAGGAAAATCAGAACGTCAATTATATCAATTATAATGAACAAATCAACTCAGATTATGATTCTTCGGATGAAAATTACGTTGCAACAGTCGAAAATATTAGTTCACCAAATTTAGCACTGAAAAATTTGTCATTAACGATTGGAAACATAAACTGTGATTTACTTCTCGACTCTGGTAGTGGTTGTACCATTATTAATATGTCACTTGCAAGAAAAATAAGGCTCAACTGTGCGCAATCACAATGGTCGGAGAAAAAACCATTGGAATTGAAGTCATTTTCTAACGATATCGTTCAACCCCTCGGCACTTTGAAAACGCCGGTAAAATGTAATAATTGGAGCATTCAGAAAGCAAAAATAACAGTTGTAGCTGATGGGTTTCGACCAATATTAGGGCGAAATCTCTTTGATCAGTTAGGCATCACAATTTCTCAGAAGCCTTGTCCACAAACAGAGGTTAATAATAGAGATCAACCTTGTGCAATAAAGAAATCACTTGCAAAGGAGTTTCCTGATTTGATATCCCGAATTGGAAAATCAAAAAATCACACGGTCAATTCAAAATTCCAAAAAAATTATCGAGTAATACATCAGAAAGGACGAAAAGTGCCAATACACCTTCAACCGAAAGTGAAAATTGAATTAGAAAAACTCTTAAATGAAGGACATATCGAAAAATTCAACAACTGTTCTGATCAATTTTTCATATCTCCGAGTGTCATTACGGTAAAAAAGGACAAATCAATCAAAATAGCACTTGATTCAAAAATCCTAAATAAAGCTATTCATAAAAACAAGTATCAAATGCCCATTATAGATTCGCTAATTCAAACAATTTCGCAAACACTGTCAACGGCGCCGCAGGATACTGCTTATTTCACGACTCTTGATTTGCAATACGCTTATAGTCAACTTAAGTTACACAGTGATACGGCTCGCCATTGTAACTTTAATATTGTTAGCTGAGATATGACTGGCACATATCGATTTAAAACTGGATTTTACGGTTTAACGGATATGCCAGCTGAATTCCAAAAAGCTATTGATTGTACCCTTGCCCGTTTGGAAAATACTTTCTGTTTCTTAGATGATATTTTGATCGTCAGCAGAGGTTGAATCGAAAAACATCTAGATTTGGTACGGAAATGCCTAATATAACTAGATCTAGAAAACTTACGCATAAAACTTGCAAAATGTCATTTCGCGAAAGAAACGATTGAATGGCTCGGTCATAACGTTACACAATCAGGTGTAACCCCACTTTCAAGTAAAAGGGATGCAATTGGAAATTTATCGGCACCTACTAATCTTAAAAAACTTTGATCTTTTATGGGTTCAGTACACCATTTAGGAAAATTTATCCCAAATTTGTCACAATTATGTTACCACCTGCGACCACTGCTCTCAAAAAAATTCAAAATTTCTTTGGACGGAAGAGCACGATAAACAGTTTTCTTTAATAAAAGAACAAATTACGGAAACCACTGAAAATAAACATTTCAACCCGGAATTAGAAACACGAATTAAATGCGACGCGTCACGTAAAGGATTGGGATGTGCATTGGAACAACGAACACCTAATGGGTGGCATACAGTAGCATTTGCGTCACGATTTTTGAACTCTGTTGAAGACAGATATAGTATAAACGAACTAGAACTTCTGGGTGTTGTTTGGTCCGTGGAACATTTTAAGTAATATTTATACTGTGATAACTGATCATAGAGCACTTCTCTCAATCATGAGAGAAAATAGATCTAACAATACATATAATAGTAGACTGACACGTTGGGTAGATCGTTTACTACCTTTTGATTTTTCGATTGATCACCTTCATGGCACAAAAATGGGATTTGTGGATTATATCTCTCGCGACCCGCATCAACAAGCTGTTAATATATCTGCATATGACGAGCAATTTATTGTAGCTAAATTGGATGTAATTAAACGTAGTGCGAAACGCTTCTTATTAAATGCCGAAAATTACGTCGATTTTGCAGCGCGAAATCCATCTACAAAATGGGTCGTAAATAATTCAAATTCCACTAATAACTTATGCAGTGAATTCGCACCGCGAAATCCAGAACATTCTACAAGTACGCGAATTGACGACTCAATTAGCGAATTCACAATCAAAAATTTAAATTCCATCCCCAAAATCGAGACAACTAACTTTCCTCACTCGCTTTTTGCCTTAAACCGACCCACTGAACAGTCACTCTCTAATTTAAACAACTTCCAACGAATCGCAAGGAAATTCAAGAACGTCTACATGATGTCCCAATCAATTTCCGATGATGAAACGCTGATGAGAGTTAAACAATCGACTCCATCGAGAGTACGCTTTGCAGAAGAGGGACCTTCAACAGCTCAAGCAGCACCCGTAACTCCAATAACAACCACAACCGATACAACAGCCACTTCGCCGTCAGTAGACGACCTTTACCTGGACTCTTTCAACTTCGCGCTCTCCAAGATCTTCTCAAGCTCCCTAATGGCCAGCCTGACAACCAAGGACGCAATTTTGAAGGAGATTCGCCACTGCATTCTTACGGACAACGAAGATAGATGTAGACAAATATCCCCTTACATCCATTCCTTCTGGAAAGACTTGCATGTAAAGAACGGGTGTGTCTGCATAAATGACAGGATTGCTCTTCCCCATGCGATCAAAGATGCCTATGTAGACGCCATCCACGCAACTCATCCTGGCACATGGGGGATGACTGATATGGCAACTCACGCGTGGTGGCCATATATGCACAGGGACATAGCTACCAAAACTGCAAAGTGCAACCCCTGTGTCAAGATTGGGAAAAATTTAAAACCTATTATACCGGCAAAAAATGGGCACCATTAAGGTAATGTAAAGTTCCAAATGAAGAAATTCAAAGTGATTTTGGAGGACCCATCTATAATGAAAGAAACCAAGAGATTTATTTTGTTGCATGTATTGATCGATTTTCGAAATTTCCAACAGCAGAAGTATTTCATAGAGATAATGCAGATAATAAGTTCCTTCAAGAGTTTGTTTTGCTACACGGTATACCCCGTGCAGTTAGATTGGATCAAGCTCGATGTCAAACGGGGCAACAAATTAAAACATTTTGCAGTCAAAATAACATACAGCTAATCGAGGCGCCAATACACGACCACAGAGCAATTGGTTTGGTTGAAAGACTAATTCAAACAATCAAGAATCGCCTAGCCTGTATTAAAACGGCGGCGCAAAATCAATTTAATGTGAAAGCTTCAACAAATTCAATAATTTATCAGCTACGAATATGTCGTCAAAAGACTATTAACATATCACCATTTGAGGCACATTTTGGCAAAAAAGCGAATACGCCATTAAGCAATATAACGACTAAACCAGACCCAAAAAGTTTAACTTACAAAAACATTTTAAACAAATATTTAGATTTGGAGACTGTCAGATGGGACCAGCTCACCACAGACGAAAACTGGAACAATGAAGAGCGTAGCGACATTGAAATAGAGGTGAACAAGAACAAACTGGGCAAAGAGGCGATGAAACGGCAAAAGGAGGACCCGAATAATGAATCGAGATTGATTTCTTAGCCAGATGTCGGCCAATCTATACCCAGAACGGAAGCATCACTGGAGGTAAAATTGGTTAAAAAGAGACCTCGCACAAAAAGATCAAAGAAAAGTCTCGATGGCTTATATGACGTCTTAGCACCAGGATCGTCAGTAATTAAAACGAACGAACATACTTCAGTGATTAAAGAACCGGGCAAGAGAGATGTGACAATCAGGAACTCAAATCTAGCAAAGTTTGGGACGAAGGCGGAACGTGACACAGAATTGCAGGTATACGCTAACTGACGTCCAAAATTACCAACGGGCAAAACAACTGACGAACTCATAAACCATCACGCAAAGGAATCCAGGAAGAAGTTAGAAGGAGGGAAACAAATGAAGCATAGGAAAGTGGCAGATGACATCAGCACAGTGTCGTCAATTCATTCTAATGTTAAACGTGCCCTCCGTGTAAGAATGCCAACAAAGCCCAAAAGACAACTGTCAACAGCGCCGCCAAATCAACCCGCCGAATCAAGTAACGATCTCGCGGTGCCAATGGAATTACCTACCACAAGCATTGTGATCGCGGAGCCAACGAGCAGGCCAAAGCGAAAAGCAGCTACAAAAGCATCAGTAGCATTAATTCCATCAAAAAGAAAGCGCTCCACAGTATCGATCACAGAATCGGATGAATCTGCGACTTCAGTTCAAACTTGCCCTCCCACAACCTCAAGTACTGGAGCAATTGGGAAACAAAGAAGACGACAAAACATCAAGAAACAACAAATTGAGAATAAATCAATAATCTCGGCCATACAAACTGCTGCAGCACAGTCTAATCAAGAGGAATCTAACTTTACAGTCGGCCCCTGTTCTCCAACAACCTCATACCCTACTCAATTCTATGTCTCCCCCAATTACGAAGAACCAGAGTTGTCGATGACAGTTGGCGAAGCGGAGAGATATTACGAAAGTGAGAGTGATTAAAGTACATTTGACTAAAACTGTTGCGTTCAAAACTCTGATTAAAACATTACAGTATTAATTGTTTTAACAAGTACATGTGACTATTAATTTTCTGATAAATAACATGTTATTTATTTTCGCCAAGGGGGAAAATGTGGTACAAAAGTACATATTTAGTTTGGGGTTATTGTTTGGTGTAGCTAAATTGGTTCATTTTATGTTTAAATTAATTTAGTTCATTTCATCTACCTTTATTTTGTTCATTCATTTAGTTCTAGTTTTGAAGATCGAATCTTATGTTTTCATACTTATAAATTTGTTTACATCCTGTGCATGATCTTTTGTCTGTTCACATTGTCTCGTGATTGTAAGTTGCCGCATTTAGTAATGTAATCTTATGAACAAATTGTTAATCAGTTTTGTTAATTTTGTCTAAATTCATTCTCTTCATTTTCGCAATTCAAATTAGTTGACTCTCTCTTTAACTAGAATCCGATTCGCCAAAGTCTTGATTCAGACATATCAAAAGTTTAGTATCTTTCACTGAGCGAAATACTCTACAAATAATTGAAAGCGATTTCGCTACGCCAAATCGACCTAAATTCTGTAACTAGAATATTTAATTCTAAAGCAACAATTAATAGCGTTAAATCGCACCGCCAAATCACCACTAATTAGCCGCTGTAGAATAAGCTAATCGGTGCCACGAAACAACTCATTCCTACAGATTGTAAATCTGTACGACAATTCAGCGTACAAGAATTCAAGTTTCTCTCGTTTTAATTTTGCAATAGAAATTTGCATTTAGAATTAACTTATCAGAGATAATAATGCTTAATACTTTATGCACGGGGTAGATGTCTGCTTTTTATTCCATAGATCATGTACATTGATTCACTAGTTCTTTTCTCTTGTTGCACTTAAAATCAGAACTAGTAAAAATTCAAATAGAACAGCCAAATGTGGGTTCTTTCGATTGCAAATGAGTCCAGAGAAACAGAACGGCACCGCCCAAAAACCTGTTGAGATTCACTGGAAATTCAAATGCTTAACAATCAAGCCTGAATATCTGAGACAAATTTCAGTCTGAATGTTGAGATTAACATTGTCCTCCACACTTTAATTAAGATCTGAAACGGTTTCGGAAAAAACTGCAGACCCACCCATTTTTAGATAGGAAAAAATACCCCCAAGCGAAAAATATCCCCAAGGAAAAATACCACAGGGAAAAGTAACCGACGAAAAAATTCCCAATCTGTTTTTCCGCGGGGTTTATTTGTTAGACCCGTCTGTACAAAGTAGTCGTTTCTAATATATCTTATCAGTTATGACCAAATTTTGCTCAAAAGCTTTTGCTGGTATCATTAAATCTGGGTTTCATAGTTCTGACGCTCCAAGATTTTTCGGTCTTTCATACAAGATCTCGGACTTGGTTCACTTTTAAATTTGAAGGTCTCAATTCACGAATACGATTCTCAATCGGCGCTTTCAATCTTGTTAAGCTTTAAACAATGTTACAATTCAGCTTATTCTTGAATGAATCTTTGGCACACGAAATCTGTTTGAAGGCTTGTTTGTTTCAAAGTCCATTTTTAAAATGTTTAACTTTTTACTGTTTTATGTTGCATTAATCACTCAAGCGTTTAACTTGCTGATCAAATGAGTGGAGGGCGAAGCGTAACAGTACCCTAGAGGCAAGACAGGGTCCCTTTTAGGTCACGCTTTCTCAAAACCATTCCACTCCTGGTTCTATGCCCCCCTCGACCGAGACAAAGCTGCCGTTTAGTAAAACATGAACAAGAGTGAATGCGCAAATAAAGTGCATCCAAGCATGAAATGTCGGTCACTATTTAGTCCATTTTGATCAAACTTTATGACTAGTATATTCACAAAAAAGTAAACATGAAAGTCATTACAGATGACTTTGCACAAGGCCGAATTTTTAGAACTTCAAGCTTCTTTTTTGACACTGATTTGTATAGCTATATGTTGTATCGTCATTGCGCAATTATATTTTGATTTCTGTTGGAAGTAATTTTTCAGAATATAAACAAAAAATTATGGCCGACTAGAAAAAATTTGAAAAATGTATTTTTTGCCATTGGGAATAAACTGATTTATTCTCTTGTTTTATTTGAGCCTCAAAAGTTAACATTATCCAGCATATTTTTCTGAAGATACTGCTGAAAACAATTTTTCAGAAAATGAACAAAAAATTGCGGCCTGCTTGAACTTTTGTAAAAAAAAAATTGCCAAAAAAAATGGTTTTTCGGCATTATGGAACAAACTAATTTACTCTCTTCTTTAGTTTGAGCCACAAAATTCTACAAAATCCACGATATTTTAGAAGATTTCAAAGCAGATTTCAGATCCTGATTCGCTATGGTCGAGCTAAGTTTGGACCAATTCCAATTTGATCGGAGTGGGAACTTATATTTTCTGCTAATTGGGACAAAACGAGCTATTCGGTTATTTGGACAGAACAGGTAAGAAAAGAGTCGCATGATGAGATGGAAAAAGATGAACGGAGAGCATTAAAAAGAAGAAGAGACAAAACTAGTGCTTTCCATTTGCATAATTGAGTGTCGGAAGATCATTGGTCTGGAAAGATTTGTTAAAAATTAATCCCTTTGTCTAACAAAACAATGCCCACTAAATCCATACCCTCAATTATGAATGGCAAGGTCCCCCTATCGCATACAAAGGCATAACAACCAGCAGTACTCGAAACAAGGTCGGGTAGCACTTTGGGGGGGGGGGGGGGGGGGGTAATAACTAATAATATACTGGTATTGCATTGTTGTGGTTAAATTACCATTTTGGATTTTGAACTCGTGTGACCGTTTTAAGAACAAAAATTAAAGAACAAGAACGTTTTATGCAAAAAAAGGGGTTATATGTGTAAAAGACGTTTTATACAAAGATGTATTGAAGCACAAAAATTTAGATATAACTGATTTCTTTGCGAACTACGAAGGAAATATTCAATGCTTAACATTATCGGGGATTCGTAACTTATTTATTAGTATGCACTTTTATAATTATTGGAAAACCACAGATTCTGTCAATTTTTTCAGTAATCTTGCAAGCTAAATTTTAAGTAATATAAATGAATTTATAAAATTGTTTATCATTAAAAAAACAACATAGTAAAACTGCTGCACAAGATAATTGCGCCCAGACCTTTATCAACTTTTGTACCTATTACTTATGAAGATAAATTTAAAAGTTGAAGATTCGATTTATAAAACTAATTAATTTATTGATATCCTAAACAAAGAAAACTGGCCGCTTCTAAACAAAAAGACGGAAATTGTATTCGGAAATTTTAAAAATCAAACAGAATATAAAATGTCATTTAGGGTTGGCACTTTGGACTTCAATTATCCATTAGAGTATTTAGCGCCCTTTGAAAGTCTCAAATAACCTGAACGAACCCCGTATCTATATACACATACGGCACTGTTTTCGACTTTTGTGTGTTAACTTCAGTGTTGCCAATAGCAGAAATATAAAAGTATATCTGTCGTAAAATATTTCAGGGCGGTAGTCATAAAACTGAATTGACAGTGAAGCTAAATGTTAATAGTTATATTGAAAGGTTAAGTAAGCAATGCATTACCCAAAACAAAGAGTCATAGAGTGCCCGAGATTGCTGTCTAAACTAGGCAGGTTGATTGACAACATGCAAAAACAAAACTAGTTAGCAAAAATTGGATACTTTGAAAAGCAAATTGGCGGTTTTCGTTGAAACAAAAGGACAATATATTGCTCAAATAACTGATACAATCATAGAATCATTTAACTTAGGAACAAACACATATAGAAACTTAAGTGTTGCCTGGAAAAGAGAAGACCTGGAAAAAGATGCAATCGGAAATTGCTAAGCAAACCAGGAAACACCATCCAGGCTTCAGCGAAAAATCTGACATCTAAAAAAAGGCGCCATGTTACGAAGTAAATAAGTAAGCGAGATATTATTAGCCAATCAGAATCGAGTATTCAAATGTGCATATAAATCGTTTCAAATAAGATTTAAATACGTTCTAATATACGTAGAAAGTTCCGAAAAAGTTCAATTAACCTAATTTTAAGTAAATATAACCACGATATGTACCGACCGTTGAGGTGGTTTTCGGCTTAATATTTTTAGGTTTTCTAGACAATTGCCGATTGAATACGAACTGATTTTACGTCAATAACATCAGACAAAAAACCAGTAAAAGAGCATCGAAAAAACCTTGCCGTCTAAGCTTTCACTTGTTGCTATGATCATCACTAATACTGACACGCTGCTTACATGTTGCTTTGTACATCTTGATGCCAAAACGTAGCCTTATATATGTGGAGATATAACGTATATGAATTGAATCTTCGAAAGTGTGGTTTTACACCTTTAATATGGTTCCGCTCCCGGCTGTGAATGTGAAACAATCTGAGAGATGGGGGTGCTGAACTACATGGACTCCGAATATATCCAACTGTTGCAGTCTATGAGAAGTAGATAATGCATACGAGTTTCACCAGTGTCTTTTCCAGATGGAATATCCAACAACAGCAACAACAAGCGCAAAACATCGCGACCCTGCCCATCTACAAGCCAGATGCTTTCAAAAACAACCTGATGTCTTCCAATTTGTTACGATGCAAATACTTTGGAAAAAGAAACCGGAAAATTGGATCCCAGATAACGATGTGAGCTACCTAACAGAAACTTCAACAGGAACTGTAAGACTGAACCAAAACTTTAAATGTTTCGAAGTGTAGTATTTAATGATTAAGTTAGACGGCAAGAAACCCAACCCCTGATTTTTAATAAATATTTTTGAGGGGTATTAAAATTAGGCAATATCATGAAAAATATTCGTAAAAGGTCAACATTAAATTCCCACAAAAAACAATTTTTGAAACGAAAAAACATCAATTTTAAAAAATTTTAGCCGATTTACCAAAAATTCGAAAAAAAAGTGATACAGTTGGTTCGTATATCAAAAATAACCTCTGAAATAGAAAAAATTGAGAGAATATAATGCTAAAATGTCCAATTTTGAAAATTTTTGGTCAATTTTGATGCAACTCGAAAAAACATAGTATATCAATATCGAATACTGATAAACCGTATTTCTGAGTTTAAACCCGTCCAGTTTACTGGATTACCGTTCCGTAAACAAGAATTTGCAAAAATTGACCAAAAATTTGAAAAAATCGGACAAATGCATAAAATTTTGACAAATTTGTCAAAATATCATTTTCTCATTAAGAAGGTTCGTTAACTGAGTGAAACCCAATAAACACAAAAAGTTGTGAACATTTTCACAACCTCCGGCCTACCAAAAAAAATGATCGAATCACTATAATTTTGCCTCTTCGCTCGTTTATGTAACGTTTCGTCCGCGTCCTTTTCGTCCCTTAACATTTCAATTCTCCGTGTTCCGTTTTTTCAATAACGTCGCTCTCCCAACACTCCGCTTTTCGTTTTCTTCCGCTTTTTTTCCGGATTTCGATGTAGTATATCATATGTGATGAAGTATGTTGTTATTTTTGCTGTAGTATGTTGAGTATGCTAGTATGCTGGTTTGTTGTTTAGGTCTTATAGCTTTCTAGGGTGTTACTTAAGTTTATTCTCGAGTTACGGCTAGATTGTCCTTTGACTTTTCAACTTTCCTAATTTACTAGCCTTCCTGTCGTAGTATATTGATTTTGCTGCTGTATGTTTGTGTGTAACTGTATGATTGCTAGTTTGTTTGGTCTTGTTGCCTTCTAGGGTGTGACTTAAGTTTATTCTCGAGTTACGGCTGGAGTGTTTCTTGACTTTTCCAACTATCTTAGTCTACAAACACACTATTGTAGTTTATTCAATTTTGCTGTAGTTTGTTAATACCGTTAGTATGTTGATCGGTTGTTTTGGTTTGGGTATTGCTGGGATGTGAATTAAGTTTATTCTGGAGTTATGACTAGTAAATTTCTTGACCTTTACATCCTTTTACTGTACTACTGCATTGCCGTAAATTAGTTTCTCTTTAAATTTGTCGTTATAAACCCATTATGAACTATGTAAGATTGTCTTGCAGTAGCTTCTCTCCTTCTTCCTAGGGTGTGACTTAAGTTTGTTCTGGATTTAAGGCTAGGTTGTTTGCTTGAGTTTTTGCTGTGGTCTGCTAACATAGTTCTTTCCAAACTCATTTCCCGCCCGTTCTTTCCCACCGTCCCGTTTTGTTTGTTTTCCCACACGTCCCGTTTCCGTTCTGTCGCGCATTGCTCGTTCGACTTCTCGTCTGTCCCGTTTCCGTCGCGTCGCGCGTTGCTCGCTCGACTTTCCGTCCGTAACGTCTCCGTTTCGTCGCGCGTTGCTCGCTCGACTTCCCGTGTGTCCTTTGCCTCCCTCCGCGTTGAGCGCATAGCGTTCAGCGCTCCACTTCTGTTTTTGTCGGGCACAGTGTGCTCGACGACCTTCTTTGCTCTTTGGGTGGTTTGTTTTACAGACTGTCTACAGTGTGCTGTGTTTGGTGTCTTTTGCGTTGGGTTTGTTTTGCGTGTATTCGATTTATTTGGAGCGTGCATATAATAGATAATCGTGTGCAGTGGTAGGATTGCTGGTCTTTGGAAATAATAAAATCATGATGTCTAATAGTCTTGATCAAAAAGTCAAAAAGTTGTACGCTGCCAGGTCAAAGCGTGAGGCTGAATTGCATGCTATACACGAAGATATCCTTCATTGTATAAATAGTCAAAGTAGGCGAGTGAAAGTTGAACGCCTAGTAACAAAGTGCAACGAAGCATTTATGATCGTTGTAGACAAAAATGAGGACCTGATTGCTTTTGCTGGAAAAACGGAGGATCAGAGTGCACTTGTTCCTTCACTAGAGTCTTACTTAGAGGCAATGACAACCAAGAACGACAAGATCCTCACTTCAGCACGAAACTACATCAACTCTGCTGATGATAAAGTGAGTGAGTTTCAGGAACCGAGGGCTTCCATTCATTCTAGACTTCCCTTAATCATGACATCGTCAAAAACATCTAGTCAGCGTAAACATGACTACGTAATTGCTAAGATGAAGCGTGAAGAAATTGAAAAACAGAATGAAGCAGCCATTCGCCTTGCTAAACAGAAAAAGCAAATGGAATTGGATGAACTGGAGGAAAACAATAGGAAACGGTTGGCAGAGGCAACTCTGCAAGAATTTGAATTGCTGGACGCCGTTTCTAAAGGTAGCCAATCTGAAACAAATGCAAGTGCTAGGAGCTCAATGAGAAGTGAAAAGGCTGTCCAAGATTGGATCAACACCTCACTTGCTTTAAGTTTTCCCAATGAGGAGAAAACTAGCGAACCACAGGTTATGATTGACCCTCAAGAATGTCCTAGCCACAACAACGGCAAAACAGTGGAAGATCAGAACACTGAAATTTCAAGGCATTCCATTCCAAAAAATTGTCGAGGCAATTACATTTTAAGCAATGAGACCTTGCAGCAACTCGACCCCTATTATACTCCACCTGAAAATTTTTTGGCTGCTGCTAACACACAGGCGTTGTACCAGGCGCACCTTAGGGCGCAAATGAATCAAACAGGCCAGCAAGGCATGGCGCTCCCAAGCATAACTAACCAAGGAACTGCGGATAGTCAGCCGCCTTCTGTACACGCCCCAGGGGCTTCTTCACCGCCCATTCAACAGCCCATTCCAAAACAGACGTTCGCACCACAAGAAAATCAGAATATTACAACCGAGGTTTTTCCCAACGCACAACTTCAAATTTCGCAATCCAGGGGACCTGAAACATCAAGTCTGCCCGAGAATAATTCGGCCCAGCGTATATGCCCCCGACAACAAATTAATTTTGTCCCCCGAGCACCAAACGCCACTCTTCCTCCTTTTCCGACAACAAATCATCCAGCCCCCGCAATCAACGTTCCCCTGCACCCAAGCGCCCCACTAAGTCCAAACATTCAACAGCACAACTCCGAACCCGCTCATCCTAACGTCCTTCCCATTCCGAACCCAGTCTTCGCACCTAACATCACTGCTCCCATCCCACAAGCCACTTTGGATAATCAGCCTCTCGTCAAAACATTTCAGAATAATAATAACAACCGAGTACACAAAGTTGTACGTTCCGTTGCTCCGCCTGTCCCAAATATGCCCAATATCCCTCTTGGCCAAAATTTTGTGCCAAATATGAGTCACTGGCGGTTTCTACAGCACAGACCGTCATTATTCAACCAAGACACAACCACCGTGAATAGTCTGCCTCCAAATGTACACGCCCATATCGCACCATCAAGCACTTATGTTCCACCACGAATTTATCACAATTCGCCCCCTTTGATTGATATGCAATCACCGTTAGGCGCGCAGCAGGAAAACCTGATCGCGACTACTAATGTTGTACCTGGTCTAGCCACTCCGGTTTTTCAGCCAACATACCCCTATGTTGGGCCCACTCCGTTGAGTTGGAGCAGTCCGCAGGTGTCTGCACCTGCCCCTCCGATACCGGACAATGCGTCATTGATTAGGGAATTAGCTGATGCAATAACAAGCAAGAGAAACGACCCTTTGCCCGAGTGGAAACTTGCAGAGTTTAATGGCGACCCATTAAAGTGGCATGAGTGGTATGGTCAATTCAAAAGCGCGATCGACTCGCAGCCGCTCACTGATGACGTTAAATTGACGTAACTTAAAACACTCGTCACCGGTAAAGCAAAGATTGCAATTGCCGAGTTTGCTTACTGTGGTTTAATGTACAAGGATGCACAAAGGACTTTGGAACGTAAATTTGGCCAGCCACAGGCAGTCGTAAATGCACACTTGGATAAACTAAGCAGTTTCCCACCTCTTAAAATGCACAATAGTGATAACATCATAAACTATTCTGCTGCAATATCCAGTCTCGTTGGGGTTTTCAAGTCGTTATCATATGATGCTGATTTGAAGAGCGCTTCCCTACTTAACCAAGCGGTACAGAAGTTACCACCAAACATGAAAGAGTCATGGTCACTCTTTACGTTTAAGAAGCACTGGGTTAAGCCTACCCTCCTTGACTTTAACGATTGGCTTAAAGAAAAGGCTGAGGCCCATAATCTTATGAAACAAAGCGCAACCAAGGCCAAACCTGAAGAGAACATCACTTCAGTAACCAAGACCAAAACAGCCTCAAAAGTGTTTGCATCAAATTCGCAACAAAGGGAAACAAAGAAGCAAATGCCATCTGCTTCCACAAATACTTACTTTCGATGCATTGTATGCAAAGGTAACCACCGGCTATGGGAGTGTCGAGTGTTCAAGGAAAAGATTCCAATCCAGAGAGCTAAGTTGGTGGCGGATAACAAACTTTGCTTTTCGTACTTACGGGACAAGCACACATTCCGCCAGTGCCCTCAATCAAGAAAGTGCCGAGCAGAAGGGTGCAATAGTTCGCATAACACACTATTGCATGGAGCAGATAGGGTTTTCGCAACAAAACAGTCGACAAATTCCAATACCATTCAACCTTCTGGCAACACAGGTCAAAGTAAAGCAACTTCTAGTCAACTCCAGCCTAATAAGACCACAACAATGTCATCTGTTACTGATGTTAAGGGGCTCCTTCAGGTGACTGAATTGCAGTTGGTCAATTCGTCCGGTTTAGATACCAAGGCTTTAGTTTTGTGTGATACCGCCTGCAGTAACTCTTGGGTGGCCGGTAGTCTCGCAGATAGACTCGGTTTGCACGGCAAAGCACTAAAGCTAACTGTCAAGGGTATTAATACCGAAGAAGTAGTTGATACTAGGGTTGTTGAAGTTACTGTGAAACCAAAAGAACAACAAGATTTCGAACCATTCACCGTCAACCCTTTCGTTAAAGAGAGTCTGAACGTCGGCTTAGATATAATTAATGTACAGGCCCTGCAAGAGACTTACCCACACTTAGCAGTCCTTGATCCCGTAACATATTCCTATAAAGACATTGAGATGATACTCGGACAAGATGTCTATCATGCCATCCGCCCGTTAGAATACTTCTCTGCCTATGAGAAGCGTTCACCCGTTGCCGTACGCTTGCCCATAGGTTGGGTCTTAAGCGGTCCGTTACCATCAAGTTCGTGTTTAACCTCAACGTGCTTTAAAGTGAATATCGAACAAGACAATGAGTTAGTCAAGTAAAGTCATGGTACGACATTGAATCATTCGGGGTAAACAGGCAGGTCGACTCCAGATCTGCAGCAGACGCAAGGGCTCACGAGATCCTTGAGAGTACCACCATACACAATGGCCTGAGATACGATGTCGGAATGCTGTGGGCAGCAGATAACACCAAGCTCCCAAATAATTACTTCTCCTCCCTTGTGCAACTAAAACCTCTCGAAAAACGATTGGCCAAGGATGAAGACCTTAGAGAAAAGTATACTAGCACCATTAAGGAAGACCTAAATAAGGGGTATGTAATTGAGGTTTCGGACGCTCACAAGGTTGAGAAGCGGTCTGATAAAGAGTGGTACCTACCCCACCATCCGGTTTTAAACCCGAACAAACCGGGTAAGGTGCGTAGGGTGCTCAATGGAGCAGCAAAATTTCATGGCGCCTCAGTGAATAAATCGTTGCTCACTGGCCCTGATCTGCTCCAAAACCTTATTTATGTACTTCTTCGCTTCCGACAACATCGATATGCCGTCTCTGCCGACATCGAGGGAATGTTTCTACAGGTTGGTGTATTACCATCAGATCAACCATCTCTTCGCTTTCTGTGGCGGGAGGACCCCACAACTAACGTTGTAGTGTATCAATATACGCGCCATATATTTGGGGCTAAAGACTCGCCCACATGCGCCAACTATGCATTACAACGCACTGCGAGAGACAATGCCAAGTTTTACCCCGAAGCTGCAAAAGCCGTCCTTGAAAACTTCTACATGGACGATTACCTTGACTCAGTGGAGTCTCCCGAGAAAGCCATCAATAGATCGAAGGAATTGGTACATAATCTCCATCTCGGTGGGTTCAAGCTTACAAAGTTCGTAAGCAATGTACCAAATCTGGCTGATCGAATTGATGGTTGCCCTCAATCTACTGAGCACAAGGTTATTGTTTCATGTCAGGAGGATTCATCGCATGTGCTAGGGTTAAAGTGGGATCACACTAATGACACTTTAGTTGTGAGTCGGGGTACAAGCTGCGCTAACACCAAGTCCCTCACGCAACGCTTGGTCTTAAGTCTTGTCTCGAAAGTCTTTGACCCCATTGGTCTTGTCGCACCGTTTACCGTCGGCGCGCGACTGCTCTTAAAAGACATCTGGCGTGTCACAGGACAACAATGGGATGACGAGCTCCCACAAGACATCGTTCAAAGATTTTCGGTCTGGAGTGCGGACTTACCAAAGCTTGAAAACATCAGAATTCCTCGAAGTTACTTTAGTGGACCCTTTGATAATACAGAGTTGCATATGTTCGGTGACAGTTCGCAGGATATTTTTAGTGCGGTCGCATTCTTGCGAGCTCGCGTAAAAACACCTACGGGCCAAGAGAAAACAGAGCTTGCGTTTGTTTTAGGGAAAGCGCGCGTGGCGCCAATGAAAGTAATGACTGTCCCAAAACTCGAATTACAAGCAGCTCTACTTGCCGCTCGACTGAAAAGAGAAATTTTACAAGCACTAACTGTAACTGTTAACCAAGTATTCATGTGGACAGACAGCACGACGGTTCTTCAGTGGATAAACTCTAATGAAAAGCAACCAATCTTTGTTGCAAACCGCGTTTGTGAAATTTTGGAGTATACCAGCGTTGACCAATGGAACCACGTCGCAACTAAGGATAATCCAGCTGACGCTGGCACGCGTGGAATGTCCGCTGAGATTTTGCAACTAAGCAGTTGGGTCAATGGTCCACATTTCTTATCTAACTCAAGTTTCCCTTTCGTACCGAACAAAGACGTCCTTAATAACATCAAACTTGGCGTCAACCAAGCAGTCATAATAGAAGACACTGTCTCTCTCGCTACATCTGTTAAAAAACAGACAACTCCCGTTCCGTCGTTATTCCCATTTGATAAGTTTAGTTCTTATCAAAAGTACTTGCGCATTGCCGCATACGTTCTCCGGCTTTTGCCGAAACATGCCGGCTACCGTAACCCCGATGGTAGCATTACTGACCCTACTGAGCTTGACGAAGCCGAGCGTCATCTACAGTACTTGGTACAAGGAGAGTCTTTTGAAGCCTAAGGAAAAAATCTTCTTGACAATAAATTCGTTAAACGGAGTAGCCGAATTGCTCCACATTCACCGTTTATTAGTCCAAATGGGCTAATCCGTTCCTCGGGCCGCATCAAGCGGTTAATTGAAGTTGGGTTTAATGTAAAGTACCCAATCATCCTAGATGCACGTCATCCGTTTGTAAAATTGTTCCTTGAACACACGCACATAAAGCATTATCATCAGGGCGTTGAATACCTAAGATCAATTGTGCAGGAACACTACACAGTACTGAAACTAAGATCATCCTTGCGTTCCATCAAAGCACACTGCCTGAGATGCCGAGAATTCCAAGCTGTAACTATGCAACCAATCATGTCTGACTTACCTAAGTAGAGACTTGCTTACCAGTCTCCTCCCTTCACGAACACTGGCGTTGACTACTTTGGGCCATTCTATGTTACTGTCCGCCGTACTACTGAGAAAAGGTGGGGCTTCCTCTTCACCTGTCTCACTACTCGCGCTGTCCATGTCGAGATAATTACATCCATGGACACCAGTTCTTGTGTTATGGGAGTTGAGCGGTTTGTGTCACGTAGGGGTACACCTGCCATGATTTGGTCGGACAATGGCACTAAATTTATTGGAGCGGAGAAAGAACTCCGAGAAAGTATTGAAAAGTGGAACGTTGTCAACATTGCAGCTGAGCTCGCTCACAAAGGTATAAAATGGAGATTCAATCCACCCAGCGCACCACATCAAGGTGGTATCTGGGAGAGGCTAGTACGCAGCTTCAAACGCGTGTTGTATACTATTCTTGGCACCCGTCGCCTCACGGATGAGGTACTGCATACTACCTTCTGTCTCGTGGAGAATAATCTCAATTCGCGTCCTTTAACACCCGTAAGCGTTGATCTGTGCGATTTGAACGCTTTAACGCCCAACCACTTTCTTTTAGGAGAACACTCTGACGGTATTCCGTCTGTTGTCGGCAACAATGAGTTTGATCATCGTAAACGTTACGCCCGTGCGCAGTCGTACGCTAATGCGATCTGGTCCCGTTGGATCAGAGAGTACGTACCGACGCTGAACCGACGCTCTAAGTGGCAGACGCCTGCCGAGCAACACCTTAAGACCGGTGACTTGGTTTGGATAGTTGAGGAAACCAACCCTAGGGGTTACTACCCAACCGCTCGGATTGTGGAACTCCGTTACGGTTCCGATAGCGTCGCGCGCTCCGCCGTTTTACGTACGTCGACCGGTTCACTCGTCCGCCCGCTTGTAAAACTTGTACCAGTTTTCCCAACATCTTCTTCCGGGCCGGAGAATGTTACGAAGTAAATGAGTAAGCGAGATATTATTAGCCAATCAGAATCGAGTATTCAAATGTGCATATAAATCGTTCCAAATAAGATTTAAATACGTTCTAATATACGTAGAAAGTTCCGAAAAAGTTCAATTAACCTAATTTTAAGTAAATATAACCACGATATGTACCGATTGAGGTGGTTTTCGGCTTAATATTTTTAGGTTTTCTAGACAATTGCCGATTGAATACGAACTGATTTTACGTCAATAACATCAGACAAAAAACCAGTAAAAGAGCATCGAAAAAACCTTGCCGTCTAAGCTTTCACTTGTTGCTATGATCATCACTAATACTGACACGTTGCTTACATGTTGCTTTGTACATCTTGATGCCAAAACGTAGCCTTATATATGTGGAGATATAACGTATATGAATTGAATCTTCGAAAGTGTGGTTTTACACCTTTAATACGCCAAAACTTTCGGACTACCGATTCTCCCAAGCTCCTTTTGCCCTTTCTGAAGCTTAGGAACAACTTTATATTGACAATCGTAAATGGGCCAATTTGATCCTAATGATAATCACCGCTTCATTTTTAAAATTTTTTCCTGATTTCTGTAGAATAATCAAAATGAATAATCAAAATAATCACTTATCCTGGTCTTGTTTGCGCTCATCTGTACACTTGAGAAAAATATGTCCAATATTGAATGTACAAGAGAAAGCCAGTGAACAAGATCACGCAGCCAAAGATCAAGTAGTTTTACAAAAAAAACTTTGATTGAATTGTTTTCTGTTTGGCTAAATCAATATACTCGTTGTAAATTAATTCAAAAACGAACAAAAAATTATGACAGTGCATCGGTCAACTTTTTACATATCAATTATAAAAATAAAAGAAAAATTTACACTGACTTACAGAATTTGATTTTTCGGTCATTTTAAAACAGCAGCAGGACATCAACGATAATTCAAAAATATCTAATTAAGTGAATTTATGCCTTACGCAATATATCACAAGAAAATTGCCTATCTTTTTGAAACGATTTCGAGTTGATGACTCCGTTTAAAGAAGCTACCGATAACGATTTTTTTTAAAATTTATAAACTTATGATTGTATTTTAATAACTCTAAATTTTGACTCTAAATTGTACTCTTCAAAATTTTCAAAGTGTCCGTTTTTTTGTAACAGCCACAAGTTTAATTAAGTTTAATTAAATCAACCATAAGTTGCTAACGATCATATTTTTGCTCACAGACAACCTGCAAGCAGTTGGTTGGGTCTTGTTGTGCCTGCCTTAATCTCAGGGACGCTAGCTGCACTGCATGTAAGAGAAGCAAAAACCGCCTAACCGCCCAAATATCTGTCAATTGCTATTTACAACAACCAATTCATTTTTACTCTCCAGTTTTCTTATGCTAAAAAATGCCTAGCAAACCAACCGACTCAAAAAAATTGCTACAAAATTAATTTCAGAGCAGTTAATAACTTGGTGGCACGTTTTCTGGGCCAGTGGTGGCCTTGAAACAGTTAATTGTCACCTTATTAAAGTTTCTTTTCTGCGCATGCCTGCAATTGATCCACATATACAGGCAAAATAATTCAAAAAAAGTTTTAAACATTTTTAACGAGCAATGAGAATTCAAGATATTTAACATTTTGGTAAATGATTCAGCAATTGCTCTGCAGCTACTCTCTGGCATTTTTTGTTAAAGCATCAGCTTTTAGCCCAGACATATGCGAATGAAAAGATAGTTTTGAAATGTTCAGTCAAGTGCAAGCAGGACTTTGAATATTGGGTCAAATTAGCCAAAACATTCTGAGATAGAATTTTATTTCGTCTTATAGAATATTTTATGTCTCTGTTTGGCGAAAACAACAGGTCTTGGTAACTGACCCACTTTGCATGAGAGTCATGGCTTTCGACAGCGCTCAGATGAGGCTGAAAACTACCAGAAGCCTCTAAAAATTACTGATTTTGTTTCTTTTAGTGCACTGGAATACATTATAATATTCAAATATTGTGCGGTTTTGTGAGCTTAAAAGTTAAGTATATAGTTTCTGATAAAAATCTTGCACAATTTGCGGCTTGCTTATATGTCGGCTTACTTAGCGTTTACCTTTAATTTAACCACTGCAGTCAATCTCGGATGGCCAAATGGAGTTCGAGAATCCAAAATGCGCAAAGACGATGTTCAAATTGAAAAACAAAGAGTCAGTGTACAACACAACAATATCAGGTCACCATCTCAAAACACTAAGTTTTCAAATTTTATCATTTAAGTTTTTCAGCCTTTTTGTGATTGACTCATTTTTTTACACTTTTTGGATTGACTTATTTTACTACTTTTTTAAAAGACTTCTGATCTGTTATTTACAAGACAAACAAGCCTTTTCATTCTAAAGTGCTTTTTAGATGTCTAAGAGAACCTATGAGCATTAGCATGGCAGAACAAAACAAATAGGGAATGAAAAAACAAAAACAAAAAAGAGCATAAAATCTTATTGATTTAAATACGTAATGTAATTATATTAGCATCTATATCAATATATCAATGCTTTGTATATAATATTCTTTTTATTTGTGTAAAAAAGACCAAAATTCTACACCGTCCAGGATATGAAGCGCAACCCAAGTTAGCTCTGATCAGATCAACAAGGGTCGCGCAGGGGTAAACCTCGACACTTTTGCAGAGTCTGGAAGGACTACCCATGTCTAGAAAGTCTGATCTGGGCCCCACTCAGAATCTGAATGGTGTAATCAGAAACAATTCCACAGTCTGTAAAATCTGCTGAGAATCGGGAGGTCCAACCGAGATCAGGGCCAGTCCATCAAAAAAAAACGAAGGGACAGGTAACCCCCGAGGGGAGGGACTGTTTCTTGGGGAGCACTTCCCAACTATACAGGATGAACATCAAAGATTAAGTTTTGGGTAATTGCCGTTGAGCTATAAAATTGTTTTTCGGAATTAATAATTTTGGGGTAAAGGTGATAAACACTCTTTCGAAAGTTAAATTCCAATCATAATATCTAATGAGACGGATATCAATAGCGAGGCATAACTATCTTCCACAACGTATAACGGCCAAAGGCCCCTCTCAATGGCCCGGCAAACCTAGCTTGATCTTTTTAGCAGGTATTTTGTCTGAGTCGATTTTCGACTCAGATTGGTCACCGATACGTTTTCGAAACATTAAAATATTAAGCCTAAAAGAGCGCAATCGATTCGGTATATTAGTAGGCTCAACGAAAATTATGTTTAACGAACTTTTTCCGAGCTTTTTATGCCAAATAGAACGTATTTTGTGTGCATTTAATCTTTTTGTAAGGCTTACATGATTAAGAAATTACGTAACCTTTCTTTTCTTGCTGCTTAAATGGCGCTGCAAAAGGATTGTTCATTTCACGCTCTAAATAGCATTGCTCAATTAGTTTACTCGGTAACATCCTCCGGCCCGGAAGAAAATGCTGGGAGGATCGGTACAAGCTTAACGAGTGGGCGGACGAGCGATCCGGATGACGTGCGTAAGACGGCGGAGCGGGCGACGCTGTCGGAGCCGTACCGAAGTTCTTCAATCCGAGCAGTTGGATAGTAACCCCTAGGGTTGCTTTCTTCAACGATCCAAACTAAATCACCGACCTTGAGGTGCTGCTCGGCAGGCGTCTGCCACTTAGGTCTACGGTTCAGTGCAGGTAAATACTCCTTGAGCCAACGTGCCCAAATTGCATTGGCGTATGACTGTGCACGGGCGTACCACTTACGATGATCAAACTCGTCGACGCCAACGATGGACGGAATTCTGGTTGCTTGGTTACCGAGTAGAAAATGATTAGGTGTTATTGCGCCTAGGTCGGACGGGTCGGCGCTTACGGGCGTTAAGGGACGTGAGTTTAGTGCGTATTCGACCAGACAAAAAGTAGTGTTCAACACCTCATCTGTGAGGCGACGCGTACCGAGGATAGTGTACAGTACTCTTTTAAAACTACGAACTAACCTCTCCCAGATGCCACCTTGCTGTGGCGCACTGGGTGGATTGAACCTCCACTTAATGCCCTTATTGGCAAGTTCGGCAGCGATGTTGAGCGTATTCCATTTTTCCACACATTCACGGAGCTCTTTCTCCGCTCCAATGAAGTTCGTACCATTATCCGACCAAATCATAGCAGGAGTACCCCGACGGGAGACGAACCGCTCCACTCCCATTACACAGGAACTAGTGTCCATTGACGGGACAACTTCAACATGGACAGCACGAGTAGTGAGACAAGTGAAAAGAAATCCCCACCTCTTCTCGGTAGTCCGACGAACTGTGACGTAGAATGGGCCGAAGTAATCAACCCCGGTGTTGGTAAAGGGAGGAGACTGGTATGCGAGTCTCTCCTTTGGGAGGTCTGCCATGATAGGTTGAATGGTTGCAGCACGGAACTTTCTACACAAGACGCAGTTTGATTTGATGAAACGCAGTGTGGAACGTAGTTTTAGGATGGCATAACGTTCTTGTACCTTTGACCTTAAGTAATCGATGCTCTGATGATGGTTCTTCAAATGAGTATGCCGCAGAAACAGTTTAACAAAAGTATGACGCGCATCCAGCACGATAGGATGCTTAGTGTCAAAGTCAATTTCCACTAGCCGTCGGAGTCGACCAGAGGAACGGATGAGACCATGAGGTCCAATAACCGTAGTAAACTGAGCAATGCGGCTGCTCTTCTTAACGGATTTGTTGTCAAGAAGATCCTTTCTTTCAGTATTGAAGGACTCTCCTTGAACCAAGTACTGCAGATGACGCTCGGCTTCGTCAAGCTCAACAGGGTCGGCTATGCTGCCGTCTACTGTACGGTAACTTTCATGAGATGGTAAAAGACGGAGCACATATGCGGTGACACGAAGTAATTTTTGATAAGAACTGAACTTATCAAACGGGATCAGATTAATGCTTTGTTCCTTTGGGGAATTGGTTACAGATGCGGCTAAAGATGAGGTGGAGTCATCATATTGTTCCTTGGTTACAAAGCCGAGCTTGATGTTATCAACGACGTCAGTATTTGGTACAAAAGGGAATTGCTTAGTTCTCAAGAAGTCAGGACCCCTCACCCAGCTACTTGATTGCAAAACTTCAGCGGACATACCACGCGTGCCAGCATCTGCTGGATTATCACAAGTGGCGACGTGGTTCCATTGGTCAACGCTGGTGTTCTCCAGGATTTCACTAACCCGATTTGCAATGAAGATGGGGTGTTTGTTTGTTGAATTTATCCACTGCAAGACGATTGTACTATCTGTCCACATAAAGACTTTGTCCACAGTAACCGTTAATGCTCGACAGATTTCCCTTTTTAAACGGGCAGCGAGGAGAGCGGCTTGTAATTCCAACTTAGGAACTGTCATTACCTTCATAGGTGCAACGCGGGCCTGGCCCAGGACAAACGCCAGCTCTGTTATAATCTCCCCGGAGGTGCAAGTTACTTGAGCCCTAAGAAATCCTACTGCACTGAATACGTCTTGCGAGCTATCACCAAACATGTGGAGTTCAAGATGTTGGAATGGTCCTGAAAAGTAACTTCTCGGTATAGTGATCTCAGCTAACCGCGGCAGTTCAACGCACCAGGCAAGGAATCTGTCAACTGTGTCTTTGGGTAACTCGTCATCCCAACTTTGTCCATTGACACACCGAATGTCTTTCAAGATTAACCGAGCACCAGCAGTGAACGGTGCGACAAGACCAATTGGGTCGTAGACCTTTGACACGAGACTCAAGACGAAGCGCTGTGTTAAACTTTTCGTGATGGTGCTGTTAGTACCCCTACTCACAACCAGAGTATCGTTGTTGTGATCCCACTTAAGCCCGAGCACGTGCATTGATTCCTCCTTGGATGAAACGATGACCTTCAGCTCAGTGGATTGAGCAGACCCATCAATTCGGTCAGCCAGATCTGGTACATTGCTTACAAATTTAGTAAGCTTGAACCCACCTAGATGGAGAAGATGTACCAATTCCTTCGACCTAATGAGGGCCCTCTCGGGGGATTCCACAGAGTCCAAGTAATCGTCCATGTAGAAGTTCTCAAGGACGGCTTTCGCAGCTTCTGGGTACTCCTTAGCATTATCGCGTGCCGTGCGCTGAAGTGCGTAGTTGGCGCAGGTGGGCGAATCTTTTGCCCCAAAGATGTGGCGCGTATACTGGTGTACCACAACATTTGATGTGGGGTCCTCCCGCCATAAAAAGCGCAATGATGGTCGATCACGTGGTAACACTCCAACTTGGAGGAACATTCCCTCGATGTCGGCAGATACGGCAAATGGATGTTGTCTGAACCGTAGGAGTACATAGATTAGGTTTTGCAGTAGGTCAGGTCCGGTGAGTAATGACTTATTAAGAGATGCGCCATGGAATTTTGCTGCTCCGTTTAGTACCCTACGAACGTTGCCCGGCTTGTTCGGGTTAACAACCGGATGGTGTGGTAGGTACCACTCTCGTTCCGAGCGACTTTCCACCTTTCGAGCATCTTTGACCTTACTACGTAGCCTTTGTTTAAGTCCTCTTTGATGGTACTCGAGTACTTTTCCCTTAATGTCTGATCTTTCGTGAGCCACTTTTCCAAAGACTTTAATTGAACAAGCGCTGAGAAATAATTGTTGGGCAGTTCGATGATATCTTCAGCCCGTAGCATTCCGACATCGTACCTTTTTCCATTATGCACGGTGGTTTTTTCAAGAATTTCATGCGCACGTGCATCCGAGGCGGATCGTGGATCTACTTGCTTAAGTGCGCCGTATGACTCCATGTCGTACCAAGATTTTACCTGACTAGCGAGTTCAAAATCCTGCTCCATATTTGCTTTAAAACAAGTCGAGACTAGACCTGAAGACGACGGTAGAGGGCCGCTTAGAACCCAACCTATGGGTAAGCGAACAGCGAAGGGCGAGCACTTCTCGTCGGCAGCGAAGTACTCTAACGGGCGGATGGCATGATAAACATCCTGTCCAAGTATCATCTCAATGTTTCCATAGCAATATGTAACTGGGTCTAGAACTGCTAGGTGCGGGTATGTTTCCTGAAGTGCTTTAATGTTGATGATATCGGCGCCTACATTCAAATCTTCCTTTACGTAAGGGCTTACTTTAAATGGTTCAAATGCTTGGTTGTCGCGTGGTGTTACAATTAGCTCGACTAACTTAGTGTCTATGACCTCCTCGGTATTTATACCCTTGACTGTTAGTTTCAACGCTGTACCGTGCAAACCAAGTCTATTTGCAAGATCACTGGACACCCAAGAGTTACTGCAAGCGGTATCGCACAAAACTAAAGCCGTGGTATCTTTACCAGAAGAGCTCTTCAACTGTAATTCAGTCACCTGAAGGAGGCCTTTCACATTACTCACAGATGACAAAGTAGTGGTCTTACTCGATGATTGGACACTAGAAAGTTTACTTTGATTTGCGCCAGCATTAGAATTACTATTGTTGTTGTTTGAAGGGGATTTTGATGGATAAACCCTCTCAGCTCCATAGAGAAGTGTATTATAGGAGCTGTTGCAACCGTCCTTTCTGCATTTCCTAGGATTTGGGCATTGCCTAAACATATGTTTTTCTCTCAAACATGAGAAACACAGTTTTGCTTCCGCCACTACCCCTGCTCGCTGAGTGGGAGACTTTTCTTTAAATACCCTACACTCCCAGATGCGATGGTTACCTTTACACACAATGCAGCGAGGGGTTGCAGGCGTTGCCGATGTTGAGGCTGGTCTCTGAGTGCCCTTACTTTGTGTATTAGCATCAAAAGTTCTTGAGGCAACTTTGGTCTTTACTACTGAGTTGGTATTATCCTCAGTTCTTGCCTTTGATGAAGTTTGTTTCATTAAATCATGTGCCTCGGCCTTCTCCTTCAACCAATCGTTGAAGTCAAGGAGTGTTGGCTTTATCCAATGTTTCTTCACTGTGAAGAGTGACCAAGACTCTTTCAGATTGGGCGGCAATTTTTGCACAGCCGTGTTGAGAAGTGAGGCGCTCTTAAGGTCTGCGTCATATGAAAGCGATTTAAAGACCCCAACAAGACTTAAAATTGTTGCAGAATAGTTTATGATGTTATCACTATTGTGCATCTTTAGTGGTGGAAAAGAAGTGAGTTTTTCTAAGTGTGCACTGACTACTGCCTGTGGTTGGCCAAATTTACGTTCGAGTGTCTTAAGTGCGTCCTTATACATTACACCGCAGTATGCGAACTCAGCGATGGCGGTTTTAGCTTTTCCAGTTACAAGAGTTTTTATGTATGTTAACTTGACGTCATCAGTCAAGGACTGTGCGTCTATGGCGCTTTTAAATTGTCCGAACCATTCGTGCCACTGCAGGGGATCACCATTGTACTGTGACAACTTCCACTCGGGCAGTGGATCGTTCTTCTTACAAGTAATTGCCTCCGCCAACTGCTTTATCAAATCCGCAGAGTCCAAAGAAGGAGCCGAAGGTGTGGGATACGGCGGGCCACCCCAACACAACGGGTTCGGAACGGTAGCTCCATACGTTGGCGGAATGATCGGAGTGAAAAAGGTGGGGGCGATACTTGTGGAAGAACTAAATGGATTCGCTTGCATGAAGTCTGAAGTTACATAATTTTGAGGCACTGCTGTTGCTTGTACATGAGAAGAGCGATTAGATGTAGTTATATGAGGGTTGATTAACGGGGCCGGTTGTACGGTGTTTAAGTTTGCAGATGTCCGTACAAGTGGTACTGCATTAGATGGGACTGCTGCCGGAAAACGCCAGACATTTGGATCCGGAGGAGCAGGAGGCGCGTGGGTTATAGCGACAAAATTTTGGGGCTGAAAACTCTTTTGTGGGGGTGGTGGATGAGTTAATTGAGGTACAAAAACGTTTGCGGAGGAAATGATTGGTGCAGGCAGAGAATGGGGTAACCGATTGATATTATTCGCCACGGGGTTAGTGGCGCGTAGTGGGAGTGCTTGTGGCGGCGAAGGAGGAAAGCGGAGTGCTGGTGGGATTAACGGGAAATGCGTTGGTGCGGGGTTTAGAATGGGGGATGGGGGGCTGGTATATTTATGTGTGCTTGTTGCGGATTAAATACTAGCGGAGCATTAACGAGTGTATTTAAAGGTGGTGAACGCGGAGGGCTGAATAAATTCAACTGTCCCGGCATGCTCGACCTGCGCGGGAATTGATGATCTAACTGTAAACCATCGAAATGCATTGTTGCTTGAGACAGTTGTCGGGCTGTGTTTGGGTCGTTTAGTTGAGTTGGCATACCAAAGTTTATTGGTGATGGAGGCGTATATTGAGGCTGTTCCTGCTCTTGCATGATGTTGTTTGCAACATGTGCATGATTGGTTACATTGGTTCTACTACTTGGTTCATGGACAGGGAGGTTGATGTTGGCCTCAACTTGACCATGTGTATTGAGATTGAAGTGTGAGTTTGGAAGTTGAGCTGAAGAAGGTCGTTGGACAATTGCTTGGTTGGATTGGGCGATGGAACCAGAAAAGTGCAAACTCGGTTCGTTTGCAACATCTGCCATGTTGCCGGCCGGTGACGAATTAACCCAATCTTGAACAAGTTTCTTGCTCTTGACTGAACTTCTTTCCGTAAAGAGCCCGCTCATTTTGCCTGTACCAGACCCGTCCGCTGATCATTTTGTCATCAACTCAATTTCCTCAAGGGCTGCAGCAGCTACTTCCTTGCGATGATCCTCCTCAAGCTCCTCAATTTCCAATTCCCGCAATTTCGTTTGTTTTTCAATTTCAAGACGCTGTCTAGCAATGCGAAGCTTTGCCTCATGTTGTTTCTCAAGTTCCTCCCTTTTGAGTCTTGATAGTTCTAAGTCTCGTTGACGCTGACTTGATCTTTTTGAAGAAGTCATATGTGAACTTGATTTTGAATGGTGACAGGTATACTGCTCTGCTGTCTCTTTGTCATGGACCGAATTGATATACCCTCGAGCAGCAGCAATGAACTCATCAGTTTTCTTTGTTACAGTCTCTAACCATTTTTCAAGGTTCTTACAGGCAGCATCTGGATCTTCAGTCCTTTGTGCCAGATCAAAGAGCTCTTCGTTCTTATCAACTACTCTAGTAAAAGCATCTTTGCACTTCACACTCAGACGTTCGATCTTAACTTTCCTGTCTTGCTTATCCACAGCATTGTTAATTTCACCATAAATGTTATTTAGTTCAGCCTCTAATTTTGCCCTCGCACTATAAAGTTTGTTAAATTTGTCCTGCAAAGTTGTCATGATCATAAGAAAAACAGGAACCACAAGTTTAATTTGGTGTTAATATAAAGTACACACACATGCAACAACACAACACAAATGGGTTATACCGAACCCTAGTGTGACGGTTTGCCTAGCAAACCGCCAAAGAGCAAAGATGTTCGTCGAGTACAATAGTACCCGGCGAAAGAAAGAAAGAACGGTGCGCCGGAAGCGCGAAACGGGACAGGACGGGAGACGGGACGGACGGGAAGAGACGCCGAAAGAGTAACGCACGACCCAACGGGAAACCGGACGGACAAACGGGAGCGTCTGGCGAATGGCGCGCGACGAAACGGGAAAACGGCACGGGCGGGGCAGAAACGTCGGGCGGATGGCGCGCGACGAAACGGGAAAACGGCACGGGCGGGGCAGAAACGTCTGGCGGATGGGGCGCGACAAAACGGGAAAACGGCACGGGCGGGGCCGAAACGTCGGGCGGATGGCGCGCGACGAAACGGGAAAACGGCACGGGCGGGGCGGAAACCACAAGCGAGGAGGCGGGAAGATCGATGCTAGCAGACCACAGCAACAAACTCAACCAAACAAGCTAGCCGTAACTCCAGAATAAACTTAAGTCACACCCTAGAAAGAAGGAGAGGAGCTACTGCCAGGTAAACTAGCACAAAACATTATGGGGCTTTATCAACGGCATCAAAACATGAAACAATTTACGGCAACGATGTAGTATAACCAAAAGTCGAAAAGGTCAGGAAATTTACTAGCCGTAACTCCAGAACAAACTTAAGTCACACCCTAGCAAACCACCCTACCCAGACAACAAAAAGGCATACTACGAAAATTAATAAAGCTACAACAAATTGCTAGCAAACAAGTGTGGTGAAAGTCATGAAACAAACCAGCCGTAACTCTAGATTGAACTTAAGTCACACCCTAGCAAGGAACGAGACTAAACAACAAACCAGCATAATAGCAGAAAGAAATTTTACTACAGCAAAAATTCAACATACTACATCATACAACAAATAAACGGGGGATAGAAAGAAACAAGGTGACACGGAAACAAAAAGGACGGAAACGGAAAAATGAAACCGGATAACCTGCGGAAAACGGACGGTAGTGAATAACTCAAATAATGGGGAGAGCGAAACGTTTAGTTAGGCGCTATCGGAGAGAACCAACCACAAACTAACCCGTAACTTGTGAGTTAACTAAGTCACACCGCCAGTCAGTGGGTAGACTCCCACAACGGCGCAAGGCTAAGTGACATTCAGGTTATCAAAGGCTTGTGTGAGTTCCGCCTCCTCGAACGCATGACGGGTTCGAAGCGTTTTACGACGGCGCTTTGAAAGTTTCTTCGGTTGGGAGCGTGTTATCAAGGACCGGAGGTTGTTCTTATGAGCTAAGACTATAGTTAGTGTTTTCAGCTCAAGCGCAGGCCTTTGGTGTAATGCTCTGTACTCTTTAAGTAAACTAAGATCTTTCTGTTTACGTTTAGACACAATGTCTTTCACTAAATGGATGGTAACTAGAGTACTACGCTTGAGCTGATTGTAAATATCAGGAGTTCCCTCTCTGGGGCAATACACTATAGCTTCTATGCGCTCCTGATACTTTTCAAGCACTTCAATAAGCTGCGAAGGTGTTAAAGGCTTATTGTTGTTACTGCGATGACGGGACAATGAATTGTTCACCACATCATGCCATATAACTAGCCTCTTTTTTTCACGGAAGAAATGACCCAATTGGAACTGAGCAGTTTTTCGTACTTTCACCGCGTTAGAATTGAAACTCAGACCCGGTAATGCGTAAATTCCTTTTTTATAATGGTCTTGTAACGCTTGAGGCAATGTTTTTATGGCGTGATGCAGTGAACTTGCAGCTAATATGAAAACCATATAAAGTTTCTACATCATAACTAATGTGAGTTATTTGGAATATTCTAAGTCTAAATATATAAGTTTCTCAGCTCCCTTCTCTAAAAGAGATCGTATTTCGTTGAGACTTGTCAAGATAGTACTACTTGCTTTTCTGTGCAATCTGGCGGAAAAAGATTTGTACTATTTTAAGTCTAAGTATATATAAATGTTTCTCAGCTCCCTTTTCTAAAAAATATTCTATTTCGCTGAGACTTGTCAAGATAGTACTACTTGCTTTTCTTTACAATCTGGCGGAAAAAGATATGTGAATTTCAGAAGCATTGCTCTAACTCTGAGCCTCAGGGTTTTTAAACTCAAAAAATTATGAGGGGTAGGTTAGCGGCAACCGGGGAAATTATCCGAAAAAAAATGAGAATGAGTCAAGTTAAGAGGGGTTAGCTAGATTTGCCGGTTATTGATCAATTTACGACAATCGGAAATGTTGTTTTATTGGATGAGTCTTACAGTTTTGTTTGTGCCGCTAGTTGCAGTAACCCTTCTCTTCTAAGTAGCAACAGCGAAGAACTGAACATGTAAACGTGTCATCCAATGTCCAATCTGGGGCATCAAATAGGGTAGGAGTGTTAGCACTGCAACTGAGGTGTGAACACATCATTATAGTCCAGATGAAGGCACCCTTGCACATGTTATGTCTGAATTTCTGCTATTCGACCTTGCCCTTGCCCAATCTGCGGAGTGTAATTTGTGGATGATTGTAAGAATAAACGAGGAATAGTGAAAATGTGCTGAGAGAGAATTTCGGCGTAAGAACCTATCTAAGGCAATCTATAAAGTAAAGCGAATAATGGGTTAAGTAGTAGTCAAGTTTCTCCAGCTATAACCAAAGAAAAGTGATGGGGCATAAAGCAAAAGTGATGGAAGCCATTAATGCGATGGGGCATAAAGGATTTGGCATTAATATATCAGACTTGCTTTTAGATTGTTCACGTATCGGAATCTGACAATGCAGACTGGCAACCCGTTTTAAGTTAATACGAGTTGGAATTTTTCAAAACGGTGGTTCAAAAGCGGAGCGGTACCGAAAATATAGCGGCACAAGAAATGTAGGTTCCCGGGTCGCGGCACCAAAAATAAAGGTGATAAACACTCTTTCGAACGTTAAATTCCAATCATAATATCTAATGAGACGGATATCAATAGCGAGGCATAACTATCTTCCACAACGTATAACGGCCAAAGGCCCCTCTCAATGGCCCGGCAAATCTAGCTTGATCTTTTTTAGCAGGTATTTTGTCTGAGTCGATTTTCGACTCAGATTGGTCACCGATACGATGTCGAAACATAAAAATATTAAGCCTAAAAGAGCGCAATCGATTCAGTATATTAGTAGGCTCAACGAAAATTATGTTTAACGAACTTTTTCCGAGCTTTTTATGCCAAATGGAACGTATTTTGTGTGCATTTAATCTTTTTGTAAGGCTTACATGATTAAGAAATTACGTAACCTTTCTTTTCTTGCTGCTTAAATGGCGCTGCAAAAGGATTGTTCATTTCACGCTCTAAATAGCATTGCTCATTTAGTTTACTCGGTAACATGGGGCAGCACAAATGCGCGACTTAAATGTGTCTGACAAACCATTGCGCAACCCAAGTGCGTCTGATACTCTCTGTGCGCAACTCAATTTGGTCTGATCAGAGACTATTTCGGTGTGGATGGTTTGGTACCCCCTATGCGCGACGCAAGTCATCTGATCAGAGCTCGGATGGGTCACCCACCTCATCATGGGGCATTAGTGACCAAGTCAATTCTGTGGTTCTCTTGAGCACTCGTACACTGACAAATAAGAAGACATTAAGTCTTTACTTACCACGCATATTTCTGTCGGAGGGTGAGGAGAGAAGAGGGAGCCATAGGAGAAAGAGGAGATAGATGAAGGAGAAGAAGTTGAAACGAAACATCACACCTAAAAGTAATATCCATATATTTTTTGGACTTGGAAATTTGACCTAACGGTCCAATATTATAACCACCCACCCTTAGCAAGGGATGTTTTCATTTTTGCACGCGTTGAGTCAACTTTGTCTGGCGTCCCAAAATTATCCATTATTATATTAAAACATCGCAGCTTCTGATACATTTTCTAGCAGCTCCTAATCAAACACAGCTTTCCTATTCACAAAATAGGGGTGGAATGTTTAATCAACAACGCTTTCATTTTTAACTTTGGACAGATCAATACTTTGTCTCGGCAAATAAATCTACAATGCATTTCAAAAGCTCTCCAAAGCCAAACAAAATTATTGTTTTAAAAATTATTGTTCTCTAAATACATAAAAAACGAAAGAATTTGACAAAAAAAACTCAACAGAAAGGTAGTTTCTGCATAAAATATCAAATTCTTGTGTGTTGTGCACCTTATACTCTATTATGGAATAAATGGAAAATAGAAAAGGTTTTGCCACAATAAATACATATTTTGCCAAGCAAAAATAAAAAATGTTCATTGCATATCAATTCGTGGATAAGAAATTGAGTCATTTTGTATTTATCAGCTTCCAATTACATTCTTATAAGTGCAAACGCTAAAAACTGCAAAGAATTAATTTTCTTTGCATCCTAAACGTTTAGAGCGATAACTAATAAATGAGTAACAAAGATTGTTGATTTTAAGAACAAAATCAGTTAATGACTGAACTTGAGTAGCAATTCTAAGCATCAACGAAAACACATTTTTCTGTCATTGAAAAACTAAGATGTTCAGAAACAAGAATTTTCCAAAAATATGTTGAGCTGCTCACTAAAATCTCTTTTTCTGAGTGAACCAATTATTTATTTTTACAAATAAAGCCGACTTTTAAAACTACAGCAAAGGTAATAGCGCTAATCTTAAATCCTTTTAAATTGCTTGAATTGAATAAACAAGATCCTGGAAGATATTAGTCAGAAGAGTTTTCCAAATACATATCTAACAGTCAGCTTAAAATTTTTTAAAAAGTCTTTTATTTTTGTGTATTATTTGAATAGAATATCAGATAGGTTAACAGACTCCTGAAACCATTTCTGAAAAATTCCTGCAGATTTTACGAAATGTTGAAATAACGGGCGAAGTGCTTAATCTTTGAAAGAAAAAACATTAAATGGAATCAAATATTTTGACAGAATATTTTCGAAAAAACGCCAAACAATTGGCCTGATTTGCTTCATTTTTGAGTCTCCGGTTAATGCAAATTAGGTAACTAACTAGAAGTGAAGATTATTAAACACGGGACAAGATGCAAAAATTCAATAATATAAGTAGGTTCAATAATTTTGGAAAACAATTCTTTATTCCACTTACAGTGATTATGAAAGATTTGGCGGTATTATAAACCAAAAAAATCCACTTTTTAGTATGGAGAAAACAGCATGATTGGAATAATCTTGAATATCTGCAATTTTTAATGAAAAATCTATTTGGTCATCAAGCGTGTCTCGTTGCAAGTTGTTTTGCTACAATGTCCACACTAATTTTCCATAAAGAAAAGAAACTCAAAAACTTCAACCAGCTGGCAATCTTTGATAAATTTTTGTGAATACAAATGGGAACAAATTCAATTGTTATTGTTAGAAGTATCTTGAAAATGGACCAGTACAGGTTTCAAACCATCATTATTTATTGCAAGCTCAGTGTGCAAACCATTACACCAACTCCTTTACAGCTCTTTAACTTGGGAATCATCTACAAAATATTTCATTTTTCTTTCTTTTTCTCAGTAATTCATTTCTCTAGTCAAATATACGCTGAAAAAGTAGACCCTCTTATAAAGTTTTGTCAAACCTATCTTATGCAAAGTTTATATTAGTTTTTTCTCTTTTAAATCTCTAAGATATATGACTATCAGCAAAATATATTTTCCACCAGAAGTCAACTATTCACAATGCTCTACTGTTGACACTTTGATGTTTCTTATAAGAAATAACAGAAATAAATAATCAAAATGGTGAAAACCGTTGAAATGAGATTTTTCTGAAGCAATTGGTCAAAAAGTTTTTCAATTTGATCATTCACATTCCTAGAGCTATTAGTGTCCTACATTTAAAGCTAAATTTAACCACAAATCAGTTTATTTTCAAAGATTTTTGTATTAATAGAGACACATGTTTGTTGTTCTTTGTTTAATGAAACTTCTACAAAATTCTGAGGCTGTGTGGTTAAGGTGGTTATTATACCCACATGTTATAATATGAGCATATTGAACGTGTGAAATTATTGAGTAATAAAGAGCCTTTTGAAAAAATGTATGTTATTTCCATGTTCTCAAATATCAATTGACCAATCCCCAAGAATTATTTCTATATTAAGTCAAATCAACCAACAGAAGCAATTTGTATACCCCGGGCAGGTCCAGATGCTTATCCTGCAATATATTGTAAGATTCCTGCAAAAAAATAGTTATCTTGGAAGATCTTGGAAGACCATTGCTTATCACGCAAGATCTTGTAATACCATGGTTATTATTTTGATTTTTACTGCCGATTCATTGGTTCTAATTCATTTTCCATTTTGCGTAGAAAGTTTTCCCGAGCTATAGTTGCGCGTATATACAGAATTATAATAAAACAAAAATACATTGAATAGCTTAATTTCGTTATAAAAAAGAACTACCCAAATACAGCCAGCTAAGCATTTCTTTAAAAATTCAAAAAAAATTCTAATGTTTCATTTGGTTTTTGGTTTTTACACTATTATGTTTCGACTTTTTCTTTGAAAGGAATGCTACTTTTTGATAGCATTTATATGTCTATTACACTTCTTTAAACGCCATTAATTTTCTTTGAATGGATGGAACTTTTCTTTAAACTGATGAAAAATTCCGTTAGTGTAATATGCTTATCATTATCAAACTTGTTCAAGTAGCTTTCAATATGAATGGATGGCTATCTTCCAATATTCTTACAAGACCTTGCAATATAACAATTCGGACTCGACCGGTATGCGCTCAAACCGAAAAATGAGGTTGAAATTCTCCAATTTGTCTTTTATGGGTGAGGCGCGCTTAAACATAAAATTGTATGTATCTACGCAGAACGAACAAGGACACACTGCTCTTTTTAATTATTCAAAACGTCCCAAAGTGTGGACAAAAAAGGAAAAATTCTAAGTTAATTTCGAAAAAACAACAGTAAAATTGCCCTTTCCTATACAAAAATACCCATTTACCAACTATTTAAGATTTTTTAGAGCAACACCGTAACTTTGTCGGATAGATTTTTTCCGATGAACTTGAAGTTACTTCCACTTGACCACAGAAAAAATCTATTGGCAAAGTTAAGTCAGCCATAACCCCCCCCCCCCCCCCCATAAATTGGGCGTCCCTAACATTATGGGGCCGAAAGAATGGGTACTTTACTTACTTCCAAGAAGGGCGGCTCCGAAAGACAGTCGGAAGACTGCATTGGTTACGAGTCGCTTTGGAACCCTCATCGTGACGTCATCAATGTCCACACACGTTTCTATTGCAATAACACATTATTGAGTCCACAGCGAGTGAATTTTCCACCATCCGAGTGAACAGGTAAACCCAGGCAGCAATTAGTTCACGTGGGTCTTTGTTCTCCGTGGTGCGATGGATTGAGTGGGCTAAAGAGAGGAACAAAGTCAACTTATTCGTTTTTAATTCACAAGTCGTAAAATCAACCATGCCGATTAAATCAACACAGGCCGTAAATAAAGGATAATAAACCAACAACAGTTTATAACTTGCAATACTTTTAATAAACCTTATGTCCAGTTCGTTCCAAATTCACTTTATTTTAGTATTTAGCAGTCACGAATGCTAACATGTCTGCAATTTCATGTAGCAATAATCGGACAACATTACTTTTAGTCTAGTTCGGCTTTCCTGTCCAAAAAATAAGAGTGAATTTGCGACCAGTCCAAGTTTGGTTTAATAAAGCCTGGTCCCCATAAACCCTGGTTGATTTCACACAGCAGGAAGAGCGTGAGATAGGTTAGGTTTTATTATGGGGGGTGGGGGAGGGAGATTAAACTGGGGTATACTTTGTTGTAGTATTATTAACCTAAACAAAGTGTAGCTTACAAGTTATTGTGACTCTTCAAAGCTGATAGGAAAAACAAATTCTGGGAGTTTGTGAATTGTTTGTGTCCCAAACGGGTCAAGTGTGTAAAAAATATAAATAATCTCGTGTTATCCACCAATTAAACTTTTATTGGAGGGAAATCTGCGTAAACTTTTCCATAATATGCACTGCGATCATGGAAAATGTTAATATTGGTCAGCTTTAGTACCGAAACCTTGAGCATATTTAGCAAAGGAATCTTTTTATTGGTTTAATTGAAATCAAAGGCAAATCGTGACGTAATAACTGTTGTTTGATCGTTACAGCACACATATTCGACAATTTTTGAAAGTTTCGATTTCAAAACGCAAATTTTTATTAAATTGTTTCATAGTTTCAAATAAAAATGCATTTTTAATACTAATGCTTTTTCTAAAATGTTGAATAGAGGTGTTTCCAACAGCAACGATTGACTAATCAAACTTAATAACGACCTTATACCGAGGTGTTTACTTAGTATTAAATAGAGAATTAGCAAAATCTTTATCACCAACTTTAAAATGAAACCATTATTATTGAAATTCGAGATAATTTATTGAATAGCAACTCCCTAATTTTGCAAAATCTGTTTTATAATATCGGATTATGATCTGAGTACATGTAAGGATTTAACAGACAAAATATTGTTTTATCATAAATTACCCTATTACACACAGGTATATGATATACTATAAATGTCATGTCTCAGTTTTTTAGCCTTTTAGTGACAACGAAGAAGCCGCGTTAATTGTTGCACCATCTAAATTCAAGTACATTCATGAAGAATTCGATGGATCGAAAGAGAGTAGATTAAAAACGAAAATTGGGGCAAAAAAGTCAAAAAGAATTTATTCAAGTTACATTGGGGAGCCTTACTAATAGACTCTCAATTGCTACAGCGTATAGCATGTTCGGTTGGGTGCTAGATATATTGGCTGACAGGGGGTTTAGCCAACATGAAAAAGAGGAAAAAGTCATAATTCTGATTGTTCGATAAATCTGATTGGTAGAAAATAATTACTAGGTCCAGACATTACAGTTGATTTGCAGTCGAGTTGTTGGCTTGAACTCTTACTACCAATTTTTGGTTGTGATCTAAACCCCTTGTCTGCCAAATAGACGATCGCTAGTGCGTCGTGATATTACGTCCAGTATTTATAGATTGACATCAAGGCCCACAGTCCACTGTATCATGGATATGGCTCGTGAGAAATTGACAAACCCGTTTATCCCATGTATGTTTTAAGCTTGCAAAAAGCTAAGAAGCAGAAGATACTAACTTTCAACATTGTTTTCCACAATTTTTACTGTTCGGGAATGGCTGTCCTTTCGATCCATTGTCACGTCATCAATAAATACAAATTTGTTGTTCTGACAAAACATTAAAAAACCGTCGAAGCCGGGTCGAATTTTTCCGCCCAAAATGATGTAAGAGTGCGGGTTGCAATGGGAGGATTTTTTTAGGAAAACGCAGCTCAAAACTCTGACACATTTTGGGCTGAATTAGGCGGCCAACGGGGATAAAATGGTGTAAGAGTGAGGGGGTAAAGGACAAATTAGCCCCCCCCCACTCTTACATCTTTTCGTTCTGTCCAGGAGGGTAAAATGATGTAAACATTCGAGGGTAATTTCTCCATTACCCCCTCACTCCTACACCATTTTACCCCCGATGGCGGCCTAATGCAACCCAAAAAGATGCAAAGGTTTTTAGCTGCATTATCCTAAAGAAATTCTCCCATTACAGCCCCAACTTTTACATCATTTTACCCCCTCTGGAAAAAAACCCTTCTTCTTACATCAATTTAGCCCTCTTGGAAGCCCTAACCTTACATTGTTTCGGCTCCCATACCCGAAGACTGCCAGTCTTGAACCTCCGACACAACCTCCGTACCCTCAGCTGGTTCTCCTTGACCTCCATGCTTGTCCAACTCTTGACGGTCTATATATATATATATATATATATATATATATATATATATATATATATAAATAATATTTGTTAGAGTTAACCAATCAGTAAAATTAACCCTCACTCTTACATCAGTTCACCCCCCTTGGCAGCCCTATTCCTACATCATTTTACACCTTCTCAACAAATTACCCCTTTATTTTTAAAAAAGTCCTCCCATTGCAGCCCATTTCAGCCCAACTTACATGGCAATATTAGTCAGGGGTAATTTCTTAAAATTCCTTCCATGGCAACCCAACTCCTACATCATTTTAACCACCCCACTCAGACAAAAATTACCCCTCACTCCTACATCAATTTACCCGCCCATAGACAAATTACCCCCCCCCCTCTTACAACGAAATGGGAGGAGTTTAGGGGGAAGACATGCGACCCGGGAAGGGCATATTTTGAACTTCACAGGTGTCATAAGTTTGACTTAAACTATCTGCTTCTATGTGACAAAAAGTAGAGAGTAGGCTTATTTCCAGTTGAACGGCTGCACACTTTTTAGTTTTTCAGATAAAAAATTTGATCAAAAAAAAAATTCAAAGTCTTCAACTAGTTCAAACTTGAAAAATTATGAGCTCCTTGGCCTAATTTCTTGGACAAAAAGTGTGTCTAATGTGTCTTATATTATTGTTCAACTTTGCTTCAGTTGTTCTTTCGCACCTAAAATATGCTTTTTGGCTGACAATTTTCTAACTACCATATTTTTGTTGGGCTGCTCCTATAAAGTCGGAAACGATCAACAAAAAATGTGTTGCCTAATGTTTTTTGTGAAAAGTTTTGCCACGTAGAATGTAAAGCAAAATATTCTATATTCATTTTTGTAAAAAAAAATGAACTATCACATTTACTTATCCATCAAATTTGATAATCAACTTTCTAACTTCTCCACAAAGTTTAGTTTTAATATAACTTGAAAATGATGGATGAGAAAAAACACGGGGTAAGTTTCACCTACGAGCTTTGGTTTTAGTAAAACAAACAACCATATTGTCATGGCTAACACACTGCGCACTGCTTTGAATATTTACTCAGAAAAACTTTTTTTTTTAGTTTCTCTATTACTGCCAAAATATTCCCCTGATCAATTTTGTATTCCTTTTGCTTAATTTTACCATTTAACAGCCGTAATTACTATATATCTAGCCAAGTGACGAAAAGATGAACAATCAGTTTTGTTACAGCGTTCTCGAAAAACAGAGCGATTAATTCTTCATATGGCCATTAACACCCATAGTTGAATAAAATCCTCCAAAATGAAGAAACCATATAATTGCAAAGAAGGCAGCTCAAATAGTAGCAAAAATCAACAAACTGCTAAGAGGAATTTGATTTTTCGGATCTTAGAGTGAGTAGGGAATAAGTTATAGTAGTAAATAAAACTTTCTCTACTATCGGCAAAGCTTTCCTCGGATCAGTTTTGTATTCATTTTCTTATTTAAAAAATGTAACCAACAATGGAACTGCGTTTAATTTAAATTAATTTGAGGGCAGAAACACATTTAACACTCATAGTTAGTAAATATCTAGCCAAGTGACAAAAAAACGAACAATCAGTTTGGTTACAGCGTTATGACAAAATAGAGCCATGAACTCTTCTTATGGCCATTGACTCCTATAATTAATCCTATAATTGAATAAAAACTTCCAAAATGAGGAAATCATGCATTTGCAGAAAAGTAGATCAATTAGCAACTAAAATTAATAAATTGTTTTGAGGACTTTGATTTTTAATGAAACTTTTACCATAACTGGGAAAGCTCTCTTCCAACAAGGGTTCTGCGTTTTGCTTAAGATTATTCAGACGTACGGCAAAAACACACTTAAAAGTCATAATTAGTATATATCTACCCGAGTGACCAAAAGAGTAACAATCAACTTTGTTACAGCGTTCTGGAAAATCATATCATCAACAAATTCGTTTATAGCCATTAACTCCTATGGTTGAATAACATCTTCCAATTGAGTTTGAGAAATTGGTCGCTACAAATGTTGAAAAAAAGTGACTGGTATTTTTCAAAGTAGATTTTGAAGTAGATTCATACTATTTCCGCAATTTGAAAGCTTCCGCAAGTTCCTCTTATTTTCGTAAGCTCAAGTTGATAGCCAAATGTCGGCAAAAACTCCTTATACCTAATCAATAATTCGCCCAACATCTCCACCCCCCACCCCCCCCCCTCCATACATTGAAAGAGAGGCTTGCTGGGCTTGTATGGGCATCTTAATGTTAGGATCGTAATGATCTTCCTCAGCTCTGACATTTCTCAGCAGGGAGTCATCAAATTACATTGATAAAATTATTTTTCAAGGCCCTTTTCCCGAAAATCAGTGTGTTGATCTGAATTTCACCAGGGTTTTTACTCTCCAGAATTTTTCATCATTCCGGACGAAAGAAAAATAGTTTTTAAAGCCTAATTTGGTTTTTGTGGATTAAAAGCTTGTTTTATAAATTCACAAGGACTAAATCAGAATCGTTTAACACTGCAAAGTGTAAAAATACAGAATTGGAACGCCATGATTCAGTGCTGATTTTTCTATGGTAGTATGAAGTGGTGCCTCAATTAAAAGTTGACACAAAGAACCGGTTAATGAATACTGTTCAAGTGGTGTCCCGCTTTTTCACCCCTATCATTTAATCCCCAATAATTTAACCCCGATTTATTCACCCCTGAAGTTTCCGTTGCAATACCCAAAATCATAGGGCTCTAATTTATACTCCGGGCAATCGTGACCATGCAATTGTTCAATTAATAATTCGCTACATTAAATTTATTACATTTTGCCGCTGATTATGTGTGGAAACAGGTGTTTTGATTAGTCCAGTTTATATCTTACAAGTAACCGATTACTTACCGAAGATTAAGTTCGGAACAAACTACTAAATTTGATTTGTTTCATAAATTGCATATATTTTCAAAAAAAGGTGATATAACATAACAAATCTAATAAAAGTTTGATTTTAAAATTTGAATTCAAGGTTCGAGATTTCTCAAATTTAAGTATGTAATAAAATTTATAACAAACTTTGCTTTGTTTACAAATTTCCTATAGATTTTGTAGATATTCTTCAAACGCTGAGCAATTATAAATTAATAAACTAATCAAAGGATTAATCGGACGGTAGTCTTCCGGCCCGTGAGAAACCTAGCCAGCTAATGACCAGACATATTATATAAACAATGGTGTCAAACAGTCTGGATAATTTTCACACAAATTGGTTCCTGGGAAAAATTAAACCCAGTTATTTGAACTTAAGGAAAGAGATCAGTCCTTCAGACTTGAGGTTTCAATCAGTTTACGCGATCAAATGCAAGATTAAAACTCAAACTTGTTTTTAGTTCATAGTTTGTCAGACCAAAAATTAAATAGCGCGCTTGTTGCATTAAACAATTAACTAAAGATAGACTAAAAATAGAATCGAAGTTTCGCGATAAGCAATCTAAATTTTTTGAAAGCTTAGTTGAAAGCAGTCTTGAAATTACAAAAATAGTTTCCGATAATTTTTCAGCAATTCAAGCATATATCATCAAAAAAAACTAACAGTTAGTCATGAACATGAATGGCACTTTCTTAATACCAGAACACAACATGACTATATGGCAGTTTTTCAATGATAAATGACTCAATTCTTAAACTTAGTGGAAGCTTTTCACATAATGGTGCGCAAATAAATTTCCTCAAACTTCGAAAATCATCCTTTTTAGAAGACGAAAACTAAGAACGTGTAACTTATAAAAAATTCTTTTTTGATCAACCATTCCGACTGCAATTCTGCATCAGATTTTCTAGGCATTTTTCCCATAGAAGGAAAACTACTTTTAATTCACACAGAGTAATCTGTTCCTGCGTTATTCCAAAAAACTTACCGACTGAACTTGAAAAATAAAATAAAAATTGATTTAGAGTCTACTGGTTATGGAGCAGTTAAATTAGTTTCCGGCTCAACAGTTCAAATTAGTATACAAAAAGTGTTAGAACATATGCTAAGCAACAATGAGTACGCAGATACATTTTAAACTTGAAAGAATACGCAAACATGAATACGTAATTATGAATATGTAATAGATCAACCGACTTACTGCATCAATAAGACAGAACAGAAAATGAGTAGAAAAATGTTTTAAGGAATTAAAAAAAGTTCCAATTGTCTTAGGCAAAAATCAGGATCCCCTCCTTATGTGTCTGCAGTCATTACAATGAGCAACTCGTTGCAAATTGTGTGCCTTTAAATAGTAAATCAAAAAGTTTATTTATCACGTGGGTCCGGGTTTCCGAATAATATGTAACCACTTAGCTGGGGGCAAAAATTAAAAAACTCAAAAAGACTCAAATATTTTTCAAACAGTGCTAAAATGCTTTCTTTCGAAAGATGCACAAAATTCGGAAACAGGCAGCGCACGAGTAATTTATAACAAAGGATATCACCACTGCTGCTCGCACATCCTTTTCAAGCACCGGTAATTAAAAAGCAAAAACATAATTTCAAATATTAATTGATCTGATTCCGATTAAGATTTGACGCCTGATTCAAAATACTAAAAAAGCAGCAAAAAATGCACGCATAAATCAAAACTTTGAGTCATAACGATTGAATAGTTGACTAAAATGAAATTATTAACATACGCTAGTCAATTATGTCACACAAGATCACCTTAGGAAATTATGAATGCTTTATTTATCAAAGTCAATATAGAATCAACAAAAAAAATTGAGGTTCTAATCTAAGGGCTTGAACTTTACTATTGAAACAATAAACAAAAGACACGTCGAGAAGTTATTTGACCAAGATTTTACAAAACCGGTTAACGCCCTCATTGTACAGTTATCTTACCCTAAGCGGGTCAGACAATTAGTCCCTAGTACCTCAACAAAATGAAACAATCGTTCTGCAGAACTTGATGTGCAACAATAAATCGACCACAAATAAATTAACTAGAAAATTTCTGGAACATCTTGAAACTACTTGGTATATGTCAAAATGTTAATATACCGAACAAAAGACTCCAAAACAATTCGAGCTAACATCAGAAAAATTGAAAAATTAATGCTATTGTTCAATCAAACTTAAAACAAAAAATTGTATTATAGCGCACTTTAGTACAAAGAGAATTTGAGAGTGGGTCAGGTGCCCTGCACGCGAAACACCTTGCGAGACAACTACTCGGAAATAATCCTCAGATTTTGGAAACCGCTCTGCAATCGATTATATCACAGGAAACTTCCAAATGAAAAGAAAATATCAAATTAGAGACAAACTAACCAAATTATAATCAAAGAGGAGGAGTGAAGGACAGCAAAAAAAAAACAGAAAAATAACGATCCAAAAGTATAGAAAAGTATGTAAACGATAGATTAAAGAAAACAGAACGAATTTCAAAAGGAATATTGTTAATAAGATCACTGCATAAAGGAAAGTGAAGAAACTATATATCCTTTTTATCAACAAACAATTCAACGTAAAATTTTTGAACAATTTCTGTGGTATAATAACGGGCTCTTACTTAAACAAGCAATAAAATAGGGGAAATCTTAAAAAAATATGATAAAAATGTTATTTGTTACAAGAGTAAAATTATAGCAAAAGCGGAAAGCAAACACTTTCAAAACAATGCGACTCGCATAATTTCCCCGTTAAAGAAAAATAAAGAGCCCAAAATGGCCAAAATGACATAATGATAGAGAAACTAAAGAGCAACAGTCTAAGAATGTCAAAATCGGAAAATAAGACATTCATTAAAAAACAACTACATCAATAACAACAACTGAAAAGACAATCAAAGAAACTACAAAAAAGTTAGATTCCATTTTTTGTGATCCTGAACGCCTCCTAAGTCTTCAGGGGGTTAAATAACGAAATCTTCTGTAAAGATTTTGCGGAAAATAAATAACGAAAACTCGGAAAAGCTTCTCGATTCCCTCTAAATATTTCAAGTTTTTCATTTTTACGTTTGTCATCTACCAAGTTTCAATATTAAATAAACCATTAAGAAAAAACAAAGACAGTTTTTATTTCTTTTCTAAATTTAAAAACCGGGTAAACAAAAACCGCATTAACCTAATTTATACGGAGTTAAATATGGCAAAAAATTTTTAAAAAACGTATAATGTTTGCATGCAATCTTCATTTCGACGCAGCACATGTTTGCTGAAATTTTTTTTACAGTTCCAATAAATTTAAAAATCGTAACAGCTCTTTTACAAAATTAAAATTAACAACCAAATCACAAAAAATCTAATTGGAAACTTTTGCCGATCATTCATGCTATGGAATCTCTCAAGCCCCAAATTCACTCAGAACAAAGCTTTTGTTATTCTTATATTTTCTCCAAAAGTATAAACAAGAAGTGCTAAAAACCACTGTTAGTAATAAGAGTAAAACTACAGAACTGACAGAAACACCTCTAAGATAAAAATGCAGAAGATGCCGCTCGGTCTGTTTTAATCTTCTGATATACTTGAATTCCCTGTCTTCGTGAAACCATAGAAGTATAGAACAAAATGTCGTCTAATTAGTTGTGGAATAGATTCCATATCACAATTCCAGTTTTAAGAAATGAACTCAAAATAGTCTTTTCTTTGTTTCGACAGGAGCAATACCATCTTATCCGAATGAAAAACGTTGAATTGAGGCTTTTCTTTTCATTGTAACAGAAACGGGAAAATATTATAATTTTCCAAACTTTTCATAATTTTTGTGATGGTTGCTTTTTCATTTTCTTTCTTGATCAAATTATGTATATTGGTAAATTCTGCCCGAAATGCAAAATTTTTGTAGCCCACTAAATGTTAACTGGAAGCGAATTTTGGCGCACTGAGTGTGTAATTACCGCTGTGGTAAGGAATACGACACTGGGATTCCTCAAAGCCAATTCTGATGCTTTTAAGAAAAAAAACAAAAGCGATTCCGTGTTGATCTAAGAACTTGGGAAAACCACTTTCTGTTTTATGAGGAAACAAATGTGTTTTATTCGTTGAGGAATTTTTTGGAGTATCTAATTCTGACTACCCAAGTCAGTTGAAAGAATTTTTGATCGTAGGTCTGAATTTTTAAGAAGTAACTGTCTGTAATGTTTTGTTTTCATATGGGTTACACTTCCTTTTCTACGGGATGGTGTTGTCAACTGCCATTAGTTCCTCATTTCAGCATGTTATGACTGTTTTCTATCCCAATGGCAAGATTATTCCAACCAAAAGACGTTAAGCTTGCAAGATTATTACAAGAATCTTAGAGGATTAACTCTGTCTTGCAAGAACATAGCTAATCAAAGTTTTTGTTCAAAATTTGGTCTTGAAATACTTACGTTATCACTATTTGTCATAATAGACATAACTGTAATGTAATACCGATTATGTGACATCGAAATAGTGTCTGTTTGTTCGCTAATTTCAAAAAATACGTAAAAGCTTATTGTTGTATTGTTGTTCTCTAATGCTTGAACAAATATTCTGCTCCTGTTATTGAAGAGTATTTCGTTTGTTTTCATGCTGACAAGAAGTGGTAACTTGTTTCACACTTTGATAGTTGTACGACAAGCGACTCATTGTCCCATTTTAATTATTTTAACTTTTATTTCCACATGTGTTAGGTTTCTTCATTTCGTTTGCCGTTTAAAAGTAAACGCTTTCCAAGTTAATGATAGTTTATATTTTGTCGAATTGAGCGACAAGCAAACAGCTTTATCGCACCATTTAGAAATATGGTTGTTTATTAGAAAAATTCTTTCAAGAGAACCAAAATGCACATTTTGTTTTGGTTGGTACGACAATTAACGTCAGAAATGTCAATTTTTGTACACAGTTTTAATTAATCGATTGAAATGATGAGTTAATAACGTAGACAGTTTTTTGTGACCTTTTTTAAGTCATGCGATTATAGTGCAAAATTATGATTACTTAGAGAAATTTTTAGATAAAATTGAAGAAATTATTGTTTCCATTTTATCGGAAGCAAAAAAAGGCTCAAAATGGGACACGATTGTAAATGACGAGAAATTTTGAAAGGCAGAGGCTATTTATTGGTGGTAAAATTTACTTTAAGCAAGGACAAAATGGGGAGAGGGGTGGTCGCAGGACTGACTTTGAAATGAGCTACAAAAATTAAAGAGACAACAAAAAAGTACGACATCTAGTTTCAATTCAGTTTTTTCAATTGATTTCAAGGGCTTAACGTGATCTTAATTTTTTTCTTTAGAATTTGATATTACGACCCTAAAATTGATTTAAAAACTAATATTTTTATTTAATAAACTGTCACGCTGTTACCTTCAAATAAATTGTCGCTGGATTACCATTTCCACTTTTCAGCCCCAGTCATAAAACTTTCAGATTCAATAAGATGAATGCGGAAATAAATAGTAATAAACACATCAACTAATTCACGTGCCCGAAACGTGAAAAAATATTTAATTTACTGCAAGTTGTAAAACACAATCTTGGGGCTGTAAGCGTTGATTGATAATCGGACATCGGACATTACCTGTGCACGTGAACAAAAACTAAAAATAGCGTGATTGAAATGCAAAGCAAAAGTTGTAATTCGGTCACAGTAAGAGAAGTAGTAAACGTCTGGTAAGGTAATAATAATTTATCACTAGCAGAAGAGAAATTCTGCAAAGGCTGATAAAGATATCACAAATTATTACTAACAGGAGGGAAAGACATTAAACGAGCTGCAGTGATCCAACCAAATAGCGCCCGTCCATTGCACACTCGGCGGGGTCTCACGATTGATGGGTTTAGGGTAACTTGATTGCAATTATAGGGGGGGAGGTGTCGAAAGGGAATGGTATTCTTATTTTCATGGTTATTGTTGTTAAAAGTTTTCGGGAAAAAACCTTTAAGAAAAAAATAACATTGAAAATACAATTATTTCTGTTATTTTTGTTGCTGTGGTCATTTACGAATTAAATTAACTTTGTTTGAAAAATCGTTTCTGTTGTTTTTTTAGTGTGTTCGAGAAACCAACTCTAGCTTACGTACAACAAAACAACAAAAAATAAATGTTCTTTCGTGATTTAGAAGTTTTAAAACATTATTCGAAAACATCCGTTTATAATTTATGTGCACTCCCCCTGCTTGTTAAAATAATTGTTTTTATAGTTGCTCAACGCCAAAAAAGGCACTCATGGTTGATGAAAACAGTGCAATACCCATCCCACCCCACCCACAAACACCCCCAACCACTATAAAAAGTATGTTCCCTTACACAAAAAACACAATTCTAAAATTTTGAAAACATATTTGTGCTTTTTGTTTCAATTAGCCATGCTCCCCTACCTCAATATTGCCAGTTTTGCAAATTAGAACAACATCTGGTTAATAATTTGGGCAGAGAAACTTTTGAACAGATTTTGAACAGATTGGAAGACATAAGAGAAACTTTTTACACCAAAGCAGAACTCAATGGGGTATAACAGAATGAAATAAGAGTTATCAAAAATACTAGGTAGCTAGCGACTAAGGGATAACAATAATTTGTGAACAAGAAAAACAAAAACAACAATAAGGAAAAAGAATAAAAGATGGAAAAGGAGGGGGTATGGAGTTGTAGGATAAGAGGTACCCTCAAGCAAAGTCAAGGTTAATCTAGCGACTGTGTCTATTTCACTCCTCTAAACCATTCCCCCTCTTTCTCTTCGAATTCCCAATTCACTCACTAGTTTTCCCATTTATTCCCAGGCTTTATTCGCACAAAAGTAGGGAATTAAACTGTGCAATGGCCTTGCATATGTATAGTTGCTTTTAACAGAAGGGGTGGCTAAGTCACCAAAACAACAATGGTTTCAGGCGGCTTGCTCTTTTTTCATCCAATCACTGTTTAGAATTGATTTAATTGAGATTGTTTGAAAAAATATCTGGCAAATTATTCACAACATTTATTCCAACTTATACCACCTCTGGCAGAAAGCAAAGCTTTAACTATTGCATACTCTTCTTAAATTTTCCCACTGCAAAATTTGGTCATGATTTTTATGGTTTTGATTTTTCATGTTCGCGTGTACATTTTTATGATGATCATTAAATGGTAAGATAGTGGTTCATGTATATTCAAACAGGATTTGAGTTCATAAATTGAGAAGCGTTGATTACGGTGTCCGTACATAAAGAACAGTAACTGCACTATTTGGGTGGAATACTAATGTTGAAATAAAAGCTTCTTCTATGATGACCCCAGCGCAGTTACTATGAATCGTTCATCACATGATATTTGTGTGAGTTAATGAATGTTCTACAATGCGAAGAAAAAAAAAGAAATCACCGCTAAGAATCGCAAATCTTACGAAAAATTATTGCTAAGTTTACCAAATATCTTCATTGCAGAAAAATTTGAAAAACAGATGCAAGAATAGCGGTGAATGCGTTGAGAGGCGTGAAAAAAATCACCGCTGAAAACCGCGAAACTTAAAAAGTTTCACCATTAAGTCTGCATAATTTTCTATTCACTCAACTTTTTAATGAAACGTGTACGACTGGAGGTGAATGCGTTGAAAGTGGTAAAAACAATTTACCGCTTCTACAGCAAAACTTATTGAAACGCGCACATACCTGAATTCGTGGTAGCAAAAATCGTTTTTTTTAGATAGAACTCTTATTTATGGTTTCTGCTTACTACTCTTAACTTGCCATCTTTATTAAACAGTTTGGTAGCAAAACTACGTCTGAAGAATCTATAACATCAGAATTTTTAGTATTGAAAAACTTCCGCCGATTATATTCAATTGGGATGAGTTCCGTATTGCTGGAGTTTTGAGTTCACATCTTTCAGTTCCTGGTTTCGGCCACAGAAAAATCATAAAATATCAAAAAATATTGAAACTTAGTTTTTTTTAAATATAAATTTTTATCAAATTCAATGATCGAAATTCAAAATAACAGCCTAAGAAAATTGATACAAGTCAACGAAATGCGTTTATAATTTTTCCCTTCAACAAGTAGAGCAATGGACATGAATGACAGTATGAAAAAGATTTTTGAACTCAATTAATTTGCTATGTAAAGATTGGCAGAAGTGAAAGAAAAGCTCAACAAATTTAGGAAAAGCTTCCACAGTTGCAATTATTGAGAAGACTCAAAACCAACCATTATGGAGGTTGTCGGGGTGTGATAAAGCTTTAACTTTTCCCACAAAGCCACATATGTGTCCGATTCCTTATGTTCAAACAAATCATATATGCATGGCACTGTCAATCCTTTCTCAAGGCATGCGCACAGTAAAGATCTGTTGGAAATTGAAGGACAACTTTTGAAATTTTCATCAACAAACCATTCCTTTTTTTCTCTAAGCAACTACTAATTGTTTTCGACTCCAAAGACCAAAAAGTTTTTCCCGAAGAGCTGCATAATTTGGCTTCAAAGAGAAAGTCCTCACCTTTCTTCGTCGTTATTTAATTCTCAGAGATTTTAAGCTCGTTGCTCTTATGAATTGAACCAGATCCTCTTTGTTGTTGTTTGGTACGGTGGACGCGTCTTTTGACATGAGGAACTGAAGGCAACTTAATTGCACATTCTGCTCTGGCTGTGAGAACATTGTTTGACAAAATCCGTTGGGTTGATGCACATTCTTTGTTATTGCTACCTTTTGTTAGTTGTTAGTTTTTTAAACCTCAATAATTTTAGATTCGGGTACGTGCGTATTTTGGTAGGATAATTTTTGTATAATTTGATTATAAGGTGTCCACATTTGATAGTTACATTGCGCTTTGTTTCCTTTTTACTCGCAATCCCGAGTAGTAGATATCTTCTAGTAGAGTTCTTTCTTCTTAATGTTCTCTTTTGTTGGTTTTATTCTAACACAATTTATTTTACGCCGAGGTTTCTTTTTAGTTGGAACTTTGGTTGCTGATTTTAGGTTTGCTAAATTAGACAACGGTTTTGGTAGGAATTTTTCGTGCAATCATGTCAAGCTACATGGATGAAGATAACAAAATTATTGTTGCTGATTGTATGTAGACGCATTCGATACTACACATGCTAAATTGTTGATTGAGGACCAGCCAATTAGACTGAAAAGTTCGGTTTGTTCTTTCTATTCACAACAAAATCTCTTCCTTTTTCCTGAACGGTGGTTGTCCGGTCCCCCACCTGTGGGCAAGAGACAGCACCATGAATGCAGTTAGGTACCATAGAATGTAGGATGGGTTGTCAACCTTTTAAGCAATGTCCCGTATCGACTACCCAATGGAAGCGCAATTATAAAAGAACAAAAACATGGTTTCGGGGGTACCATTTTGAGTGGTCTTTTTAAGTTTGGGGTCTCGTTCCGTTGGCCTTTTACCCGTTTACGCCCAAATTTTAAAACTTTGAAGGTCGTAACTTTAGAGGTCTGAAAAAAAACTGAGTGAATCATATCAAAATTTTGTCACTGAAAAGCATAAATTGTAAAGTTACAGCGTGAATACGTTATACAAAACGTGCAAATTTGATATCAATTTACGTGAAGTTTTCAAGGCGTTCGTGTTTAACTTTTTGCAGTGATGGTTTTCATTTAAATGACGTGGTCTTTCAATCAATGTTAACATGGGTTTTTTTCATCGGGGGTTTGTTTTCGTGGTGATTTGTTCACTATTACAAATAGACGGGGTTTTTTCCGTATGCGTTTATTTCCTAGACCCCCATTGAGTATGGTAGACAACTATTGAGTATGATCAGATAATTAGCGCTTATTAAATGTGCCTGAAATGGGCATATTCTGTTAAAGATTTAAGAATGAAGCTCAAAGAGATTTTTGAAACATACAAGAAAAATGAATTCTAGAGGCTCGCAGCTATACAAAGAGTGCAAATGAGCTCTGAATCGTTCCAGCAGAATAATAAACACAAGATATCGGATAGGTGGTAAATTTCGACAAAAGTGTCAGGGCTTTATTGAAGCACAATTTAAAGCCGGTAAATAGAATGCAATAATTTCCCATATGAAATTTTAAAACAAATTTTGAAAACGAACGTGCAAACCAAATCGAAGGCCATGCAAATATAGCATTGATGGTTTTGGAAATTTCGCTGTGGTATGTTGCCAGTCAGTACTGTTTCAACTATTTTTTTAATCGAAAATAGTGCCATGTAACCATAATTCCTTAGCGAAGTAGGAAAAAAAGTTGGTTGCAAGAACTTCAAGGCTAGTTCACTGCTTTCTCCGCGAAGCTCTCAGCTATAGAACAAATCGACGCTCTACATGTAAAATCCAAGCTGAATTCAAATGTGTGATGAATGATACAAAATGTGTTCTGTTAAAAAAAAACAATCTGCTGCTTAAAAATTTGTTAAATTTTGAGTGGATAAAATGGAAGTGGAAATGGATGATTATTGACTTGAATTGAGATTTGTTCAATTGTTAGCTTACGTTTCAGAATCAGGCAGCCGAGAGCTGCTAGCATTCAATTTCCGGCACAGAAGACATTTCCTGACGTGAACTCAATCAGTTGCTGTGAGATGCTTCCTTCAATTAGGCTTTCAAAATCAACAAGCATCACTACTCAAAACAACTAGAAGAGAGCTTTTAGCTTTCATAGCTATTCTAATTGAACCTGAGAGCTCAGTTTCCTTTTTTTACTATTGATCAATTTGCTTCAATTGAAAAAGACCTGCAAAAATGGTGCAAGTTAGGTGCTTTATCAAAACCGACCCCCCACCCACATTTTAAAATGATGGCGCAATAAACATACGTGGCTGGCACAGACAAAAAAGATGGAGTCTTGAATTTTATCAGTTTTGGGGTGGAAACGGACGCCTTAATCGTAAAAAGTCCAATCAAAACAGCAGTATTTGGTGTAGTGTTCCATCAAATCTGGAACAATCCAGAAAATTCAGTTCACCGCAAAACTTACCATGACAGTTAAATTTCAAAAGATCTCTGTGAAAGCATTGCATTAACTATTTCATTACAATTTATTATGAGCATAAAATTATAAACCATAGTTTAAGCTGTAGAAGCTGTGACAACTAATCCAATTAGAAAGGATGATGGAAACGATTATTGTTTCAAATGGCGGAAATTTATGTTAGGCCAGCGTTTTTTTCTCAACCAGACTTTCTATCTGTAGAAAAATACTACAGATACTACTGCTACTAAATATTAATTCTCCAGATAACTGCTAAATTACATACAAATGGGGAATTGTAATCTGAAAGTAACATAAAAAGCTAAAATTATCATTTCAGAACTACAGTAAAAGCAATACGTCTCATCTATTGAATTTAATTTCAGCCCAGGTCAACCTACCATACATAACATGTCGAGGATCATGTTTAAAATCTTTTTAAAACAAATTTTTGAGATGTTTTCAAACTTGGCAGTTTTGACGTAATTGTTCCATAATGCAACCTCACAACAAGATTGCAGCGATTTTTTTGCTTTGATGGATGTTTTGTTGGCAATAAAAGATCGTAGTATCCTCTGCAAATTGAAAAATTTCGCAGTCTCCTGCATCAAAGTACCTTATGCCACTTAGGTATCAATTAAACAGCAGAGGACAAAGCACTCTTTATTGTAATGATCCTTGAGAAGTACAACCCAATCTAATTCACATTTATCAGCAATTGTCCTTTGAAAACATTTGGAAATAAAACAGTTATGAATATGAGCTGCTGCTTGCTCCAATGAGAAGTTATAACCTTTCTGGGAGCTTTTTGCGGTTAAAAAATTGAAAGCTTTGGAACCGTATAAAAATCCCTCGTTAAATAATCCATAAATAGTTTGTTTTTTTTTGCCGATTGCTTCACGAAAAGCCTCTGTGCAATACACCAGAGTGTCAGTTAAAGTAATTCAGCCGAAAGCCATAATAATTGGGATTGTATTTGTTAGTCAGTATCATTGGGCTATCAATTAATCGCGCAGTCTCTGCTCTTACTCAAAAGCCGCTTTAGCTTAAGCTTTCTCAGTTCAAAATTTGTCTTCAAAGCAGTTTTCTGATAGAAACATTCGAACTGCAAGAATTGAAGCCGCAACATTTAAAGAAAGTTATTGCGATCTATGTTTTATGAAAGCCTGAAGCTCCATAAAAGTGCTAATGCTGATGTTCCTTTACCAATCTTATTGTTGGGAAAAGTAAGCAAAAAGTTGTCGACTATTGCTTTCGGAAAATCTATTTCGCAATCTTTGTACTCGGGTTCAAAATCCAGAACATTTTATAAAAAGAGAAACCCAAATACATTTATATAAATTCCTTAGTTAAACGTCTCTTTGAACAATCTCCGTTGATCAGAACGGCCAGTTCAAATTATGAACAACGCGCACAACCGGGTTTCAAATGTCAACAGATTTGCGTGCTTTGAAATTGGTTTTTCAGGTCTCCTGGCTCATTAAGTAAGACGACGATGGCACCACTCATTGGGTCAGATTTCCTCAACTTAATGTGTATAATGTCAGGTGGGCTTTAGGTAGTACCATTAAAGAAAAATTTATCGCTAGCAAGAACAGATATCCTTTTCAGAGTATGCTTGATAGTTTTTGAGACCCGTTTTGATGCCAATTTCAAATTGAGTTGGGCTGCAGCGTTCAAGTTAGAGGCAACTAGCATACCTGCTTCTCAGGATTTAAGAAAATGAAATTACCAAGGACGAAGGTTAAGTCTCGCCTTTTCTCTCAAAGACGTTTGTTTCAGGGCTTCAAAAAAAAAAGTTTTTTCAAGTGCCTCGCAAGTCTTCCATTGAAAAGAGGCCGGAAGATTTTTTTGAATACAGGCTATTGTACCCTTGGAAAATTTTTTTAGACTCACGGGTTTAACATGACACTAGCCAGTCAAGGCAGACAACATTCAACAGAAGAAAGGTGACACTTGTCTTGAGACCGCCGAACACCTCATCCGGACGAAATTATAAGCAAGGTTGCTTGAAGCCACCAGGCTTTGCTCAGAAGACTGTCCGAAATATTTTTGGTTATTTCTCGCTGCATATGATCAAACTCCATTGAGGCATTCCGAACTAGTTTTGTGAGTCAGTGCAACAACGAGAATTCCAATTATCGGAAAATGCAAAGAGAATAATAGAAACAATGTTCTCCTAATCCTGACACTCAAATGCGCTTGTGACTCGAATTCGGGGACCTTCGCTGCTGTCTATGTCCAAAGAAAAATTTTTTCTCTCATAGCAGTTTCAGACTGATCGATTGCAGTGATTAGAACATCATGTACAAAATCCTCAGGCCATTTTTATGAGTGTCCTATTGCTTTGTATTTAGGGGCACTTCAACTGTTAAAAAAACTTTTGATATTTTAAGAAAAACCTGCAATCCATGTTGACCTATTATTTAACCAAGATTCACGATCATACCATTAACCTGCACAAATAATTTTTGTTTCGCCATCGCAATTTTCCAGCTCATGGATCAATACAATTTACCGGCTCTATCGGGTAAAAACAAGAAGGAACCCGTTGAAAATTGGAAGCTGTTTTTTGTATAGAGGTGTGTCGTTTGCTGTTTGAGTCCGGCAGTTCCGTTGCATATATTAAAAGGTTGAGACCTAATGAAAATGTGCATAAAATAAGCTGGACAAGAAGCTGTACTTTTTCGACGTATACTTGGCTAGAGAAATGAAGCCTTGAGGAACAAAAAGGAACGTGAGAGTGGGTTATAAGAGATGCCCAAGTTCGGGAGCTTAAGACCAGTTAGTGAAAATGGGTAGCACACTAGGCTTGCAAGTAAGGGATGCTGTTTCGAATCCCGCACTGGTCCATTTTCACAGTAGTTGCTCCTGCATAGTCTCCCTAACAGGTTATGGACAGCAAATTTCCTAAGTCATGAAATTAATTTCCAAAACAAAATTAATTTATTGTTGAGAGTCATAATCCTCTTCTGCTTAGTACTTTTTCTTTTCAGAACTACTGTTCTGCATGCTCAAACTACAATGGATCAACAGACAGTGAAGCTGCTGACCTACTCAGGAAAGACACAAGATTTTCCAATGATGCAGTTGAAGGGACTCTACGAATCACTACATGCGACGGAGGAGTAACCCAATGCGCCTGCACCAATAGCCAATGGGGCAAGCAATGATCAGAAAAACTACAAGGTTCTGAAGGATGCATATGAGAAGAAAAATGCATACATCAAGGAGAGACGAAACAAGGTCTGGTGCCATCGGGCACAGACTCTAGATGCAACAACCCTCATGTTGATGAGACATGATTGTGAGGGAGAATACGGCATCGGTGATGAAGCAAAGACTAGGAAGCTTTTACGAGACTGATTTTCTGATTGTGGAGAAGCCGACCGTGGTGAGTTTGGTGGCACAGCTTATTCGACTGCAGCTCGAGAATTCTGAGAATTTGTACAGCTTCTTCATCAGAGGACAGGAGTTGCTACAAGGATACAGGAAGCTGGGGAACGAAGAAGTATCAGAGACCCTTTTTAACGCCTTGGTCCTCAATAGTCTGCCAATGAGGTAAAAAAAGTTTTGTTATACAGCAAAACTTCAACCCGGAAACAAACTTCACAGATTTGAGGAAAAGGCTGCAGAACTTCCATGAAAGCACAGCACAGAGACACAATGGACAAAGTGGTTTAGTGGCACTGGCAGTGAAGCGTGACTTCAAGAAGAGACCCAAGAGAGGAAATTGCTTTGTATGTGGGATCCCTGAACATTATGCCAAGGACTGCAGGAGGAAGGAGACAGCACAATGCAGCAAGGTGAGAAGGGTCACCTAGGCAGGGCATGAAGGAGAAAAATACTGGGCGGCTCTTACCTCGTGGAAGGCAGCAGTCACGCTAGTGGACAGTGGTTGTTCAGATCACATAGTGACAAACATCGGCGCGTTCTCGGACTTTGTGATCATTCAATCAGTGGTCAAAAATCCCAACGGAGAGGCTTCCAGAGTGGTGGGCAGAGGCCGTGTGATGATCAGCATTCCCTCAAACAAAAAAGAAATAATCATTCCAATACAAACTCAAGAACGTTTTGTGCGTGCCTGACTATTCCTTAAACATCCTATCAATCTCAAGATACACGGAGAGCTGACATAGTTCCAAAAGCGTGAAACTTGACAGTGCATGGAAAAAGCACAGACGACTTGGTCACTTGAGTCGAGCCGATGTGGTTAAGAACTCGCCAGAGACAGTGGGGAACTCGATGAATGCAATGATGCATACTTTGGCCAAGATCAAAAGGACTCCAGTACAAAGAGTGACAGAGACTCAAGCAGAAGAGAAGCTAGCTGGAGAGGATGTTCATCGACGTGATGGGAACTTTTAGGGTAGAGTCGCCATCAGAGTTCCGGTTCTGCTTTGTGCTTGCAGACCAGAACACGAAGTTTGTTTTTGTGGAGTTCCTTAAGGCAAAGAATGAAGCACTAGCCAGCCTGAAGAAATTTGTTCTCTGTGCGGGGTCGCCCAAGAAGCAAAGGCAAAACAATACGAAGGAGTTTCTCCCAGAGCAGTTCAAGATATACTACATTGATGCAGGCATTCTAGTAATGATTAAGTGATACAGACTGGTCTGGTGATAAGAACGACAGAAAATGAACGACGGTTAATACTTCAAGCTCAAAGGACGTGGTGCAGCACTCAGCTGTCAGGAAGCAGGTCACAGTTGTTCTTTCAACATCAGAAGCAGAATATGAGGGCATGGCAAGGGCAGTTTAAGAAGCTTTGCATCTGAAACAACTTCTGAAGGATTTCGGCATCCAACAGAAACATCCAATAGCAATTGGAAAGGACAATCGGACTGCTATCAAATTGTGCCAAAACCCAGTCAGGCACAATCGAATCAAGTACAATGAGACCAAATTTCATTTCATTCGGGACAAGACAGAAGATGGAATTATTTCAATTCATTGCGTTTCTACCGACAAAGTGGCGGTCGAAATCTTTAAAAAATTTTCACCCGTATCAAAGTTGGACGCATTCAGAACAATTTTGATGGGAAATGAATCCACGCAATCACCTCAATTCTGAATGGGGGCTACAGAATTTTGATCAAACTATATTCTTGAACCTAGTTAGAGTTATTAGAAAGAAATTTTAACCTACCAGATTAATAAGACAAGAAAAAATTTATTTAAGTCACAATTTATAATAAAGAATCGTCATTAAATGATGCCTAGAATCAATGTTCAGTTCAAGCTGATGAATCTAGATAACTATTGTTCGAGTGAGGTTATTTGATGTAAAAACCTTCCCAGCATGTTTTGAATGATTACAATACCACCGGAAATGTGAACCAAATCTTAGAAAAGTGTACATGCATTCTAATTATAGTATCCTTTGCCACTGATTTCTAGGACATTTTCAGAAGCGAACAATATTGGATAACCCTTTTGACCCTAACTAAAAATCATGGTGCTAAGATTAGTTTTGTAGCTTGATTTTCTCGCATTGATAATGGGTATGTAAACAGCTGGTGTTGAGCCTTTTCATCCCCAAAATCAAATCACCATCTTGATCTATTGGTCAGATCCCTCTATTGGTTAGCTAAAAAACGTTTGTTTCCGCTTGCGAAAATCCATAACCCAAGTTTATGGGCCCAGACCCTAATCTTTAAGCTAAACCGAAAAAGAGACCAGATAGTTAGAAACTGTGGAAGAGAGGATGCACATTTAAGTGGGATTGCTGGAAGGTTGATTGAAAACAACCCAAAGTAAATTGTGCAAAAGATAAGCTTAATATAGCTTGACAAGAAACAGTATTTGCTCAACGTATACTTGGCTAGAGAAATGAAGCCTTGAGGAACAAGAAATAACGTGAGAGTGGGTTATAAGAGATGCCCAAGTTTGGGAGCTTAAGACCAGTTGGTGAAAATGGGTAGCACAGTAGGCTGAAAAGTAAGAGATGCTGGTTCGAATCCAGTACTGGTCCATTTTCACAGCAGTTGCTCCTGCATAGACCACCTTACATTTTAGTACGCCCTCGGGAGAATGTGAAATTGATGTTCTTAAAGAGTGACTAGGTGTCAGTGCAGGCAGTACCATTTTCTGCTTCAAATATGAAAGGATGTTTCTCTTTTTGCTGTGTCTTGTTGTCATTGTTTCACTTAGACGCAATATGATTCATATTACTTTTGAAGTTTCTCTCTGAACACTTCTGTGCGATTAGTCACAACTTAAGGGTTCACTAGTTAAAAATTAGCTCCTCACTAAGTGAAGAAATGTCATGTGCTAGTGTTCTAAATTCCGGGGATTTAAATTAAAACTATCTCTCAGAGTCACAAAACCTATAATAGATAAACAAAAACAATTACTTACTCAGTTTTGCACTCTTTTTGGGATGTGCTGATAAAATGGAAGTCAATGTGTGACGTTTATTAATAAGCTGTCAATTGTCATTTGCGAAAGACAACATTCAAATAAAAACAAAAAGTCAACAATTTTTCCAGTTCATCCACAGTCACTCCGTCCAGCGATGCTTTTTTGACTGCTGCGATTTTGAACGGGGTTGTTGGCACATTAACCGCTAACTGGTAAACAAAGCGATAAACAGCAAAATAAAATAAACAAGTATATTCCCAGTTGGGAAAATGGAGAGATACGAGATACTGGTGGAATTTAGTGTTTATTTTGTCCTGTTACAATGTTATGTTTTCACTCCAACTCTGGGGAATTAGGGGCACGGGTATTTACTGGATCAATAATTGCACAAAAATGCAAAAAAGTTATACGTATACTTGATCAACTGTTTATGAATTCCTGTTAAAGCGCCTAGCGGGGGGGGGGGGGTAGTGGTGGTTTGGGAGCGGGTGAGCGATCTACTTTTCACCCCCGATTCATTTAAGCCTCCATATTTCGACATCATATCTTTTCACTCCAAAATTTAACCCCGCGAAGTTTTAACCCCGAATTCCTTTCTCTAAACTCTACGTATACATGAGTTTTTTAATGTTCCTTGTACCCTTTGTACAAATTAGAATTGGGGTTAAATGATAGAGGGGCGAAAAGGCGGGACACCATTGTGAGAGGTGATAGGGGGAGGCTCTTGGGTTCAATTTCGATACCGTACGTGGAATATTTGTGTACTTTTTGTAACTGTAAAACTTTTCCTAAATTTGAAAGGAATCGTGCAAAGGATATACATAACAGAACGAGGATAACATGAACAGATAAAATAAAGTGAAAACAATAATATTCACAATGTATTTTATTTACTCTTTTCTCCCGCCAAGAGATTGTTTGTGTTCATGCGGGGTAGACGTGTACTTAACCTGGCGCATAGAGCCCAAAGCAAATGAGCCATCAAAATTGATGAATCACGATTCCCCAGAGCTTACCAATCCAAGCGCGATATGAAAGAAATACAGGGCTTAAAACAAAAAGCATCATATATTTCTGTCTCTCGTACAAAATTTTCCAACACCAACCATTTTTGAAGCAAATGGTAGACACCGATGCGTTACTAACGACCAAAGGAAAATTCTAGAAAAAAATTCTAGCAACTGGTTGATAAATTTAAACATCGGATGCCTGAATTGTTCTTTTAATTTTTGAGGCATTCATTGGTGAGCGGATACCATGGTCGGAGGACCGGGGTTATAGCAGAGTACTGCTCAATTCTAATGATTATAAAGAAGCGTTCCCAAACTAGATCGTCATTTCTTATCGTCATTCAAGAATCATGTATGATGTCATACAAATCATAACGTATTTGTTCCCACCCCTCTTGAGGGGGGTAGGAACTATATACGCAAATGGGTTTTTTTTGTTCAGTCAATTTTGACCGATCGATATATTCATCGTAGAGAGCTGTGAGTGGTATCATTAAAAAGCCCGTCCAGCGTAGAATACGGAATTGAAAAGATATTTGGGAATTTCGTTTTCTAGAGCGGGTAATCGGGTTTAAATTTTAGTGAACAGTAGACCTATCTGCGTTAATTTTATTCACATTCTGCGGAATTTTTGCCTAAAATTTGTCAATTTTGCTAAAATATTACTAAAACATGTTAGCATTAGTACTGTTGATTTCAATTTTGAAGTAAAAAAAATTGTTGACCATTTTGATTTTTTTGGCTGACCATTTTGGCTGACCATATTGTTGACCATTTTGATTGTTGACCATTTTCATCAAAAATTGCCCCCGAAATAAGCCTCTTTAGTCCACTTTGCTTAAATTTGCCGGAAGTACATACCCAAAAATAACCAACACAATCGCTGAAAACTACAAAGGGAGCTCGTACTACCTCCACTTCCATTTAGAGTAGTCTGGTATTAAAATTTTGCCACTTTTTGCTAAGTCTACTCTTTGATTATCAAAAACACAGCATTTATTTTTGATCTTTTAACTAACAAACTATCTAACTCTATAACATTCGAAACAATTGAGTGTTTTTAATAGACAAACAGCATTAGCAAAGCTAATCTCGGTCCAATTTTGGACTTTTACAATTCAAAAATAAATCGAATTGTAATCAGTCGATCTTTTGTCAAAAGAAATGTCGATCTTTTTTGCTAATTAAAGAACAGAACATTTCAAATCAAAGCTCACTGTTGATAGGCTTAATTGCTTTCCTAAACAGTTCCAAGTTAATGTGTCTAGTTTCTTCACTCGGAAGATTATGGTCGTTTTGACTTTGAAAATGTTTGATTTTTAAATAAACAATGGCTATCGAACTCTGCCACTATTTTTCTCTTAATTTGGTCAACTTTTAGCTTAGCGTCACCAAAGAAAAAATGCCTCTTCTTCCTCTTCTTTCTACTAAATCAAAAGTTATTGTTTACGCGTAAAGGTATGGTTTTCTGGCTTTGATACTATTAGATTTTACATTTTTTTTTTATTTATAGGCATTCGCCCATTTTTCGCGGTTTTTTTTCTCATTTTGTCACATTACCACCCTTTTGAGAGTCCACAAATGAAATTATTGGTGTTCAAAATTGGATTTTAATGCAGCCAATAGCTTTCATGACCTTGAAAATAATTGTGATCGAAATATACAAAAAAATACTTAATTCTGCCTTTTTTCTTTTCTTTCGACTTGTTACCTATTCTCATGAATGAGAGGTCGCATGCAAAATCATTGACTTTCGAGGAAGGCTTAATTGAACATATTTTGATGGATGAATTATGGCTTTACGTCTTCGACAGCGTTTTCCTGCAAGTTTTAATTGACTTTTTGTTTGTTGTCAGTTTTTGTTCTTTTTGTAACCGCATAAAAAATTGAATAATGACAGGTGTTAGTGCCATACGACAGAAGCATATGCGATCAAAAACATGTTGTATGTTTTTAATTGCTATCTAATGGTTATCATTACTTTGAAATAAATTACAATCTTAACTTCGCTGTTTTTTGTTCCTCTTTGTTACCGATCCTTATTATGGGCGGTTCCCAAATCTTTTGTATTGAAGTACAAGTTATTTCTGTCTAGTTTCAGTTTTATCTGACGCATTTTTGACCTTGTTAATAAGTTTGCGTCCATTTTAAAAGAATGGACGCAATTTTGATGTAATTATTGTTTGTTGTTATTGTTGTTTGATTTTACTGTTCGTCTTGATTTGCTTTCTTAATAATCGCTGTTCTCATCGATCTAATGCGGCATCTTTTTTTACTCCACTGAGTTATTTGCGTTGGAGGCGTCTTTCTGTTAATAAATTTTTTTTTGAAATACTTGAATTTATGGGGACTTTTGTATCTGTTCCTCATTTGGTAGACATTTATTCCAAAAATATGCATGAGCGGGTTCGGAACTTTATATGCAAACGCACATTACCGAGCCTGCTTGTTTCTAGTACATTCATGTATGTGCTAAAAAGAAATTATACATGCTACTAGTATCATTACTAAAAATTCATACAAATTATTTAGGACAGAGGTCGACTATTAAAAGTAATTAAGAGCCAACCCGGATAATAATTAATTGGCTCGAGCTTGGCAAACAAATTCATCATCAGAAATCTGTCCAGAAATGAGCTTTTGCCGCCTTTTGGTAAACTTCTTCCAAATGGTTCAAGTAGCTTTAGAAGAGAACTGTACCCCGTAGGTAATATTTGACAATGTGTAATTAATTTTAGATTTTCATAATATGGTATATTTTAGTTGTTGTGGCTAACCCCACCTCTTCTGATATTCAATTAATACAAAGCAATTATTAATTCAAAGGTAAGTTTAGATACAAATTTCAATCAAGCAAAATCATCAGCTGTACATTCCGATGTACAAAAACAGAATTCCATAAACATTAGTTTAAACTTGAAAAAACGTAGCTAAAAATGTCCATTTTCTTAAATTTTAAGCGACTTGTCCTGAATCCATTAAAGTATGATTCTATTTGATAACAAGACGGCTCGTCAGAGACTTTCAGTAGCACATAATGTTCCAGCATTCGTCTCAGATTTAAGAAAAAATTTTCTTCGTTCGGGGAGGAAAAACTCTTGACAATCAATTGAGCAAAACTAAAATCGCACTTTTTGGATCAAACCTAGTAATAACCTTAATTAATCACAACCCTCTTTTCAATAGAATTATTTTATTAGATATTAAATCACATGCATTGTCAATTATTTTGCATATTTTGCTACGATCCCGGTTAACTTTTTGTTGTTCGAAATCAACCAACCATCAAAAGTTAGAGTCGTTGGTAATGTCAAGCGTTGTCTTTTCGATATGAACTTCGTTCTAAGTTATATTCAAACCATTTGTCCTATAATCGGGCAAATTCTCGTTTTGGCAAAATCAAATCAGCCAAAACCAATTTTTTTTAGTTAATAATTTCCCGAAAAATCTAAGAATTAGTATGAAACTAAAGTTTTTTTTAAAAAAATTTCGAATTAATTCTTCTGTATGTTAATTATCTCTCGCAGGTGTATTCTGTTTTTTGATGATTCAAAATACCTTGAGTCAACTCAAAAAAAAAACATTTTACAGTCAACCAAGCATAAGAATGTGAAGTATTTGAAATGAAACATTCATTCGAAGGTAAATTATATGAAGGCTTCCTGTAGAAATCCCAATCAGCCTGCTAAATGAAATGAAGACAATTGAGCAGCACAAACATCAAAGTCAATTTTAGTATTTCATGGTGTTTTCGAATGTCCTAAGAACTAATTTGTTCATTTTATGTCATATTAAAACACGAAAGGACCAAGAGTTAGAACGCAGGCGGTTTAAAATGCGTAGCATCACTTTGCTCAAACAATTACAAGAAAAAATACTTTTTTTCAAACAAATTTTCAAAAATTTCTTTCAAAAATTTAAAACAAATTCTTCTTATAGAGTTTCTTTTTATTTAAAAGGAAAATGTAGCGGTGATCTGTTAGCGTTTTTTCTCATATTAATTGTTGACTGAAATGGGTATTCAAATGGAAGCCAACAGAATGCTAAAATTCTAAAGTCACCTGAACCGGCACGATCAATCGACAGAACATAGAATTGAAAAGAATTGAAAATTTTCTTTTGCACCATATTGTATTCTGTTAACGTCTCAAATATCCCATAATTGATCAATTCCGTGTTGTTTCCATAAACTCAATTTTCCAACCGAATTAAGGGCGAAGGTTTTGAGGTTTTGCGTAAGAAACAACAGAATTTATTTTAAAAAAATAAGTTATCCTTTAGAAAAATAAAAATTACCAACTTTCTTTCTCAACTAAAAAAAAGTAAAAATATTCCCATTACCTTCGCTGTTTAATGAAATAATCTCTGATATAGAGGTTTCATTCAGAAATTGTTGGTACCAAAGAGATAGACAAATCTTTACTCTTGGAAATTTTTTTACTCTTGGAATTTTGTTTTCTATACTTTTCTAGAACATAAGGATTATCACAGTCGTTTCGTGGGGTACGACTACTGGAAGATGAAACCAGAGAAACCAATTATCGGCTAACAAAATTTCTAAAACTCAGTTTTGTTTTCAAATAAAAAGGAAATTAAATGTTCTCATTCTATTTTTTTAACAAAAACTTTACGTCTGCTTAGATTTTTGATTCCTTTCTTTCCCTTTTTTTCTCCACGAGCGTACACAAAAAGTAAATATTTGACTGCAGAAAAAAAGCCGGCATCGCATATTTATTCCTCTATTTTGAAATGTTGGAACAATAATAATCAATCAAGAGTGTTCCTATTTAGAGCAAAATTCCACTGCAAGAGAAAAAGTGACTCAAGCTAATTCAGTTAAACCTTGCTTCCATGAAAGCAAAACTAGTGAACAGACCCAAGTTTACAGAAATCACAATTTGCATTGACAAAAAAAGTTTCAATTTTATGTCAAGATAACAATTTAATTTAGCAACCATCTTCACCATACAGCGGTATATATTTCCGGATAATAAATACACGTTAGTTACAGAACTAAAACTAAAAACGAACATTTTACGAAAGATTAAAAAGCAGAACTTCTTAAAAACAACCAGTTAAACGCGTCAGCCTCTGAAATATTAAATGTTGCTTTTGATTGCAAATTGGACTCAAACACTAAAAAAAAATGGCTAATGGCTACGAAAATGGGCTTCTAATTTGGCGTCCACCTAATATCCTACGCCCCGATTTCCATGGTTAAATAATTGGAGGTATCATTAGCCTTTACAACTTATACCAACTCTTAAAAGGGCGTAAAATAATTAATTACAGCTGCTTCTTGATAAAGGTACATCTATCAAGATACAGCAAATAATTCCCAAAATTTGAACTGAATCAATTCCATATTTTTCTGTAAGCTGCGGGGGAAACTTACAGGAACAAATTTAGTTCCAGTGTTCGCTTAGATCATAGCTCGATTTGATGCAAAATTGTTTCAACTAATTTTCCCTAATTATCCCGTTTCTCATTTCATCATCGTAAATGAGGCATCTTCAGTACCATTTCCAAAACAGAAAGTATCAATCATTTCAGGGAATGTAGTTCTTTTGTCATTTACGTCATATGCCTCTATCAGAGCGCAGTGCAGTCTAAACAGACTGTGTTTGTAAGGAAAAAAAAAAGAAACATACCTGCGTTCAAACTGCCATCATCTAATTTAATTAAATCCCCTTTTTCTGCGCGCCTTTTCACAGCTTTCATCCTTTTTGAGGATAACTCAATTAAAGACAGCCTTTTCATTTCGACTGAATTCAAAAAATGAGCGACTTGTAAGACGCAAATGTACCACTGAAATTTTCTAATGTCACAGACCAAATTGTGCCGTTTACAACACAGTTAGTTCCATGAGCTGACAGTAAAATTATAATTGTAAAACTCCAACAACTATAATATTACCTTCTTCGAAACACTCAAGATACGTAATTGCTTAATGTTTGAAATTGAATGCAAGATTTACAGGTCAAAGTTTTACCAACAGCCGACCTAGCAATCAACATGATTTAAAAACGCTTCCAAGACCTATGAAAAAAATTTAAATTTACAAAAACAATATTTCTCTAGGAACTAGATCGCAGAAATCAAAAATAGCTCGAAAACGATAGCTCAAATTTCACAAGTAGAATATTAAACATAACCGACTGAAGTCGGAAGAATTGCCCTAGAAAGACTAGTGAGAGTTCGAATCTATTGCAGTGTCTTTCAGTTGGGGAGAGGCAAGGAGGATGGGCTAAGAAAAATTACTAAGTAGCTGCATATGATGACTTAACGAGGTTATTATACAACAATGTTAAGATTTAAAGGGACAAAAAAACAATATTTACCATTTGCGACGCACTTTCATTTAACTTTTAGGAGTAAACTTTACCAATTGAGTTCCGCTGCTTAAAATTGTGAATAATAGAGAATTTTAGATTACATAGAACGACAAGGAGGCTCGTTCATGTGCGTTTGCACATGATGTTCTGACCCGAGCTCATCTACATTTTTGACTTATTTGTCAACCAAATGAAGAGACAACAAAAGTAGATATTTGAGTTAAAAAAACTCGTTACAAAACCTAACTACTAATTGAAATACATAATGCCAAGCCTCATTATAACACTCACGAGATCTGCCATCCAAAACCTACGAAATAAAAACAAACATCAAAATAAGCAAAAACAAAAATTTCAAGGCAAAAACTCAATATCTAAATTGAAAAGCACCTAGTAACAACGTCAAAAGGCGATCAGATAAAACCTTAATTACACAATTTTTTTCCTAACTATAAACCAGATGGAAATTTTTCCCTAAAACGACTAGGTAACAAGTCGACAAAGAGAAGAAACAAGAGGCAGAATACAAAAATAAAACATTTTTTAAACCAAACAATTTCAAAAGTCTTAAAAATCATAAACTCAAAACAGAAGAGTTCTTGATAAATTTAGTGAAGTAAAATGAAACTAATAAGACCCGTCTTTGGTTAGACTAAGGCATGGGAACGGACAAAGATACAGAAAAACTCAAAAAACTACAAACGATTTGAGTAAACACAAATTATTGAAGCCAATAAAATCATTAGCTATTACGCAAATAATTTATTCAGATAAAACTATACTGACAAAATTGAGTTCGTTTGGGCCAGATTTGAAAATCATTGGGATCTGTTATTAACCGAATTTACTAAAAGAGAAAAACAAATATACCTCACAAAACTTCTATGAAAATGCATATTGTCCAACAAAAAAATCAATTACGATATAATATCAGTAGGCATGGTTTTTTGAAAAACAAGGAATTGGATGGGACCTCTCAAGGATGCGAATAAGTTACAAGTTAACGAAAAAAAAAACAACAAAAACTGAGATGTTTGAAAAATTAAGCGGTCAGCATTTTACCGCTACATAAAGAGTAAAATAAAAGGCAAAAACATCAAACTCAAAAAATTGAGCGAGAAAAGTGTGGACCGAAAAGCCATTGAAAAATATTTACCGTTTGCGACGCACTTTCATTTAACTTTTAGTTGTACACTTTAGCAATTGAGTTCCGCTGCTTAAAATTGTGAATAATAGAGAATTTTAGATTACATAAAACGACAAGGAGGCTCGTTCATGTGCGTTTGCACATGATGTTCCGACCCGAGCTCATCTACATTTTTGACTTAATTGTCAACCAAATGAAGAGACAACAAAAGTAGATATTTGAGTTTAAAAAATTACGATAAAAAAACTACGAGAATAAAAAACAAACATCAAAATAAGCAAAACAAACATTTCAAGGCAAAAACTCAATATCTAAATTGAAAAGCACCTCGTAACAACGTCAAAAGGCGAGCAGAGAAAACTTCAACTACACATAATTTACTTTTTCCTAACTATAAACCAGATGGAAATTTTACTTAAAATGACCAGGTAACAAGTCGACAAAGAGAAATAAGAGGCGGAATACAAAAATAAATCAACATTTTTAAAACCAAATAATTTCAAGTCTTAAAAATTATAAACTCAAAACAAAAAAACGGCAAAAATCAACAAAAGGATGCGAAAAAGTTACAAGTTGACGAAAAGAACAACAAAAACTGAAAATTTTTGAAAACTGTATACTATCATAAAATATATGACTATTCGCTATAAATTGACTGCCTCGGGTAACTTCAGTCATTCAATATTTAATCACAGGCTTTTGAGACCGGTCAGCATTTACGGCTACATAAAGAATAAAATAACAGGCAAAAACAGCAAATTCAAAAATTGAGCGAGAAAATTGTCGACCGAAGCCATTAAAAAATGAAATTTTCACTAAAAACTTTCCTATTTGCATTTAATTCTTGAACAACAATGGGATTCTTCTTTTTTAACAATGACTTCAAAAAATCAACAAATATGAACAAATACATTAAACCACAAAATTTTTGAGAAAAAACGTAGTATTAACGCCATTAAATTCAATAGAATTCATAGGGAGCCAAAAAAAAATACGCTAAGTTAGGCCTCGATGTGGCAACAACGATCTTTGTAATTCATAAGTCGTCAGTTAGACATTACAACAAGTCACTGACTATTAAAACAACAAATACAGGCAAAAATCCAAAAATTCATTAGAAAAGCGCAAGAAGAAAGTGTCGGGGCCATTTAAACTATAAGTTTTTCTCTGAAAACATTATCTGTGATTCATTGAACGTATTCTCTAAGGCAATAGGAGCTACCAATATAAAGATAATGTGGCAAGATTTCAAAGGGAACGAGAATTGCGAAAAAAAATATCGAAAAAAAATTATGAAATCTTGTATATCGAAGACATAAAACTAATAGCCAGAAAAAATTTGGTTGAAGTAGAAAAAAAGGTCCTGGAATTACTGAGACTGACTGACAGTTCACGAAAAAAAAGTTTACGATTGGGTAATATTCAAAAAAATGTCCAAATTTTTAAAGTCTTGAGAGCTATTAAATTCAGTTCCTTTCAACAGATGTTAATAAATACGCTCATTTATGCCTCGATGGGGGAACAAGGATGTTTGTGATGTTTGTCACGCATAGGTAATCATTAAGACATCACAGTTAGTCATATGAAAATAAAAACAACAATTAATATAGGCAGATACCAAAAAATTCAGTAGAAGAGTGCGAGAAGAAAGTGTTGAAGCCATTCAAACATGTTTTGTTCTGAAAACTTTATCTACGATCCATTCAGTGCCTTCTCTAAGCCAATGGGAGCTATCTATATTAAGATAATGTGATAAGATTTCAAAAGGTACCAAGAATACGAAAAAATGCAAAAAATCCAAGATGCCTGTGCCATTGAAGTCAAATGATCAATAGTTAGAAGATAAAACTGCTAGCCAGATTAATTTTTGTTGCAGTAGGAAGGAAAGGGCTCTTGCAACGGAGACTAACTTACAGTTCATGAAAATAAGTTTATCATTGGTTAATGTTGAAAAAATTTTCCGAAATTTCCCTTTTGAAGTCTTAACAGCTACTAGCTGTCCAGTTAAAATGCTAGATAGGTTCACTTAATGCTCATTACGATACCTATTGCACTTTTAGTCAACGACTCTATGACATAGGTCTCCAAAATTTGTTCACTGGGCTTCATGTTTTTTTCACTGGGCTTCATGTGTCTGTAAATGAGGTTTATCATTAACGGAAGCGCGATATGAAAACTGACTAGCCTCTAGGTGACAAAAAACAAAAAAATTAAGAAACGTTTTTTAAAAAGGAGCTCTCAATTAGAATTCGAATTTTTTATGGTAAACTTCCCTATGAGACCAGAACTAGTCTTTTTATCGCCTTTCGTCTATTAGGAAAACAGAATTGATTCATTTTGTGGCGTGAAATTTAATTTTGAATTACTATTTTTTTTAGAAAAAAATCTTAATTTGTACGAAAATTGCCCTAAAAGTGAACAAAATCATGCCAAATATCAAGTGTTCACACAAAACTTTAAACCTCGATAACTCCTCGGAAAAAAACGAAATAAAAAAAAATCTTTTAAATTTCGAATTCTACGCTGGACGAGCTTTTTAATGATACCAATAACATTTCTCTACGATGAATAATATCGATCGGCCAAAATTGTCTGAACAAAAAAAACCTATTTGAGTATATAGTTCCTCCCCCACAAGTGGGGTCAGAACAAAAAAGTCAAGGGCGTAGAAGTCACTCGAAAAGTCAAGCGAACATTTTGCATAAAAAGACTTTGTTCGAGAGCAATTAATAAACGCAGCTGTTTTCACTCTGATCTCGCTATTTGTTCACTTTGTTCAGAAATTTGAGAAAGATGACTCATTTCAAGTGTAAATTCATATTCAACTGTCATAATCACAAACGATCCAATCAAGTTCAGTTACTCAGTGACCCCATAAAGTCTCTGCATGAATCTGAGAACTTCAGTTGTTCCTGGATATTGAGACTCCTCTGAAAATTTATGCATTTGAAAAAGCAATCTCGCTTCTAACTCTTCTAATGTTGCAACATCCATAACCACAGTCGGAAACGTCAACAAAGTTTGGACACTTAACATGCTCACACTCAAATAATGCACATCTTTTCGATCAGTTACGCAATTTTTAAAACACCCCGGAAGACTGTCTAAGTCCTTTTTGCCCACAAATAAGACCATAAAACCCCAGTTACGGGATTCCCTGACATCTGATAAGAATTGTTCGTCTGTAGTTGTGACTTGTGCGAAATCGGCTACAATTTTGATGTCATCTTGAAGATACTTGCACGTCAGCGCAATTCGCATAGCATGCGCTCTATCACTTTGTGACATGGGTCGATAGAAGGAGGTTGGACCTCTCGGTCCAAATGATTTTCCTCCGCCCCTCCACTGGGGCGCCCGGTCACTTCCATGTCTGGCTTTGCCCGTTCCCTTCTGCGGCCATGGCTTTGGTCCACCCCCCACTAACTCGCCTCTGTTGGGGACAAAGTCCCATTCTACGCGCCGGTAGGTTTCTTGCCATTTCACCACCTATTAACCAAAAAATTTTAGTCAAATACATCATTGTTCCAACTATCAATGAATTGAAGGTCACAAAATATATGCTATCATTGGAGTTTTTTAAGTTAGCCGGTCGATATATTTCAGAATATAGACCATGGTACATTGAAAAAGTGGTATCATGAAGTACCTAGAAAAGCATATATTATTTCACTTCTTTTTTATTATGTGTTTTTTTACTTATTACAGCTTATTTACCTGTCAAAACAAAAAAGATGCCTAGTGCACATAACCTACGAGGCTAGCCTAGACAGCAAAACCTGAAAATAGCAAACATGTTCAGCCAATAGAAGTCCTTCACGGTACTTGAAACGGCTGAGTACACCAGATACGAGGGAAAAATATTTTCAATATGAGAAAATGGAGCCATAATTTTAACAAACTCCATTCTTAAATTCAAACTCTTAATTCCTTAATAAGTGTTAAACTTTTTTTCCTGTAGTTGAAGGTTCTACATAAATGGTTTATTAAGTTGCTAATAAACGTACCTAGAAATACGGAACTGATCATTGCAGGGAAATTTTCATTTTTTGAAGATATTAAAGGTTTAAAGTTCTCAAAATTTGCTCACTGTCCTCGCCTTTTGGCGTTCAGACCATCATCTGGACAAAATTTTCCTAATTGGATCAGAATCATAGATTGAGTGTACAATTTTACAGTTCATGATAAAAGTGGAAAAAAGGAAAAAAAGTATTTTATCAAAAGATAGTAGAAAAATACAAATGGAAACCTCATGAAAGCATACACAACCCTCAAGGAATCTTTCAAAAAATTTTGCTTTTTGAAAAAAATAAATAAAACAATAAAAGGTTCAACCTATCAGAAAAACATGGACAATTTCAGTTTAAATATTTTTCATGAAACCATTCAAAATTCACACCACTTTATGGAACTTTAAAAATTCAACTTCAATAGAAATTTCAAACATTGTTCGCTATTGTTAGTTTTGAAAGGAACCATTTAAAAGCCACTGTCATTAAAGTTCGAGGTTCCTCGAAAATTTTTTCACAATTTTTTCTTTGTTTTTGTTCACCAGTATCAAGATTCAGAATGCAATTATAATATATATGAATTACAAAGTATTGGTGGACGCTACTATTAGTATTAGTATTTGTAAAGCCTTTGATCTTGCATAATCTTTGAACCAAATATTTTAAAAACATACCCGGCAGATTGCCGGAAAATAGCCGCCGTTGATTCAATAAGCATGACTGGGATTGAACGAATAGAATATATTGAAAAAAAAAAAGATTTTTGTACAAAAATATTTTTTAAGTCCGATTTATTTTGATGGCATTTCGTAGTTGAACATACTTCTGTTTCTTAGAGAGAGGCTACAGGGGCTACTATCAACACCAATAAGCATTAGAGGTGGTAACTAAGACTTATAGGACCGACGTTCAAATAGCGGGCATCTAAAATTGGGCTTTATGGGTTTATCCCTTTTCTATTTCTGACTTCAATTTTTTATACCGACTCTGTTCATTTTGAATTGCTTTGCTTAGCAACTGATGTTCAAATTCACTTTTAGCAGAATGAGAGAAGAGAGAAACTAGCCTAGAGAAGTCAAAAAGATTTCAAGCAAAATGTCGAAAAAGCGGCAAAATGGTAAAGCGAAAAAAAGTTTGACGAAGTAAAAAAAAAACGAGCGCAATAATAGCCGGCTGAGAAGATGAGGGCGGCTATTAAACAGTTTTGACAAATCTTTTTCGTATTTTTAATCGCATTTTAATGTAATATAATGATAATAGTAAAAAAAAAACTGTTTTGAAGTAAGTTAGCATTGCTGTACAAACCAGGCCACACAGAACCGCCTCGTACTTGAATAGCAGTACAAAGAAACGTTTTTAAAAAGCAGAGAGTCAGATGCTTAATGCTTAAGGTTTAATGTATAGCTTGCTGCCGGAGTTATCAAATACTAGATTTTTGCCTCAAGGAAAAGGGGATATCTTTCTATGGCCGCTGAAAACTTATATAAAAAGAATATGTAGAATTTTTGATGGTGCCTACTGCGGTCATTTGAACTTCTAGCGACTACCCTACCTCTACATATTGCCTCGGCCAGTTTGCTATGAATCAACATTTTCTTCAAGTCTATGTTCAATGATGGTACACTAAATCATATTTAATGTTTTATTCGGTGGGTTGGAACATTATGTGCTCACATTACCGCTCATGCATACCCAATGGCTTTGCTCATGCACATATATTATCTATTAAGATCTCTATAAAATATCTCGATTATCGTCACTTGAAATTTCCTCTTCTCACAATTCAGTCTCACAACTGTAATAAGATCTCAATTTTCCAGTCACTTTATTGATGATCTCTTTCTATTTGACAACTCACAATACTGCCCAAAAATGCTATAAAAGAGAATGAATTTACTTTAAAATCAGTACAGGTAGACGGTTGTAATGTAGCCATAATGTTCCCAGGTCGTTATACCTGAACATAGAAGGTCATTATACCCCGAATAACTAACAAGCAACCAAATTAAACCCGACCTGTTTTGAGTTAAATCCACATAATTGACCGCTTGACACACGTCATAGCTTCTTGGGCTTTCAATAATCTCTTAGGCAATCTAGCCGTATTGTTCCTTAATGAAAAACATATTGCGTTCATTAAAACCTATCCTGTCGCCCTATGACACCCGAATTATTTTCTTAGCATGCTCTCAGACACTGTAAAAACGGTATATTTCAGCAGTTGACGTAATAAGATTATGCATTTCTTATTTTGCGGTTTTGAATAGCCACTGCCGGACCATACTAGAATCATGCCCGTTTTATACTTTCTTATGTTATTTTAAACACTTTCCACTTTTGAAAACCTACAATTGCACGAATATAAATATAATCGGTTAACTATTTGGTGGAAAATGTCAATGCTTTTTCAAACACCCCAAAAAATGAAAAGTACTGACGCAAGGCATCACTGTATTACCCTCACGTATTCTTTGATATTTTATTAGCAAATGACAACCATTTGACCTTATCATGCACACCATTTAACAAAGGACTCCGATTTATAAAAATAAGCGAAGGTAAAATTATCGCCTGCGCATAATAATAATAATAAACTTGCTACGCCGTTTTTTATGAAAAGATGCTTTTCAACTATAACCCACTAGTTCTATCTACCTAGCAAGACACTTGTTATCTTCTCTCCACTTGAAAAAATTAATCAATTTTCTCTCAAATCATCAAGAAAACCTCTCAAATTTCTCAAGTTAGCAAGAGTTTTTTTTCTCTGGACCAAAAAATTCCTTTTCTGTCAACGCAGCAGAAAACAACGCGCAGTGAAATTCTTTCTCTCAAAATACAAAATAATGCTGACCTTGTTTAACAAATCTAGTCTAGGTTGCGTATTCCAGACGTCCGGATGCAGAGTGACAAATCCCTGAGGGTATCCAGTCTCAACAGAAGTAAGCTGGTCAATCCAGGCTGTTTTCGTTTGGGGCAAATTGGGTTTAAACTTTTCCCATCGATTCAAAATTAAAGGATCTGTAGTACCGATGATCGAATTGAGCAAGGAATGAGTTGCAACTTGTGACTGTGACGAATTAGGTCTTTTCTGTTGCGTTGGGTTGAAGCTCGAATTGACCTTTGAACTGAAAAAAGATATTGAGCGGCAAATGTAACACGGGCCAGGCAGTCGATTAACAAAAGACCGACTGGCTGCAATTTGCATTTTCAGCATAGCTCATCTGAAAAAAATCCTCAAATTAAAGAAAATTCAATTTACAAATTCATGATTTACACATTTAATTGTTTAAATTATTTCGATATGTCCTGTTATCGATGTGATAATTCTTAAGTATATTTTGCCGCCTAAATGTTGTAAACTTGATTTCTTCGACAAGTTTGAATCAAAATCATCGAAAATAAGCTAAACAAAGGTGCGCGTGGCGAAACAAAAGAAATGATTGAATAAAGAAATTGAAACAAGGATCCTATTTTTGAAACAACAAAACCCAAGGAATAGAAGAAGAAAGACGACAACGGCAACTCCCCCGACCGGGACCAGACGGCCATTGTGGGAGAGGCTCGTACAAATTGTAAAACGAGCTCTTCGCTTGAATCTCGGATCTGCGAAGTTGACATGGGACGTCTTCTCCACCATTGTTATCGAAACAGAGAGTCTTGTCAATGCGAGACCTTTAACACACGTTAGAAGTGACATCGAGGACGAGGACCCGTTGACACCCAACCACTTTCTGATCGGTAGAGCGTTTCCCAATGTCCCAGCGTGTGTCTTCAAAGAGACTCCCACAATCCAGACGAAGACGTGGACCCAAGTGCGACAACGACTCGAAGCAATCTGGAAAAGACTTCTAAAAGAGTACATTCCAACCCTGAACACAAGGAAGAAGTGGTTAAAGCCTGATGCCAAGTTGGAAGTGAATGACGTCGTTTGGGTTTTGGAAGAATGGACCCCAAGAGGAATTTTGCCCCTGGGACGCGTGACAAGGACGTTCACCGGCCCCCACAAAACAGCTAGGTCATGTGAAGTAAAAACTGCTTTAGGCTTCTCAACCCGACCAGCTGTTAAACTTGCACATGTTTTCCCAAAAACACCCCGGCAGGTTAGGTAGGCCCCGAGAATGTTATCGATGTGATAATTCTTAAGTAAATTTTGCCGCCTAAATGTTGTAAACTTGATTTCTTCGACAAGTTTGAATCATAATCATCGAAAACAAGCTAAACAAAGGTGCACGTGGCGAAACAAAAGAAATGATTGAATAAAGAAATTGAAACAAGGATCCTATTTTTGAAACAACAAAACCCAAGGAATTGAAGAAGAAAGACGACAACGGCAACTCCCCCGACCGGGACCAGACGGCCATTGTCATGTCCAACCACAATCGCCCTTGGAACAACTACAGAAACGTTGAAAGTGCGGAGTTAATTCAAATGCTTATACAAAAATGTAACAAGTTGCTCCGCTAAAATCAGACATGAGAATTAATGTTAAAATAAACAAGGCGGCCCGTTAATGTGCGTTCGCACATGATGTTCCGACCCGAGCTCATCTAAATTTTTTGACTTAATTGTCAACCAAATGAAGAATTAACAAAAATAGATGTTTGAGTTTAAAGCAATCGTTACACGACCTATCTACTAATTGAATTACATAATGCCATGCCTTATTACAGCGCCAATGCGATTTGACCTTAAAGAGACTACGAGAAAAACAACCAAAAAAATTAGCAAAAATAAAAACTTCACGGCAAAAACTGAATATCTAAATTTAAAAGCACATAGTAACAAAGTCAAAATGCAGTCAAATAAAACCTTAACTACTCAAATTTAATTTCTCCTAACTATACAGCGGACGGAAAGTTTTCTTAATGAGACTATGTTACAAGTCGACAAAGAACGATCAATGAGGCGAAATTCAAAAATCAATCAACACTTTTTAAACCAAGAAATTTCAGAAGTCTTAAAAAACATTAGCTTTTACTAACTAATCATTGATAAATTACTAAAAAGTTATTACAAAATCAAAATGCCTTGTCTTTGGGTAGCTTAAGCTTTAGAAACGAATTAAAGAAAAACCAAAAAATTTGGAAACGATTTGCGACTATTGATACTATTGATACCATTAAAATCATTAGCAAACTATAGTTAACACAAACTATTGATACCATCAAAATCATTAGCTATTATCTGAATATCATGTATTTTTAATTCAATTCTTATTTCTACAAATTCAGCTGCAGGAAATATACAGAGAGATTAAATAAGTTTACTTGGGCCACATTTGTAAACAATTGGCATCTGTTACTACGCGTTTGTTTTGGAGAAAAGAAGCACAAAAAATGACCACTCAAAATACGTTTATAAAAACGCATATTGTCCAACAAACAAAGCATCGGTGACAAATAATAATATCCGTAGATATGTTATTTTTTGGGATAAAAAGAATTGGATGTGGCCTCTCATTGATTAAAATAAGTTACTAATTGACGAAAAGAACAACAAAAAATGAAAACTTTGAAAAATGTTTGAAAATGTATATCATAAATTTTAAGACTAAAGGCTATAAACTGACTTACTGATTCGGGTAACATCATTACTTCAGTCCTCAATTACAAGCCTAACAGACTTGTCATCAATCTACGGCTACATAAAGAACAAAAACAGACAAAAACAGCAATTTCAAGAAAAAAATTGAGCGAGAAAAGTGTCGAAGGCATTAAAAAATTCACAAAAAACTTTTCACAAAAAACTTTTAAAAGTTCAATTAATTTTTTAACAGCAATGGGATTCTTCTTTTTCATCAATATAGTTTCAAAATATCAAATATGAACAAATACATTAGAACCACGAAATTTTTGAGAAAACTCGTAGTATCAACGCCATTATTTTCATTAGCTTTCAACGGAATCCACAAAAAACGCTAAATTATGCCTCTATGGTACAACAAGTTTGTTGGCCTTTCATATTTGGTCAATAGGACCTTACAACAAGTTATTGAAGATGAAAACAACAACAATGACATGCAACAACCAAAATTTCAGTAGAAAAGTGCCGGAAGAAAGTGTCAAAGCAATTTAAATCATAAGTTCTTCTCTGAAAACATTATATATGATCCGTTGAAAGTTTTACCTAAACCAGTGGAAACTATCGGTATTAGGATAATTTGATAAAATTTCAAAAAAGATCCAAAATAAGTAAAAGTACCCAAAAATTTTTAAAAAAATATGTGAACTAGTGGCATTGAAGTTTTAAAACTAATAGGTAGAAGATAAAACCACTAACCAGATTATTTTTGGCTGCATTAGAAAAAAGGGGATCCCAAAAGTTTTAAGACTGACTGACAGTTCAAGAAAAAAAGATCAGGATTGTTTAATGTTCAAAAAAAATTTTCGAAAAACTTTTTTAAAGTCTTAACAGCCATTAAACTCAAAATCTTTTAACGGAGGTCAATAACTACGCTCAGAAATAACACGATGGTGAGAAAGAAACGTTTGTCGTGCATAGATATTCAATAAGAGATCACAATAATTCTCAAGACTATGAAAACAACAATAAAAACAGGCAAAAAACCAGAAATCAGTATAAAAGTGCGAGAAAAAATTTTCGAAGCCATTTAAACTATTAGCTTTCTCTGAAAACTTTATCGCTGATCCACTGAATGTCTTTTTCAAGCCAATGAGAGTAGAATAATATGTGGATAATGTGTATAATATTTGAATAATATGATAAGAATCAAAAGTAACCAATAATACGAAAATATCAAATTTTTTTAAAAAAGTTTTGAATTCTTGTGTTATTCAAGTCATATAATCAATAAAAGCGCCAACGAATCAATCAGAAGACAAAATCGCCAATGAAACTTATTTCAGATTCAGTAGATAGCAAGTGGGTTCTGTCAATACTGATACTCACTAACAGTTCACGAAAATTTAGGATTGGTTAATGTTCAAAAAAATTTTTGGAAGAAATATTTATAAAATCTTAGCAGCCATTAAATCAAGTAAATTTCAACGGAAGTCAATAAATACGCTCAAATATGCTTAAATAGGAGTATGGGGATACTTGTCATGCATAGGTGATCAATAAGAAATCACAACAAGTCTTATGACTATGAAAACAACAACAAAATCAGGCAAAAACCAAAAATTCAGAAGAGAAGGGCGAGAAGAAAAGGTCAAAACCATTTGAAACCATTAGTTTTTCTCTGAAAACTTTATCTGTGATCCACTGAAAGTCTTCTTGAAGCCAATAGAAGCTGTCAATTTTGGGATAATTTCATAGGATTTATAAAGTAACCAATAATACGGAAATATCCAAAAAAATTTTGAAACTTTTTGAAATCTTGTGTCATTGAAGTCATATTACTATAAGTTAGAAGATGAAACCGCCAGTTAGATCAAATTTTGTTAAAGTAGTACGCAAGAGGGTGCTTTCATCACAGACACTGACTTACAGTTCACGATAATAAGTTTGAGTGGTTAATATTCGGAAAAATTTTCGAAAAATTGTTTTTAAAGTCTTAACAGGCATAGCTGTCCAGTCAAAGCACCAGATATGCTCACTTAAATCTCATTACGGAACATATTGCACTGTTAGTCAATGAGTCTTTGCCATAAAAACTCCAAAATTCAAAATTTATAAAATTAAGGAAACTCGGAGTCGAATTTAAAAAAAAAAACATGAGCAATTCCTTGAAAACAATTTTTTTTGTTCATTAGTTTTCATTTGACTGTAAAGGAAGTTTGTCATTAACGGAACCTCGATATGAAAAGCGACTTTTCTCTAGGTGACTTAAAAAACCAAAAACAGTAGAAAATTTTATAAAAAAAAAAGAGCTCTCAAAAAAATTTGAATTTTTTTTTGTATTGAAACTCCCTATGAGACCAGAACTAGTCTTATTTATCGCCTTTAGTCTATTAGAAACACAAAAATGGTTCATTTTTTGGCAAGAAATTTTAGTTTGCAATACTATTTTTATAGAAAATATCTTAATTTGAAGAAAAATAACACTAAAAGTGAACAAATATCCCGTGTTCACACAAAACTTCAATCCTCGATAACTCCTCAAAAAAAAAACGAAAATCAAAAATATCTTTTTAATTTTGAGTTCTACGCTCGACCAGCTTTTTAATGATACCACTCACATTTCTCTGCGATGAATATATCGTTCGGCCAAAATTGACTGAACAAAAAAAACCCATTTGAGTATATATTTCCTCCCCCCACAAGTGGGGTCGGAAAAACAATGTACATTTGTGAACTTTATAAAATTTCGTTATAGAACCAAAGCACTTATTCACTCGTTGAAGTCAGATCTTTTTTGTCAGCTGACAATTAGATCGGCAATAAAAGAAAGTGAAAGCCACTTTGAAAGTGAGTTAAAACCAGAAAACTTGCACCAATGAGAGCGAACAGTTTCTACTGATAAACAGTATCAATAATTCAACAGAACATCTGCTTTGCAAAATTTGGGAGTGTGAAAAAAAGGAAAAAATAGTGACAAATTGCCACTATTAGCTCAAATAGTCATCGCCGTTAAACTTTTTATATACTCACAAAGGATGTCACATTCTTACATGCTTCTCCCACAGAAAACACCAAATTGACTGAAACAATACCAACAAGAATAAGTGAAAGATGGTGAACTTTTAAAACGGTGTCAGGACAATAGATCAAAAATAGTGAAATTGTGACAACAGATTAAAATTAATCTTTATTCTTATTGCCCGAAATCAAGCGCCATTTGCGAGCTGGCATGAGATTACCGTATCTGGCTATGTCTAACGGGCCATTGCCATGCCTTAGAGGACCCATGGCGTTTGATAACAAATCTATCAACACCGATTAAATTATGACTACTGAACATGCTATAAGCTGCACAATAAGTAAGCATCTAAATTTGATAGGCCGATAAGCATTTTCAATCTTTTGCAGTAATGTGTATATGATGGCTTCCGCACATTGGAGCAAATGTCCATTGGAGCAAATGTCCATCTAAGTAAAAATTTGCCCATTTTTGCATTTATTAAATTTAGCATAATTTACTAATTTACTAATATTTTCACAAATTTAATTTTTCTTGTTATTTTTACTTGAAACAATAATAATAAAATAATTATATATATATATATATATATATATATATATTCTTTCCAATATTATAAAAACATTTAATACTTTATTAATTTAATAATTTATAAATTTAATAGTTTAATATTTTATTAATTTAATAATTTATTAATTTAATAATTTAATAAGTTAATGATTTAATTATTTAATAATTTAATCATAGAACCTAAATTCACCATTACCACCTCTAATACCTTTATCATCAAATGGATCTATAGCTATCTTATACTGCTCCTTAGTTTCTAAATGATGCCTATTACTATCAATAGTTTAATTAGTTACATATTTAGCTTTACCTTCATATATAGCATTTTTATAATCTTCAATGCAATTTGGTTTCTAATAGTAACCTTAGTTATTCCTTTTAACTTCTTTTCTTCTTCTCCTTTGACAGTAGTATAATAATATGCTTTAGCTTTAAGGAAGCAAGCTTCTATAATAGTATCATTAGGTATTTCATCTTTCATTTTACCTAACTGTGTTATGTAATATACCACTTAGTTTATTCATTTCAGTTTCTAAATCACCATCCATTGGAACATTTATGTTTATAAATATACTGTCAGTATCTGTATAATGAAAACTACAATCTATCTCTTTCTCAAAGTATTCATATATAGCTTTCACCACCCTTCACAATATCAATTTGTCTCATCGTGAATTTATGTCTCCTCAAACACCTTTTAACACTCAACAAAACAAAAACAGCTCACAAACGTAGGAAAAGATAATCTTTTAAAAAGAGTCCTAAGAAAGAGGTATGATCCACCTAACAGACGGAACAGTGGGCCCGCACTATGAAACATCACAGACGCGAATAAACTAAAATCGCGAAAACGCAATTACAGCAAGAGGCTCTGAGTTGCATTTTAAACTGTGCTCTAGTAGACGTGTCAAATTAATACTACACTAATTAGGTTTCAAGCCTTCGCTACCGCACAACACCCACACCTAAGGAAGTAAAAGTATCGAAACAGTCAAATATTTATGCCTCCTCGACAGTTTTGGTGATGCGTACACTTAGAGCCTAGTGAAGTCCTGAGAAACTGCGAAGTAACTTAATGCCCTCTTGCTTTACCAATTTATCTTGTTTCGGACAACGAAGATTCAAATCTATCGAAGAAAAAGACGCTCTTGCGAAAATTCGCATTATGACAGGACCCCTATGATGACAGGGTCCAAACGATTGCTACAAATTTGTGTGAGATAAATTGATACTGATGAAACAATAATTTATATCAGATGTCGCAATCTTAATTTCGTCCACTATCTGCGAACTCAGATGTGATAATAATTTCGTAGTACTTCAGATTCTTAAAACGCCAATAAGTATGATTCATCAAATTGTTCTTCAATTCATCACCTACAGCTAAAATATCTGTATTTTGAACGCCTTCAGCAGTTCCATCACTTTCTACAAAATCAAGAGGCATATTAATCACACGTCGTCTATATTGTTTCTCCATCTCATATCCACCCAAAATAAACCCGAATCTTCTTGAGGTCAACTTAAGACGAAGCATTGTATACGCATTTTCAGGAACCAAAAGTATTATTATGTCAACTGAATTAGCGAAACGCTCGGGAAGTGCTACATGAAGCAATCCATCAAGGCATTTGGAAATCTTGAGAGATACGCATGTATTCGGCAACACCATTTGATCCAAAATTTGTGCAGTTTTTGCAAACTGAGACCAGCTAACACCCGAACGAACGTTTATATTGATAGCTTTTAATTTGTCTGCGAAAATATCAGTGAACTCCTTAAAACATTTATCAATTCGGTCTAACGCTCGTTCGCCCTCGGGTTCTCCAGGCACGTCTAACGTAATCTGTGAACATCTCCAGTGGAATTTCTCATTTATGACTTGCAACAAAATCCAAGTCTCTGATTGGTCCACAATCAGATTCCAATCCTTTAGTCGCAATGAAAACTCAGTTCTCGACTGCTGCACCATTTCACTCATTCGCTTGCACGTTGCTCTCAGGCTCAGAAGATATCTTACTCCAGCACAAAAACAGTAATCGTAAACATCGGATACCTCAACGACTAACAACTGACAGATCAGCTCAATGATAGGCAGAGGTAGCTGTACAAGGGTCATTACAAGTTCATAAAAACGCAGTCATACCTAAATTTCATTTAGCACAATTTCACTCGTTGCTTTCACTTACCTAAAGCTAAGAAAAATATTTAATATCTGTCGTAACTAATTTCCAAAAAAAAGTTATTTTTCCCCAAGCATTAGGATACGAAAAGTCAATTTTGTGAAAAATAGTTTTTATTTCAAAATTAGCGAAAATCAGTGAAATCCACAAAATTTGATGATTTTACACCCGTATTAATTTGAATATCTAGTATTTTTTACATATATTAAGAATTGCGCTTACAGAATCGGTCAAATTTGCCTATGATAATTTAGGTATGTGACTGCGTTGTTATGTCGTCTAGTGTTTGATAGACGTAAACCAATTGAACTGGTTTAAATTTATTCCTATTTATTCAATGCTGGTGAAATCTAGACAACCCAGTTCATAGACTGCTGAAATGTTTGGCCAAAACGTCGAAGGACATCTCAAGTATTTATTTAGGATTCAGTTAACATTGAGTCTCAGACATAATATCTCAAACTAAACTTTGGCGACTTGATGGATGATAGAATATAAAGATGAAAGTTTGTCTTAAAATATTTACATTTCAATTGAGTACTCAACAAAAACAGGATTTTTGCTTCTCGGGAATGACATCTTTTAAATCAACTTTTCTTTTAAGGCAACTTTTCTTGATATCTTGCACCGATACCAAAAGCTGACGAGGTTTTGACAACCGTCCATTTCTCTCTCATCAATGAGCGAGCTCTCATAGAAGGGATGACGTATTTTTAATCACGTGAAAAGAGGCAGTTTTTGATGTGACTTGATGAATAATCGTAGTATGAATAGGGAATGGTCGACGGATGCCTCTGCGTTGTCTAGTTTGTAGAGTCGGAGGGCAAATTGTTCCAATTGTTCTCTATCCTTCAATCCCATCCAGCTATCCGCAACTTCATTCACCTCTTCCTCAGTGGAACCCTTAAACATGCGCTGCTATGAACTAAACGGCAATGAAACATCATAATTGTCTCAACTCTCACTCTTCAAGTCTTTAAATTAGCCAAATATACGCAATAATTATGGACACGGTTGAAAGTAGAAACAAAGCTAACTGATTGGCACTCAAAAACTGTAGATATTTTTGCCACTTACACCGATCAAAATTGACGATTCAAATTAACATTTATTCCATTTCGATGTTAAAAGATTCAAAAGAACATTTCGATTTTAAAACATAGCCGGCAGATTGCCGGAATAGCTGCAAAAGAATAGACTCGCGTGCCGTATAATACAGATCGAAACAGATACAGATCTAAACTGAAAAAAAAATTACGCCGCTCAAAAAGCTAGGTGAAAAACATTCAGCGATAAATTAATAAGACTTGTCCAAATTCATTCCGCAGAAGCCTTTTATTAGGAACCTTTACTGCACATATGAGTTCCCTTGACCTTAAACTAATTCAAATTAAACTTCAGTTTTAAAGTGCAAACGTCATTTTATTGAGTGAGGTAAGTCAAGGATTATCAAAATTTAATCACGCAAATGCCTTAAAATCTTTTATAGAGAGAGTGAGAAATGACGTCACGCGCTCAAACGCTGTTAGTGAGAGGAAGAAGTCATTCAGAAAATTTGCCTTTTTCAGCTTTGATGCGTGAACAAATGTAAAACGAAAAAGAGTGTCACACGACGAAACAAAAAAATATAGCAGGACAAGTCCTGACGTACAATTCAAAGAATTTTCATTGACTAAACAGAAAACTAGACCTAGAACGGACTATGAATGGATTGGAAAGACCATTTAGAAAAAAATTCGATCCAAAAAATCGAAAAAAAAAGTAAAAAATCGAAGTGAAATTTCCGCATGTGAACAAAAAAACCACTAGCGAGAAAGCGAAATTTTGTTCAAATAACGTTTTTTCAATCTACTTTAAAATTAGAGCAAAAAAATGCACGCCGCAAAACCACTCGCTTCTTCGCTCCACTTCCTGTTTCGGCGTGACGAAAATCACTACTCCAATTTGACTTCAGAAATCATGAAAATGTGTGAACAGATCTTAAAAAAAAGTCAGCGCCCCAATACAATTCAAATTCTTTAAATTGTAAAAAGCAGGACAAGTCCTGACGTACAATTCAAATAATTTTCATCGAATAAACAAAGAACTAGACCTAGCACGGACTAAGAGTGAATTGGAAAACCATTTCTCAAAAAAATCAGATCAAAAACTATATAAAAAAGCAAAATCAATCTTCAAATGCCGCAAGTGAACAAAACAACCACCAGCGAGAAACGGAAAATTGGTTTAAAAAAACTAGGCCTAGGATGAACTAAGAATGGATTGGGAAAGCCATTTAGAAGAAAACTCGGATCCAAAAAAGTACAAATCCGAAAAAAAGTACAAATCGACGTGAAATTACCGCATGCGAACAAAAAACCACCAGCGAGGTAGCAGAATTTGGTTCAAACAAAAAAGGCCTAGAATGAACTATGAATGGATTGGGAAAACCATTTAGAAAAAACAGTAAAAAATAGTGATATTGCCGCATGTGAACAAAAAACTACTGGCGAGAAAACGAATTTGGACCATATTTAAAAAATTAGATCAAAAACAAAACAAAACAGAAAATCAACGCCAAATGCCGCATGTGAACAAAAAAACCACTCGCCAAAAATGGAAATTTGGTTCAAACAAAAAACTAGGCCTAGAATGAACTATGTATGGATTGAGAAAACCATTTAGAAAAAAATCCGATCTAAAAAATCGAAAAAAAGGACTAAAAATCAAAGTGAAATTGCCGCTTGTGAACAAAAGCCAACTAGCAAGAAAGCGAATGTTTTTCAAACACCGTTTTCACACTCTACTTTAAAATTAGAGCAAGAAATTTCACGCCGCAAAACCACTCGCTTTTTCGCTCCACTTCATGTTTCGGCGTGAACAAAATCATTACTCCAATTTGACTTCAAAAGTCATGAAAATGTGTGAACAGATCTTTAAAAAAAGACAGCGCCCCAATGCATTTCAAATTCTTTGAATTGTAAAAAAAATCAAGAGCACCGCAGCTTACAACTTCGCAGCTATAAAAAAGAAGCGCAGTCTCCAACGCCATCAAAAACACTCATTTGAGCTCTTAGATCTCGTTAATAAACGATTGGTGTAAAGAATATTTATGCAAATGACAAATTAAAACAAGGAGAGCAATCAGACGACAACATTAGAACATCCCAACATAGCCACTGTCGATCACCATCAAGAGAAGCATTTAAACCTGCCAACTGCATTCTCTGAAGGGCAGCAGTCAATTTGAGATATGATAAATGTTTCTATTATTCACAAAGATTAAATGTTCTTAATGATCTGGGTTAAATTCGACACACATATATTAAGTATCGGCAGACTAAACGATGAAAACTATCATTTGAACTATACAACCTTGGCTCGCATCGAGTCCTTGAGGTTCTCCAATCTGTCGTTTTTGTCCAACAGATTTTGCTGTCTATCCACTTCATGATTCCGTCTCTGCACTAGGTTGCGAATGGTCTGCACACATGAACTCAACACAACTCCTGCAACTCTGAAAACACGCAAACATCAATCACAATCATATAGATTTCAAATGAAACACAAACTCGCTTATACTCAAAAGAAAATTGATTATCTCACTATAATAAACTATGTTACAAATTTTCATAGTCTGAGCAATTTGCTTGCCTAAACACAAACAAAAATCTATCATAATCAAACAACGTCCACTATAATTTCATCTCAAAAGGCACAAGAATTTTGCTTTTGAACGATGCAGATAATTTTGATACCATGTGGCGTACATATATGCCCCAAAATATCTAATTGAACTAAAAAGCATTTGCCCATGATATACGCGATAAATCTATTGCAGATTCTAAATCTCTTCCAGTCTAACCTGTGAAGATCAACAGAGTAAAAGTAGCTAGTGCGAGAAGGAGCATAATCATTTCCCACGCGAGGAATCTCAGCTAGCACAAGGAAGCCATCGCCAAGCATTGTATACAGCTGCTGCTTCACATCTTTGCCAGCCAGCAGACAGAATTTCTCAACCTCACTTTGCTCAGAAAAACCTGAAAAAAATGTCACGACATTAAAGGGCACTGAGGGACGTGCAATTGTTTAAACACTTCGAGCAGCGTTCACGTTGAAAATTTTGTTAACTAAATTTCTAATTCAACGTTTTCTTTTCAAAAATAAACATAGCACAACATCCCTGCTATCGAGAAAAATTCCCGGGTTCAAAAACAGAAATAGCACAAATAATTTAAAAACATAGCTGTGCAGATTGTCAGAAAATAGCTGCAATAGCTTCGTAAATCTGCAGTCTCAAAAAGATAGCAAAGCAACAGACCAAAAAATTATTAAACGCTGTGATGTTATATATTGATTAAGAATCTGAATAACTTATTTCTGCTTCAATTAGGTGCTCTCAAATAATTTTCAATCAGTGAAACACATTCATTTGACCTTTTCTTTGAATTAAAGAGACAAAAAGCCAGGAATTTTATAGTGAGGAAGTCATTTTTGAGAGTGAGGTAAGTCACTTGTGACCAAAAACTTCATAACGCGAATGAAAAAACTCGCTCCACTATGAGCGAAAAATGACTTCACACACGAAATTCACTTGAAATTGCATGAACGAAGGAAAAAAAATCAGATTTGAAGTGGTTGTGACGTCATATGGCCGTAACAAAAATCTTGACGACGAAATGAAAAAACAGCAGAACAAGTCCTGACGTACAATTCAAAAATTTTTCATTGACTAAACAAAAACTTGACCTAGATCGGACTATGAGTGAATTGGGATAACCAACTCCAAAAAAAAAGATCAAAAAAATTTTAAAACATAAACCGACTAATGTCGGAAGAATTGCTCTTGAACAACAGGCAAGGCAATTTAATTCAGGGGCCTAGATAATTTTTTGAAGGGTGCAAAAAAGTTTACCACGCGGGGATTCGAACCATTGACCTCCCGATCTCTGACTAGAAGCACTGCCCACTTGACTATCAGTTCTTCTTCTTGCTTTGCTGTAATCAATCTTATTTTAGCAACAAGCTTTAATTCGGAGTGAGAGCAATAGAGATCAGTCAAAAAAGAAGAACCAAAGCGTGAAAAAGTCACTTGAGAAGTCAAAGATGTTCTAGAAGAATAGCGCAAAAAGCTCAGGCAAAAAATATGCATGAAAAGACCAACACGTTCAAAATAATTGCAATGAACTTCTTTCAAGAGCAATTAAATAACTGAAAAACAATGTCAAAATGACGCATGTGAACAAAAATCCACCAGCAAGAAAGCGAAATTTGGTTCAAACAAAAAACGAGGCCTATAATGAACTATGAATGGATTGGGAAAATTTAAAATTAGAGCAAGAAATTTCACGCCGCAAAACCACTCGCTTTTTCGCTCCACTTCATGTTTCGGCGTGACCAAAATCATTACTCCAATTTGACTTCAAAAGTCATGAAAATGTGTGAACAGATCTTTAAAAAAAGACAGCGCCCCAATGCATTTCAAATTCTTTGAATTGTAAAAAAAATCAAGAGCACCGCAGCTTACAACTTCGCAGCTATAAAAAAGAAGCGCAGTCTCCAACGCCATCAAAAACACTCATTTGAGCTCTTAGATCTCGTGAATAAACGATTGGTGTAAAGAATATTTATGCAAATGACAAATTAAAACAAGGAGAGCAATCAGACGACAACATTAGAACATCCCAACATAGCCACTGTCGATCACCATCAAGAGAAGCATTTAAACCTGCCAACTGCATTCTCTGAAGGGCAGCAGTCAATTTGAGATATGATAAATGTTTCTATTATTCACAAAGATTAAATGTTCTTAATGATCTGGGTTAAATTCGACACACATATATTAAGTATCGGCAGACTAAACGATGAAAACTATCATTTGAACTATACAACCTTGGCTCGCATCGAGTCCTTGAGGTTCTCCAATCTGTCGTTTTTGTCCAACAGATTTTGCTGTCTATCCACTTCATGATTCCGTCTCTGCACTAGGTTGCGAATGGTCTGCACACATGAACTCAACACAACTCCTGCAACTCTGAAAACACGCAAACATCAATCACAATCATATAGATTTCAAATGAAACACAAACTCGCTTATACTCAAAAGAAAATTGATTATCTCACTATAATAAAATATGTTACAAATTTTTATAGTCTGAGCAATTTGCTTGCCTAAACACAAACAAAAATCTATCATAATCAAACAACGTCCACTATAATTTCATCTCAAAAGGCACAAGAATTTTGCTTTTGAACGATGCAGATAATTTTGATACCATGTGGCGTACATATATGCCCCAAAATATCTAATTGAACTAAAAAGCATTTGCCCATGATATACGCGATAAATCTATTGCAGATTCTAAATCTCTTCCAGTCTAACCTGTGAAGATCAACAGAGTAAAAGTAGCTAGTGCGAGAAGGAGCATAATCATTTCCCACGCGAGGAATCTCAGCTAGCACAAGGAAGCCATCGCCAAGCATTGTATACAGCTGCTGCTTCACATCTTTGCCAGCCAGCAGACAGAATTTCTCAACCTCACTTTGCTCAGAAAAACCTGAAAAAAATGTCACGACATTAAAGGGCACTGAGGGACGTGCAATTGTTTAAACACTTCGAGCAGCGTTCACGTTGAAAATTTTGTTAACTAAATTTCTAATTCAACGTTTTCTTTTCAAAAATAAACATAGCACAACATCCCTGCTATCGAGAAAAATTCCCGGGTTCAAAAACAGAAATAGCACAAATAATTTAAAAACATAGCTGTGCAGATTGTCAGAAAATAGCTGCAATAGCTTCGTAAATCTGCAGTCTCAAAAAGATAGCAAAGCAACAGACCAAAAAATTATTAAACGCTGTGATGTTATATATTGATTAAGAATCTGAATAACTTATTTCTGCTTCAATTAGGTGCTCTCAAATAATTTTCAATCAGTGAAACACATTCATTTGACCTTTTCTTTGAATTAAAGAGACAAAAAGCCAGGAATTTCATAGTGAGGAAGTCATTTTTGAGAGTGAGGTAAGTCACTTGTGACCAAAAACTTCATAACGCGAATGAAAAAACTCGCTCCACTATGAGCGAAAAATGACTTCATACACGAAATTCACTTGAAATTGCATGAACGAAGGAAAAAAAATCAGATTTGAAGTGGTTGTGACGTCATATGGCCGTAACAAAAATCTTGACGACGAAATGAAAAAACAGCAGAACAAGTCCTGACGTACAATTCAAAAATTTTTCATTGACTAAACAAAAACTTGACCTAGATCGGACTATGAGTGAATTGGGATAACCAACTCCAAAAAAAAGATCAAAAAAATTTTAAAACATAAACCGACTAATGTCGGAAGAATTGCTCTTGAACAACAGGCAAGGCAATTTAATTCAGGGGCCTAGATAATTTTTTGAAGGGCGCAAAATAGTTTACCACGCGGGGATTCGAACCATTGACCTCCCGATCTCTGACTAGAAGCACTGCCCACTTGACTATCAGTTCTTCTTCTTGCTTTGCTGTAATCAATCTTATTTTAGCAACAAGCTTTAATTCGGAGTGAGAGCAATAGAGATCAGTCAAAAAAGAAGAACCAAAGCGTGAAAAAGTCACTTGAGAAGTCAAAGATGTTCTAGAAGAATAGCGCAAAAAGCTCAGGCAAAAAATATGCATGAAAAGACCAACACGTTCAAAATAATTGCAATGAACTTCTTTCAAGAGCAATTAAATAACTGAAAAACAATGTCAAAATGACGCATGTGAACAAAAATCCACCAGCAAGAAAGCGAAATTTGGTTCAAACAAAAAACGAGGCCTATAATGAACTATGAATGGATTGGGAAAACCATTTAGAAAAGAATCCATCTAAAAAACGAATAAAACAGTAAAAGCGAAATTGCCGCATGTGAACAAAAAACCACCAGCGAGAAAGCGAATTTTTGTTCAAATACCGTTTTCTCACTTTAAAAATGCACACCCCAAAACAACTAGTTACTTCGCTCCACTTCTTGTTTCGGCCTGACCAAAATCACTACTCCAATTTGACTGCAAAAATCATTAAAATGTGTGAACTGATCTTGAAAAAATCTGTGAAAAAGACGGCGCCCCAATACAATTCAAATTCTTTGATCTTTAAAAAACCAAGAGAAGGCCCATAATAGCCCAGCTATCGCTGTGCGGCTGTTAAACATAAACCGACAAACATTGCACGAATTGCTCCCGAGCCACAGGCGGGGCATTTTATTCAGAAGGGATGCACAAATCTGCGACCATAGAGGGGTTCGAACCCGATTTCTCCCGGATGATAATTCGTTTGAGAGCTTGAGAATTAAAAAGCAGAGAAAAAGGAAAAGTCTATGAAATCCGCAATTAAAAAAATAGCTGGCAGATTGCCAGAAAATAGCCGCAAAAGCTTCGTAGACCTGCAGTCTAAAAAAACAGTAAAAAAGACAGACGAAAAATTCCTCTTTCCATTGAAGTCCGATGTTATATTTTGACTTAAAATCTGTATAACTGTTTGCTGCCTCTATTAGCTGCTCTCAAATAACCTTCATTTAAAGTGACACACACCCATTTGACCTTGTCTCTTCGAATTAAAGTAAATAAGTCAATTTCAGAGTGGGGAAGTCTTTTTTGAGCAAAAAATGACGTCACGCAGGCACTTCAGTTGAAATTGCATGAACGAATGAACAAAAAACAGATTTCACTGCTGTGAAGTCATATGGTCGTAACAAAAATTGCGACGATGAAATCAAAAAAAAGGACAAGTCCTGACGTGTCATTCAAAGAAATTTCATTAACTAAACAAAAACTAGACCTAGATCGGACTAAGAGTGAATTGGGAAAACCAATTCCAAAAATCAGATCAAAAAATTTTTGAAACATAAACCGACTAATGTCGGAAGAATTGCTCATGAAGAATAGGCAAGGCAATTTAATTCAGGGGACTAGATAATTTTGGAAGGGTGCAAAATATATTCCCACTCCCTGACCAGAAGAACTGCCCACTCGACTATCAGTTCCTTCTTCTTGCTTTGCTGTAATTAATCTTATTTTAGCAACAAGCTTTAATTCGGAGTGAGAGCAATAGAGATCACTCAAAAATGATGAACCAAAGCGTGAAAAAGTCACTTGAGAAGTCAAAGATGTTCTAGAAGAATAGCGAAAAGCTCAAGCAAAAAATATGCAAAAAAAGAGCAACATATGTACAATAATTGCCATGAGCTTCATTCAAGAGCAATTAAAGAACTGAAAATCAATGTCAAAATGACCTATGTGAACGAAAATCCACCAGCGAGAAAGCAAAATTTGGTTCAAAGAAGAAACGAGGTTTACGATGAACTATGAATGGACTGGTAAGAACAATTTAGAAAAGAATCCATCTAAAAAATTGAATAAAACAGTAAAAATCAAAAACCAAACTAGCGAGATATATACAAACAAAAAACCACTAGCGAGAAAGCGAATTTTGGTTCAAATACCGTTTTCTCACTCTACTTTGAAAATGCACACCGCAAAAGAACTAGCTTTTTCGATCCACTCGCTGTTTCGGCCTGACCAAAATCACTACTCCAATTTGACTTCAAAATCATAAAAATGTGTGAACAGATCTTGAAAAAATCTGTGAAAAACACAGCGCCACAATACAATTCACAATCTTTGATTTTTAAAAACCAAGAGAAGGGCAAAAATAGCCCAGCTATCGCTGTGCTGCTGTTACACATAAACCGACAAACATCGAACGAATTGCTCCTGAGCGACAGGCGGGGCATTTTAATTCAGAAGGAGTGCAACCGAATCTGCGACCATAGCGGGGTTCGAACCCGCAATCTCCCGGATGATAATTCGTTTGAGAGCTTGAGAATTAAAAAGCAGAGAAAAAGGAAAAGTGTATGAAATACGCAATTTCAAATATAGCTGGCAGATTGCCAAAAAGCCGCAAAAGCTTCGTAGACCTGCAGTCTAAAAAAACAGTAAAAAAGATAGACCAAAAATCCCTGTTTTCATTGAAGGCTGATATGTTATATTTTGATTAAAAACCTGTATATGTTTTTGCTGCCTCTATTAGCTGCTCTCAATTAACCTCCATTTACAGTGGCACACACCCATTTAACCTTATCTCCTTGACTTTAAAAGTCATTTAAAAGTCATTTAAATTTAAAAGTAGATAAAAGTCATTTTCAAAGTGGGGAAGACATTTTTGAGAGTGAGGTAAGTCAAGTGTGACTAAACATTTAATCACGCAAACGAACAAAAAAACTCGCTCCGATAAGAGCTAAAAATGACGCACTTCAGTTGAAATTGCATGAGCGAATGAACAAAAAGCAGAGTTAAGTGCTTGTGACGTCATGTTTGTAACAAAAATCACGAAGACAAAATAAAAAATGTAGCAGGACAAATCCTGACGTACAATTCAAAAAATTTTCTTTGACTAAACAAAAAACTAGGCCTAGAATTAACCATTTAAAGCCATTTAAAAAAATTGCTCCAAAAAATCGAAAAAACAGTAAAAGCCGAAGTCAAATTGCCGCATGTGAACAAAAAACCACTAGCGAGAAAGCGAAATTTTGTTCAAATAACGTTTTTTCAATCTACTTTAAAATTAGAGCAAAAAAATGCACGCCGCAAAACCACTCGCTTTTTCGCTCTACTTCCTGTTTCGGCGTGACCAAAATCACCACTCCAATTTGACTTTAGAAATCATGAACAGATCTTAAAAAAAACATAGCCGGAAGAATTGACGAATCGGAGTGGAAATCCACTTAAATGCCATCCAACTAATCATATACTATCCAACTAATCCAAAACGTGACTCTAATAATTTAGGATTATTTCGAAATAAAACCAAAAAATAAAAGTAAGAAAATATCAAATCTATAAAATATGATAAAAAATCAGATCAAATTCTGTCATAAATTGAGACCCCGAAACAACTATCTCTGCCGCAATTACTTCATCAAAACAACTAGTACCTACTAAAACCACTTATGAGATTTTTTGAAAAAACTTTTAGTATGAAGCGAAATAATGACAAAATAAGCTCTTACAAACAACTTTGACTAAAAAACTGGAAAAGGTTAATACATTTAATATTACAAGAGCACATAAATCCAAACAAAAATTTTCAGCCAATAGGGTATCCAGATGGTCACAAAACAATAATCAAGTCATAATAGGTTAGGATACTTGTCTAAACAACAGAACAAAACCGAGAAACTGCAAAAAACTTAAGAAAAATAGCTCGAATTTTCGCCATTTTTTATCATATTTTTCATAAAAAAGTGCTTCATATCCACAAAACCAGAACCACGTGTTAATTAAAAATTGCTCAAGTAAAAGGGGTCTTTTAAATACCCATTTGAGGCAGTAAAACAAAACAATAGTAAAAAAAATCGTAAAAATAAGCCCAAAAGTTAGCAAAATACATGAAAGACATCCAAATTAGAGTAAAATTCATTTAAATTTTCAGAAACCATCAAACCACTACCAATCCCAGCCTAATAATAGTTTTCTTTCAACCTAGAAACACATTTGTACTCTTCTCTCTACCTAGAAAACCTTTCCCAAATAAAAAAAAACAACCAACTGACGTCGGGCGAATAGCTCTCAAACGACCGGCGAGCGGTTGGCTTTGTCAGTACCTAGCCAAAGCTTATTGAGGCTAGCTTTAGCTTGATTCGACTATGCAACTTTTAGTTTTCTAGCCTTGTTAGTGAATAAATCAAATAAAAACTGATTTTAAAAATTTGCAAAATTTAAAGAAATGCATCCAGAAGTCGCAGTGAAAAAGATCTAATTTATTTTTTTCTCGGAAGTTATGTCAAGTAATCCATCTGCAAAAATTCAAAAGATTCGTTGGCCAGTAAAATCGTTAAACTCAGAAAATACAAAAACAACCGAAAATTTTGAAAACAATTGCAAATATTAACAAAATCTTGCTAAATTTTAAGATATTAAAATCTTTAAAATCATTTCATTGTCTCAAGAGACTATCGAGTATGCTTATTTCAAGCTTTAATTAGTTTCACCGGCTCAAGATCCGAAAACTTGGAACATGATAATTTTCCAAAAATTAGAAAAAAATAAAGTTTTGTCAAAAAATTGCAGAAGCTGCAGTCATTAAAAAATTGATAACCATTCTATTAAAGCTAGAAAATATGCATCAGCTTATCATCAAACCTTGGAGGAGGTCCCTATAACCCTGGCGCCGGAAAAATGAAAAAAAAAGATTAAAAAAAACTTGTAAAAAATATTATCACTTTTTAAAAATTACTGAAATAAAAATCTTAAAAACATTTCCTTACATCTCGAAGCTATCCAGTAAACTATAATTAAACCCTAGAGGAGGTTATGTGGCTCTTGAGGCTGGAAAAACCTAAAAAATGACAATATTTCAAAAAACTTGAAAAAAATTGGAAGTTGCATAAAAAACTGCTAAAATATGTGATAAAAGTTGAAAACTAATCCATGGCCGAGAAAAAATTTCAGTAACTTATTATAAAATCCTAAGAGAGATTTTCTTTTAGGCTGAAAAACGTGAATAATAACAAGAAATGTCAAAATATTGGAAAAAAATTGCAAGTTTTCTTAAAAAATTTTCTTTGACTAAACAAAAAACTAGGCCTAGAATTAACCATTTAAAGCCATTTAAAAAAATTGCTCCAAAAAATCGAAAAAACAGTAAAAGCCGAAGTCAAATTGCCGCATGTGAACAAAAAACCACTAGCGAGAAAGCGAAATTTTGTTCAAATAACGTTTTTTCAATCTACTTTAAAATTAGAGCAAAAAAATGCACGCCGCAAAACCACTCGCTTTTTCGCTCTACTTCCTGTTTCGGCGTGACCAAAATCACCACTCCAATTTGACTTTAGAAATCATGAACAGATCTTAAAAAAACATAGCCGGAAGAATTGACGAATCGGAGTGGAAATCCACTTAAATGCCATCCAACTAATCATATACTATCCAACTAATCCAAAACGTGACTCTAATAATTTAGGATTATTTCGAAATAAAACCAAAAAATAAAAGTAAGAAAATATCAAATCTATAAAATATGATAAAAAATCAGATCAAATTCTGTCATAAATTGAGACCCCGAAACAACTATCTCTGCCGCAATTACTTCATCAAAACAACTAGTACCTACTAAAACCACTTATGAGATTTTTTGAAAAAACTTTTAGTATGAAGCGAAATAATGACAAAATAAGCTCTTACAAACAACTTTGACTAAAAAACTGGAAAAGGTTAATACATTTAATATTACAAGAGCACATAAATCCAAACAAAAATTTTCAGCCAATAGGGTATCCAGATGGTCACAAAACAATAATCAAGTCATAATAGGTTAGGATACTTGTCTAAACAACAGAACAAAACCGAGAAACTGCAAAAAACTTAAGAAAAATAGCTCGAATTTTCGCCATTTTTTATCATATTTTTCATAAAAAAGTGCTTCATATCCACAAAACCAGAACCACGTGTTAATTAAAAATTGCTCAAGTAAAAGGGGTCTTTTAAATACCCATTTGAGGCAGTAAAACAAAACAATAGTAAAAAAAATCGTAAAAATAAGCCCAAAAGTTAGCAAAATACATGAAAGACATCCAAATTAGAGTAAAATTCATTTAAATTTTCAGAAACCATCAAACCACTACCAATCCCAGCCTAATAATAGTTTTCTTTCAACCTAGAAACACATTTGTACTCTTCTCTCTACCTAGAAAACCTTTCCCAAATAAAAAAAAACAACCAACTGACGTCGGGCGAATAGCTCTCAAACGACCGGCGAGCGGTTGGCTTTGTCAGTACCTAGCCAAAGCTTATTGAGGCTAGCTTTAGCTTGATTCGACTATGCAACTTTTAGTTTTCTAGCCTTGTTAGTGAATAAATCAAATAAAAACTGATTTTAAAAATTTGCAAAATTTAAAGAAATGCATCCAGAAGTCGCAGTGAAAAAGATCTAATTTATTTTTTTCTCGGAAGTTATGTCAAGTAATCCATCTGCGAAAATTCAAAAGATTCGTTGGCCAGTAAAATCGTTAAACTCAGAAAATACAAAAACAACCGAAAATTTTGAAAACAATTGCAAATATTAACAAAATCTTGCTAAATTTTAAGATATCAAAATCTTTAAAATCATTTCATTGTCTCAAGAGACTATCGAGTATGCTTATTTCAAGCTTTAATTAGTTTCACCGGCTCAAGATCCGAAAACTTGGAACATGATAATTTTCCAAAAATTAGAAAAAAATAAAGTTTTGTCAAAAAATTGCAGAAGCTGCAGTCATTAAAAAATTGATAACCATTCTATTAAAGCTAGAAAATATGCATCAGCTTATCATCAAACCTTGGAGGAGGTCCCTATAACCCTGGCGCCGGAAAAATGAAAAAAAAAAGATTAAAAAAAACTTGTAAAAAATACTAACACTTTTTAAAAATTACTGAAATAAAAATCTTAAAAACATTTCCTTACATCTCGAAGCTATCCAGTAAACTATAATTAAACCCTAGAGGAGGTTATGTGGCTCTTGAGGCTGGAAAAACCTAAAAAATGACAATATTTCAAAAAACTTGAAAAAAATTGGAAGTTGCATAAAAAACTGCTAAAATATGTGATAAAAGTTGAAAACTAATCCATGGCCGAGAAAAAATTTCAGTAACTTATTATAAAATCCTAAGAGAGATTTTCTTTTAGGCTGAAAAACGTGAATAATAACAAGAAATGTCAAAATATTGGAAAAAAATTGCAAGTTTTCTTAAAAAATGCTAAAATTCGTGGTGTTGAAATCTTGAAAAACATTCCATTAGATTTAGAAACTATACAGTGACCTAATTTCAAACCCTAGAGGAGGATATGTGGCTCTTGAGGCTGGAGAAACCTAAACAATGAAAAAAAATTTCAAAACCTGAAAAAATGCAAGTTTTATAAAAAAAAATCGCTAAAATTTGTCATGTTAAGAAATTGACAGCTATTCCATGGTAAATAAAATTTTTTTCAGTAACTTATAATCGAACCCTTAAGGACGTTTTCTGGCTCTTGCGTCTGGAAAGACCTGAGTAATGAAAGATGAATGTCCAAAAAAAATTGAAAAAAAATTGCACGTTTTGTCAAAAAAATTCTAAAATTCGTGATGTTAAAAAGTTGAAACCATTCCACTGCCACTAGAAACTATGCAATAGCCTATTATAAAACTTTAGGGGAGGTTCCCTGATACCTAGGGTCTAAAGAACTCAAAAAATGACAAAAACATTCAAAAAAACTTTAAAAAAATCGTGAAAATTGTTATAAAATTGCGTGTTTTTAGCGATCGGTTGTTTGAATGTAGCCACGGGTGTGTGTGTGTGTAAGTGTGTGTGTGTGTGTGTGGGGGGGGGGGGGGGGGGTGGAAGGGAGGGAGGGAGGGAGAAGGGGGTGGGCAACAGTGAGGTGGGAGGGACAACAGCGTGGTGGGGGGGGGGTTGGAGTAATAGTGAGTGAGGGGTCATCAGGGGGGGGTGTCTTCAACCTCTAAGAACCGCCCTTCACACCATAAGTATAAGTCTCCAAAACAGATTGAGCTGAAACTGAGCTGAAAGGCTCTAAGAGCACTTAATGCCCGCTGGGCGCTACCTGTTTATCCCGTTTTTGAGGACGTAAAGTCAAAAGCCTCAGACGAAAAATCGGTCAAGCGAAAAATCGCATAAAAAAGACCGACAGGACTAATATAATTGCTACAAACTTCGTTTGAGAGCAATTAAAAAAAGTCGTAACCAAACCTCATAACCAAAAAAAATTGAGAAAAAAGACTGCTTTAAAATGCCGCACGTGAACAAAAAATTTCGCTCGCTTACAGAATTTTTCGCACCTCAATTTCTCGCTCTCTAGAAAACAGCGATATGAACAAAAAACCACTCTCTTTTCGCTCCACTCTTCATTTTGTTCAGCAACAAAATCACTCCAAATTTTTTCACGTGTTTCATTTCCCGCTTCAAAACTCACTCCAATAAAATTGATTAAAAAAAAAGGACTTCTCCAATACTCCTCTTCGAGTCGTAAAAAAAACAGCGCCCCATTACAATTCAAATTCTTTGAATTGTAAAAAACCAAGCCCAACAATAGCCCCAGCTATCGCTGTGTGGCTATTAACAATTGAAAACTATAATTACTAATAACTGGGGGAGGATCTCGAAACTATTTGCATGAAGAGATTGAGATGTTTGAACCTTTAGCCATTAACACATTGAAGATGCGGACACTTTCTCCTCCGAATCTCTCTCTGATGACACCTTGAATGATTGAGATGGTGAGCTGTCTTAATGCCCAGTACCAGTCTATCACATACTGTCCCCCTCCCGCGTCACCCACTCTGCGCACAAACCCAGTGTTGTCTCGATCATTGGAGAGAATCAACATGTAGTTACTTACTACGGCCTTGTCCAAACGGCTAAAACAACAACACCCATAATGTCACCCAACCAGAGGGGACAAAATAACTTCTGAATTTGTCTAACCCAATGAGCAAGCAGTCGAAATAGAAGTCAACATGATAAGATTCAGAAAAAAGTCAGGGGAAGGGGAGATGAAAAGTTGGCGAATGAGGTGCCGGGGCACCATTTTAAACGGACAGCACCATATTAAACGGACATTCTTAGAGAGACATCGTGCGATCATTCGTTTTATGTCAATCGAGAACTATTACGTGTTGAAACAACTTTCTGAGCCACGCAAAGAGCACAAGGATTCGTTTTTTTTTCAAACATGTAAATTAATAACATAACCGAAAGGTTAAAGTTTACATGCCTTCAGAATAATCAGGAATATTTATTGAAATATCAAAATTATACATTAATCTTCTGGTTACTAATTGATGTTACCCATTAAGCTGTTCGTTCCACTATATATAAAAATAAGACACGAATGATCCTAACTGTCTATCTATTGGAAAATTTTCATGCTGACGTTGCAAAAACTCTGTTAAAAGTTCTTTTGAAAAGAGTTTTGTTCTCCGTCGCTCTTACGTTAAAGGGTAACTTATTCCATTTTTGTATGCTCTTCAAAATCAAAGATCATTCACTCTGCTTAGTATACTTTTGCGTTCTTATTATCAGCTGTTTTGTCCGTTTGTTCTGTTTTAATTGTAGGCGGTTTGCACATTTTTTAAATGTTTCTGATACTATCCTCTGATTCAAGTCTGTGTGGAGTTTCAATATAATAAACTTTGAAATAATTAATTCAGCTGGTAGGACATGCGAATTGACAAGGATATCACGACAATGATCTAATTTACGAAGCATATAACACTTTTTTATGCCCCAATTAATCTGTCGATTTATACGCTGTATGTTTTTTGCTGACAATATTTGTAAATAACTCCACTGAATGACAAATGAGGCAGGACTAAAGATTTGAAAACTTGCAGCCTTACGTCCAGAGGTATATGGTTTCTTACCAGATATAGTGAGCGAATGGCGGCCGCCATTTTTTTAAAACTACATTTAGACGTGCTTCAAAAGTCAATTTTAAGTCAAGGTGAATTCCTAGATAACGACAACTCTCAGCAGATTTTATTAAATTTCCGTTAAAAGTGACTTTTGAATCTAATTGGTCCCTGGTAGAAAAATATAGTAGTTCTGTTTTATCAGCATTCAAAGTGAGTTGATTTTTCTTCATGTAACTTTCCGTCTTCAATAAAATATTTTTAATTTTTGTTGCAATTGTTTCTCCTGGTTCATATCGACATAAGATACTAGTATCGTCTGCAAATTGACAAGCTCAAAGTCACCTTTGGTTTTTTCTGAAAAAAAAGTTAACGTATAAAAGAAAAATTAGGGGTCCTAATACTGTGCCTTGCAGTAGTCCATGATTAACAAAAATGTGTTCTGAGACCTCGGTGCCTATTTTGATGCATTGTGATCTTTCTTCGAGAAAAGATTTCAATAAATTAACTGCAGGCTCAGAGAAGTTGAAGCACTGCTTTTTTACGAAATATTTTGTGCGAAATTGAATTGAATGCTTTTGCAAGGTCTTAGAAAATTCTGCAGTTTTTTCCCATTTTCATGGTTTTCTATTACTGTCTCTGTGAAAAACAATACTGCATCTGTTGAAGATTTTTTGTTTCGGAATCCAAATTGCTCTTTATTCAACAGATTGTTTTTATTAATGTGATCCATCATTTGGAAAAGGGGAAGCTTCTCAAAAAGCTTAGCAAAAGTTGGTGTGACCGAGCAAAAGTTGGTTTTGCTATGATAATCTACGGACATAAAGTTTGTGATCTATTCCGTAACCCGTAGTGGCCAGATGCCAAAAATTAGATCCAAACTTACTTGAGACTCTGATTGATAGCTGACATGTTGACAGAGACACTCTCTGAGTTCACAATTTGGAAGTCACATCCACCCACTAACTGTCCCTGGGCACTGCTGTTACCCGTCTGGCCTCCCGTGTTCGAGTCCCCACTTGTACTGTTCGCATATCCACTACGCATTTCGCTCTCTTCAACTAAGTTGATAACTGTACGCATTACCTCATTTACCAGAGGACAGCCACCGAAACGTCGTTGCAGAGCATCCAGAAGAGTCTGAAATATACGGTTAGAGAGTCAATAAATCGGCCTTCGAACAACAACGAGATGCAAGACGTCACCAAACTTCTGGATTCTGGGATCCCCCTCCCCCAATACCCTAGTACAACCACCGTCTGTAACTAAAATTTTTACAGCTTTATAATGGTAAGTATCAACTGTCATCTCTAATAGTCATCTCAAACTAGGCTATACAAACCATTATTAAAACAAAAAAGTCATCAGTGGTTCAGATACGTAAAGCACAAATGTGCCCAGCTTTCAGAGAAACAATCAAATTCATTCAGCGTTAATAAATGAGAAATTCAGATAATGAGAGATATTATACAGCTATCATGAATATGACACGAAAGACTCTTGGAAAATAGATGATTTGATGTTTTGAATAAAACTTCCTGAGGGCTGGTACAAATAAAGTTAAACCCTTCTGAACTTTTATTTTTGTTACCAAGGTCGAATTAACTAACTCGTGTTTTTGCACTCATAACGCTTTCTATACACTAATAAGAGCTTAAGAGGTTGATCAGTCCATTCAACTATCCCAATTTATAAAACAGACGAAGAGCTCTTCGGTTAAATTTGCTTAGAACTGCTGACAGGTTGAACTAACGTGGTTGAGAAGACATCGCTGCAATCTGATGAGGTTCACCTTCCACAATAGAGGTATGGAACTAGTCTTCGATTGTGCTATAACTCCATTCTGCAGCTGACCATTGCAGCTGTTATCCGCTTTCTCTTCGTTGTCCAGTTCTTGATCAGGTGGCACCAATAGATGGATGAAGCTGTCCTAAACAGTCCAAACTCTCTTGACAACACGCATCAACCTTAATTTGTTCTCCTCTTAGGCATTAGGTCTAATTGATTTTTGTACATACAGGACGATTAATCGCTAACTCAGACACTATTCATCTGAGACCCTTGAGAACGGATCAACGGCATAATAGTGATCTCCCTGTAGTCTTGCAGATGTATTTTGTAAAAGAATGTCAACATTACGTGACTTTGCTGACTACAGAAAAAAATTTTTTTTATTAACTATTTATGTTAACTAATTTCAAAATGACACAAAAATAACCGGATCTTTACCATTATAGTGTCAACCCCCAGAATTGTGTTACGTATAGCACCCTAGTTACGTAATATACAATAGGATGGATATCTTTGTCATGTGAAAAAAAACCAAAACGCACGGACAAAACTGAATTTATCTTTTTTTTTGGTAATTCTAATCTTAAAGACAAAACGACATTAAAAGCTGGCAACCAATTAATTAGGTCAAAGGCATAAAATAAATATCTCGGCGTTTGACAAAACTTAAACAACAAAAACAGGTTAAAATTGTTTTGTCAAAAACGGCCCAGGGCATTGAATGCATATATGCTCTCAGGAAAATAATTGCAACTGTATACAAAAAACTTTGAACGCTTTTGCTGTCACCTTTAATATTCGTGTTCTACTTACTACTATCAATCACAATCTGATAACAACAGTAGAAAAGCCATCAAAGCTTGTTTTCATAGATAAAAGTTTGACTATCCTCAGATCTTAAAGTCAATATCGGTACACTACCTATTTCCCTACTTTTTGAATACAGAGCTGCCACTAAGTGCGAGCGAAAAAAAATGGCCCAAACAATTTGAAGATGCAATTTGCAAGAAAACATTACAAAGAGAGGGGTTCTCCAGCATAATTTTATCCCAAGAAATTATCTATTAATGTCATACAGTCATACAAAGAAAAATGTAAGCAGTTTTTTTTCTTAACGAATACAAGGGGCCGAAAAAACTCAATACGGTGCAATTACATTGAAACATTTAAAAGACATAACTTTTATTCTTTAGTACATTGAATTTATGATACTGCCCTTCCTCCACCCCATCCCTCCACAGTAATTTCTCTATTCGAAAACATCAAGTACTCGATTATTACTGACTTCTTAGTTTATAATTAAGTACTTATCTACACCACCCATCTCTGTAAATTTTTCTGATTGAAATTTTACAGATAATAGGAGAAATACATTGTTCCTCTTCTTAATGTATCGACCGATACCTCAGGTAAAATATTTTAGGGCGCTAATTGATGTTAAGTTGTTAGTGTCCGACAATCTGGCAATTGATACTTATTTTATTTTTTATACTGACTTCTAAGTTATTTGGCCAAAAAAGCGTGACAAAATGCAAGCTCAGAAACTTCATTTTATTAATTAACTCCTAGCTAAAGACCAAGAAAAACAGCGAGCCTACTCTAACAGCCTGTTTCATTGTAAAAGGAATATTATCCTACTTTCAGGACAAGTGAGTCTTAAAGCGCTCTCTGAGAGTTTTATTTTTATCGCTGTTGATTTTATAATCAAATAAACAAGGCATATGTATATGAGCTTTACAATACTTCTTTACAACATACACTGCGGGTATAAATTTGTATAGTAAATACACTCTAGTAGTTAGTACAGGAAATGTGGTTTACTTTAAGCATTGAGGTTTGTTGATTAGAAAAAGTTTACAACAAATAAAGCCGTATATAGAAAGACAAATATATATACCATATAAAGACATTCTTCCAAGGGATAATACCCGAATTTATTTAGTGTATTACACTACCCTACTTTTTGAAATTTTTGTCAAAAAATTTTACAGAGTATGTGTATAAAATGAAAGAAAGTTAGCCACTGAAAAATTCGCCAAAGGTTTTGAGACAAAATGAATGAATAAAATAGCCCAATAGATGTGTAATAAATTATTTATAGTAGAATAGTTAGTTAGCCCTGCGATTCGGCTGCTCTAGCGGTAACGTCATTGTAGAAGGTGCATCTCGTTGGCATCTCTAACTCCTGATTTTGTGGTTGTTGAATGCTTTTGTTAGACATTGTTCGTCGTGTTGCAAGCATTTGTCTGCCGAGTGCTACTGATTCTGTTGCGAGGTTGGTGAGGTCTGCTGTGGATGGGGATCTTGATGTTTGATTAGTTGACTGATTTTTCTCGTCAATGATGCTCTGCAGATGTAAAAACTTGGGTGTAAGTTTGCGGACTATTGCAAACTTATGGTAGAGGAAAATAGCCAGCGCATGAAGAAGTAAATTTCCGATGAAAACCATCATTGTTAACATTAATGATAGTTTGATAGGCACATAGGTCTCAAGTTTAGAGACTAAGTTGGGTTTGAGCATTGTCATTTTGTGTGCCATTGGTTTTGCTATCGTTTGGAGTTTGGTTTCATCGAGAACTGTTACTTCGTGCTTGAGTTTCTTTTTGACTTCTCTTATCAGCTGTATGTTGGCCTCTGTTTTTGTTTCAAAATATGGGAGGTCGTTTAATTCGGGTAGAGCGCCAATTAGATGCTCCAAGGGGTCAGAGAACTTAACTCCAATGCGCTTAGCTGGAATTTTATCACAACTTTGGAGATCGGGTCGAATTTGATAAATTTTGAGATCAATTGGGCTTCACATTCTAGAGTAATCAAGCATACTGTACATCCAGGGTACTCTTTGTTATGCGGCACGTTAGAATTATCAACACTATATTCGCGTAGTGTAAATGCCGGTGACGTTGATGTGAGGAGCCATATGCCGTAACCAAGATTTGTTGCTTTCCCTGGTGAACTACCCATTGCTACTCCGCTGCCAAATAAGCATATTCCGGCAAGTGCAGCTGCTGCTACAACCGGTGCTCCACGACGATCTCGGGCTGATTTATCTGGATTTTCTGCCAAAAGTTTTGACGTTGTTGCATGAAGATTTTTGACAGTCTGTTCTGCTTCGTGCGTTTCGCTTTGAATTTTGTCCAAAAGCCAGTTTACATTGAATTGGTCGGTTGAGGTATTGAATTGTGAGGAGAAATCAAATGGGCAGAAAACTGATGGTATGTTCCACATATTCGAAAGTTTGTGCAAAGTTTCTTCGATTGCTTCTTTCGCGGTGAAATTGTAGCGAGGAAATGGTATTAGAAACTCGACATTCACGAATTTTTCTGCTAACAGTATTTTTGCATTTTCGTGGAAGAGTATCCCTTTTGATAAAAATTTGTCAAAATCTGGCTCCAAAAACAAGATGAGCTCGAAATTAATAGGAGGAGTGTCAGGACGGTAAGTTTTTGCTTTTTCGAATTGGGCATAAAAGAATGTTCAGTAAACTCTCTGGTGAATCAGTTATAGTGCAAGTGATTATCTAATATTTATTGTTAGCTGTGCTTAGCTTGTCCGCCGGATATTTAGTATTTAGTTTGCGTTTTGTACTTATTTTTCTTATTGGTTTCGCAAAATTAAATTACCATTGAATACCGTTTTTGGCAGTGCTTTATAAGTTTAGTGAATCATGTTCAATAGTTGTTCTTGGTGGTGTTTGAAGAAGAAGAGGATTAAACTTTATGCAACATAACTGTTTGTGTTTTCAATGTGTTTATTTACTTTCAGAGATGAATTGTGTTGCGAAAACTTTTTTCAATTTTGTGATTTGGTGTTGTGAAAATGGGAGTTATGTGGAGGGGACTGAAGTGTGGGCAGAGAGGGCGCCGATTTGTGATAATGTGGGAGGAGATGATGAAGATGGTGGTTTCATGATTGAAAACTTTGTTTACTGGAGCCTTGTATTGATGATCTGTGTTTGTTTGCTGCGTGCCTTTGTATATTATTACTTGTTTTGTCGTTGGTAAAGGGAAGAGATGAGAGAAGAAGCGTGAGAGGAGAATGAAGGAAGCGTTGTATTGATTGAAATGGATGAATTCTGAGCTTTGTTTTTTAAATTTATAGATGTTGTTTTGTTGTTAATCTTAGTTGCTTAAGATGAGTTTAGTTTTATGTACATGTGCCTTGCTTAGATGTTGATTTGTTTATTTAGCATATTAGTTGTTTGAGTTGAAACGTTACTAAACTGTTTGTTTTAATCTATTTTTCTGGGTGTTAGCATGATAATTTTGCATGGTAGATTGTTATTAGAGCATGAGAGATGTTAAAAATTGGAGACGTTAATTGTGTGTTAATTTATTAATTTATGTGTTCTGATGTGAGTAGTGAGTTGCGCCTTTAATTTCAGATTGAATGATGGATGCATTTGTGGAGGAGTTCGGTGTGGAGGAGGCGTGGAGAGGAAGAGGGTGGAGAATGGTGGAGAAGGTGTCGGGGGTTGGGAAACATACATGGGCGGGTTTGTTGAAGGGGGTAAGGGATCAACGTCGGGGGGAGTTGCTAGATGGGGATTATTTTAGGGTACCGGTATTGGTGGAGGGGCAGGTGTTTAGGTTCAATGGTGGGTTTTAGGGAGGTTAAAGCGGTGTAGGGATATGGAGGGGATTGAGGGGTTATTGGGGGAAACGTGGAACGGGTTGGGGATGGGTCATCTTAATCGATTAGAATGTTCGGACGGGGAATTTTCGGGGGAGGTAGCGTGGAACTTTGGGTGTCGGCATGTGATGGATTTCAGTGGGCCGGGGATTTGGATGTGTCGGCGGTGGCGGGTATTTACGGGTTGGGGCGGTGGTTTACGGAGGGGCATGTTGAAACGGCGGGGGACGAATCGGTGGCAGCTTTGGGTTTTGGGAAGGCGTTCATTTATGCAAAATCGGAAGGGCGGGGCGGTGGTTATTTCGTTCGGTGAAATCAGCAAGTTCATTTAGGGATATGGTGCGTAGAGGGCCGCCGAAGGGGTTGGAGGAGAGTTTCTTTGAATGTGTTGTGACTGGGTGGAGTTTAATTGTACAACCTAGTCTGTGGGCACAATCAGTTCTAACTTTACAAGGGCCGTCAGTGGTGGCGGGTTGGGAAGGTGCGAAGGAAGGGAAGAGGGGGGAGTGCGGGGGTCGATAGGTATTTTTGTTTTGGGATGGGTGGGGAGGAGGTGACGTTGGTTCGGGACTTGTCTCCGCGAAGACAATCGAGGGCTGCGGAGAAGTTGGGTGGCGATGCCGGCGATATGCTGAGAAGGGAAACAAAGAAGGGGGTGTGAGGTCAACTCTGCCGGTAGGGGGACGAAGAGAAGGAAGTTTGACAATCTCCCCAACGTCAAACTGAGCAAAGAGCGAAAATTGGCAGCTAGGAAAGGTGATTAGTAAATTTTAATTAATTCTAGTTAAAAATTAGCTGATGTTTCTATAAATTATTGCATGTCGAAGATAAATGTGGTTGCTTTTAGAGAAAGCAGAACGTGGCCTCGCTAAGAGGTTGGCGGAGGAGGGCTATGAGGAGCCAGGACCCAGTACTTAATGAAGAAAGTGAGTAAATTTATCCATTTTTCATATTTTGTATGTTTTAAAATATGCATGTACTTTTGAAGTTTGGGTCCGTTATATGGGGTTTGGCACAGCAGTAATACTATTTAATTTTAGACGCATTTAGACGCATATAGACGCATTTCCAGTCGCTTTGCATGCTAAAAAGGTGTTATAATAACTAACTTAGGCACGTATATGTCAACAAAAGTGGTTTTAAACAAATAACACGCTTGTTAGGCAATTTTGTGGTCAATTAAAATAGACTTTAAGTTATTCTATGAGCAAAAATGACCGAATCTCAATTGAGTACTTATATAGTGGGGTAGATTGAAAAGCAATAAGACGGTCCAAATACCGCTAGCGAATTGTGCTGAGCTCGTAAGACTCAAAATTCATTTTTGGCAATTTTCAATTTTTTATTCGAATTTTCTTTGCGTTCGCGCTTTTTGTTTAGGGCACTTAGGGTCAAAAAAGTGGTACCAATCGAAAGATATGATCAATTAGGAGGGCCCTACTTCGAGACATTTTCGATTTTTTTTTTGAATTCGAGAGTTTTGACTTTAAAGTTGGGCTACCAAATTTCGATTTTTTAGCGTTCAAATTTTTCGGCCAATACTTTGTGTTTTTTACAAACTGGTGTACTCTGGACCGTGCAAAATGGTCCTAACAGTTTGCCTATACAGGGAACATGATTGTAGAGAGGTAAATTCAGGGTTTGTTTATAATGAGATTTTGGGTGGGGGGAGCAAATTGGCCAAAAAATGGGCATTTTTTGGAGTCTAATTTTCAAAACTTCGAATTTCAATTTTTCGAAAACTATTGGAAAATCATCAGAATCCTTTAATAGATCACTCGGAAAGTTCATGGCAATGCTCCATGCAAAGTTTGGGGGGGGCGGTAGGTGGTCTGGGTGGGGCAGAAAGTTGTCATTTTTGGATGGTAATTTTGCACCTATTGTAGGCCTATTTTTGGCTGTTTTTTGAGGTTTTCTCTGAACTTAACGGCTATTATTGTACCAGGGGTGTAAAGAAACCTTCTACTAAGTAGTTGTAGACGCTGGGTAAGTTTCTATCAACGTTTAAGAGCCAAGATCAATGATTTTACACTGGATTTTATAGCCGAAAATTGGTATTTTGCAGCTTTTTTCTCCGAATTTTTCGATAAACTCTGGAATTTGGGTTTCTTTAGGTTTTAAATGATTCCCTTCATCAGCAGAGTCGTTGAGCTACATGTAGGGGTTGTCTTCGTAGTATACGTTTATGGGTAGGTCCGAAAAAACGCTTGCAATTAGTCGTGAAACAGAGCAAGGATTTAACTCATATTCGTTACTTTCTGGTTTCGGGATGAATATGTCTAAAATTTGATACTCCCAGAGCAAATTTTTAAAATTATGTAGTGCCATGGAAAGTGCGTAATAACTGGGGAGATCAGTGATGTAGTTTTTAGTGATTATTGTGAAGAGAAACTTGTTATTATAATGGTCAAAATGAGAAAGAATTGACCCAATCGGTAGAGTGTGCAGTGATTGGGGCCATTTACTGCCTTTAAAATGCCAATAGACAGTTTCATGAGCATCGCCGTGGTTCTTAATGAGGTCGCTAGATGAGCAGTAAGCATATGAGTAAGGTGCATGATAAGGGTTGCCAGGAAACTTGTGCTTGTGATGCTGGCATAATTAAATTGATTTTTGTGTATTCATTTCTGTTTGTGCTTTTAGAAGTGCTTGATTGCTGTGATGTGCTACCAAAAAGGTTCGTTGCCTGATACCTTTTGATACTTGCTTGTAGTTGGTCTTTCTTTGTTTCTACTGAGGATCCTTGTCTTTCTTTGTTTTCTCTATAAGAGTTTTTTATGCTTTTTCATTTTTCTGGTTGACAGTACAGTCGGCAAATTTTTCGTTAAAGAGGGTGCTATGCATTTGCTAGGCGACGGTGTGAACTGTACTGCGTGATCGTCGCAGTGCGTATAACGTCGTATTTGTTTTGTTTCACTGGAAGATACCTTTTGCCTGGTATTTGATCTTGTTACTGGTCCAACTGGTGAGTCTGTTTCTTGTGGTCTATTGTCGTATACTTCTAGTATCGGAGTATCGTTTCGATCTTCAAAGTTGTGTGCCGTGTCCTGTGGCTCTTCCTCGGGGATTTCTTTCATTGGTGATGCCCTCTGTCTCCAATTTTGTGGTTGAATCACTCTAGTTGTTACCGGAGGTGGAACTGGTAAAACTCTTGCTATGGTGGGTTGTGGTAATGCTATTGGTGCAGGCCGAGGTAATGCCGGTGGCGCGCCTACTGGAGGTGCAGAGGCAAGTGATAGGCTAACTTCGGCTGGTGGTGTTGCTGCAACTCGAGGTTTTTATTCATTTAACTCGCTTTCCAACAAATTTGGCACAGTCATCAAATAACTCGGGCTCGCTTTTGCCGTGTTTTCTTGATGGATCGGGGGCAAAACTTGATGGATCGATAATCTGGAGATCTTCAACCGCTTCTGATTTTTTACTGGTCGCAGCCTAATCCTTTGGACACATTGTGTGAAGTTTGTTCCAATTTTGCCGACGATGTAATTAGAATTCGTCAGCACCTTTTCTACGCGGTAAAGTGGTACCCATGTTTGTATAGCCTTCCCAATTGTTTCGCTTTCTGTTGTAAGCTTTGGATTCAGTAACAGGCAGTAGGAGTGTTCGTCTAGTGGATGCGCTAATGCTTTTTCATCATAATAACTTCAGTAACGGTGGTATGAATCCAAAAGGCGGAGTTTATTTTCTCCGAATTTTGTTTGCATTGCATCTTGTAGTTCTGTTACATAATCTGAGTTGATGCCAATTACGTCTCTGTTAGCTCGCGCAAATCGCAAGCCAATTGGTTTAATTGGTTCGCGGCCATGAAACAGGGTTGATGGGCAGCATCCGATAGTGGTATGATAAGATGTATTGTGGATAAATGTGGCTAGTGGCACATATTTATGCCAATTTGTTCATTGTTCGTTTGTATTCAGCCGTAGTATACGCTTCAAGGGTCCGCGTGATCTCTCGACTGCCCCTATTGTTTGTGGATGCTTCAAGGTAGCATGTTTAAGCTTTACTTGTAATAGTTTGGCTAATTCATTCATCAAGTCCGAAACAAAGGTTGATCCAAGATCCGAGACTATTGTTGTTGGCAGATAACTATGATTGAAGAAAATTCTCACTAATTCTCTTGCAGTAGTGTCTGTGCTACCGTTAGTCAGGGGTACTGCGAAGAGGTATTTTGTGAACACATCAATACCGCTAAGAACATATTTATATATAGGCGAGTTAAATGTTCCAACAAGGTCAATTTGTAACATATCTCCTGGAAAAGAATGTAGTGACGACATCTGCTGTAACGGTGGTTTCAGTGAACTAGCTGGCAGTATCATTAACTGGAGACAGGTCAAACAATTTTTAATGAAATCGATAAGATGTTCTGTAAAACCAGGGAAATAAAAACGTCTTCGGAATTCTTGTATTGTTTTACTAATTCCAATGTGTCCTGCTGTTTGAGAATTGTCTATTCGATAGAGTGTTTCCTTCCAGAGATGTTTTGGCAGGCAATATTGTTTAACTTCTATTTTACCGACGTCATTGTAGAACAGTCTATATAGAATTTCATCTTTAATAACTAAGCGGTTCAGGTGTTTGAAATACTTTTTCAGGCACTTTGAAGCATATCTCATGTTCGCTGGTGCTAGACCTTTTTTCATATACTGTATGACTTGTCGAATGTCGTCATCTTTGTTTTGCTCCTCTTATGAGATTAATCGGGTGTCGTTTATTGACAATATATTCAAGTATATCTTCGGGATTTGGGAAAGATATTGCGTTTAACGTTGGGATCGTTAGACTGTAAAGTTCATTTATTTGGTTGTCTAATTGAGTTTTTTGTATGTACTTGTCGTACATGCCTATCTTTTGTAGCTGTTCAATAATCTCTGGGGTCAATTCAGCATTGGTTGTTGTTATTCCCGGTAGGATTTCGTTTGTTTCCACATCTGGTGTCAATGCTTTTGTGTCGATTTCTATCTCTTTTATTGGTATTTTGTCTTTCATCTTAAGTGTAAGGCATGCATTTTTGTCAGTTTGAATACGAGCGAGAAAATCAGCGGCATAATTTTCTTTCCCTGGTATATGTGCAATCACAAGATTGAAAGATAATACTCGATCCAGATAGTTCCACAATGTTGGCGGAATTACTTTCGATTGGAAAACTGCACTAAACTTTTGTTGTCAGTTTAAATGAGCACTGGGTGATGTGAGCACCATAAGAAGTGAGCGAAGTTTTCTAGTGCATAGTAAAGTCCCTAAAATTCTTTGTAATAGGTAGAAAATTTGAGCTGACTTTTGTTGAATAAGTAGGATCCAAAGGAAACTGGAGCGTAAACTTTTTGATTTTGTAACTTTTATCAAGGTAATCTTCAACCATAGAGACGAATCCTGCGCCGTAAGTACTTGCATCACATAGTAGGACATACTTCAGTCCAGGTTTTGGTAGTCGAAAAGTTGTTTCGGTTGCTGCTAATAGGTCTGCTTTCAGTTTTTCCAGACTATCAAAATGCTCTTTTGTCGGTTCAATTTTGGTGTCCGTTTTTAGTAACCTATAGAACGGAAGCAAAGTCAAACCAAGATTTGGAATAAATTATCGAAAAAATTGTGAAAATCCGAGTAGTCGTCTGATTTGTTTTAGGGTTCGAGGCATTGTAACTAGTTTGAGGAATTTGTATTTTTTTCGCAGGTGAGATTCCTTTTGGTGTTTTTACTCTCCCAAGAAACTGCATGCGTAAGTAATGATCGAGCATTTACCGGGTGAAAGTCGTAGGCCTGATTTCCGAATGCAGGTGAATATTTCTCGCATTGTCGGTATCAGTTCGTCGAATGTTTTGACTGCACAGCCTATATCGTCCATGAACTGCGTACAGAGATTTGCTGCTAGACATGAGTCGAGGTAGTGCCGAATAAAGGAGCTAAACCCTGTCACGGATTTGCTGAGTCCTAGAGCTAGACATTTATAAGCATAGGTGCGTGACGCAAAGTTGAATGCAAGTAACTGCACTGAGTTGTCGGCCATCTGAACGCAGTGGTACGCTTGCGAACAGTCAAGTTTAGTAAACAATGTTTTCCCCGCAAAATGATTTGTAGCATCTGTCATATTTGAGATGGGGAAATTGGAGTCTTTGTAATCGTTCTTTAAAAGATGATTATTCCCTCTTAGATCTAACATTCTGAGTTTGCCCGATTCCTTTCGATGAGTGAATAAAGGACTACTGTAACGTGACAGAGACAATGTTGTGATTATCACGTAATAGTGCATTAGAGCGAGTTCCACATGTAGTTCATCCCTTAAGTGAATAGGAGTGGAAAGGCCTTGGGCATATAGGGGCAAATCATGCTCGGTATTTAATTTGATTTTTAGTTCTCTGTTGTAGCCAACATCGAATCTATGCTTTGCAAAAATGTCATGAAATTCCAATACCTCTTCTACTAATTCTCGTTGTTCAGCTTGTAGGACTTAGTCATGCCATGGAAATTTAGACAAAAACGTTTCTTTATCGGTTGGGTTATTGATGGGATCAATTCTGTGCATTTGTTGGAATTTCAAAATTTCGTCATAAATTTGTCTCTGTAGTGGTGTGAGTGTTTCTGATCTTCACAAGTTTCGGGAGTTGGAAACCAAAGCTTGTGGTATTCTGGGGTTGGTCAACTTGGCTGCGATTTTCCCCTTCTTGTCTCATCTTCAATCACTTGGTTTATTTCCGCAATTGTTGCGTCTGAGTTTTTAAGTCGCGCTTATGCGATAAGTTGCGGATCAATTTGTATTAGCTTTTCTGCTTGTTCTGGCGTTAGCACTGAGAATTTTCCAACTTCTGTCCTTTGCTGTATAGTGATATCATGATCGGTTATGTTGAGTGCTGAGATCATTATGACATTTCCTTTCCCAACTGTACTTAGTGAAGATGTAAAGGCAATATCTAGTTCTTGTTCTAACGTTTCGTTAGGTGTAACCACTCCACTGACTGATTCCAAGTCATCAGTATTTTTAGCAAGATTACATTGGATCATAATTTTTTCGCCTACTGCTATTGTTTGTTTTTTTGAGGTATAGAAGGGAATTTTTTTGAACCTGACTACTCTTCTTGTCTCATTTTGAGGCTTTATTTCATTAATTGTTAAATCATCAACTTGCAGTATGTTTTTTGCTGGTAGAATACTAATGTCATGCTTTACGAAGAAAGGATTCCCTAGTATTATTGAATTTGCTGTTTTTAGCACTAGGAACTTTTCTGTAAATGTTTTATGTTCAAATGTTTTATGTGTAAAATTTAAATTTTATTTCAACTTCGTGTTTTACTTGCATTAGTTGACCTCCTGCAAGTTTGACTTTAGACCATTTCGGTATTGGATATTTACGTTAGGATCTCTTCCAAGCTCAGCGCATTGGCTTTCAGAAATGACGTTTGCACACGCTCCTGTGTCTATAAGGGCTCTACGAGATATTACCGGCGAAAATTTCAATTTTACATAAGATAATATTTGGGCTGATTTTGAGTTTATATTATTAAGTTCAAGTACATTTAGTTGATTATTTGATGAGGTTATATAATTATTTTTTGGGGGGTTTTGGCGGATTAGTGGCTTATTCAGTTTTTTTGTTGATTAAAAGGAAAGGAAGTTCCTCTCTGTGGTGGTGGACCGCGTCGGGTCCACTGGCTTGCTCTGTGGTTTGGGTATCCACATTTATAGCAAAATAAACTACTAGTTTGATTTACTGAAATATATGGCTCATTAGGTGTACGAGCACTGTAACTTGTCATTAGGTTTCGAATGTAGTTTTGTCCGTTCGGGCGATTTATGTTTTGTTGAAACCTCGGGCGGAAATTTGCAGATGAGTTACTAAATCGTCCTCGATTTTGCCATGGCGATCGATTGAATCCTCGGTAGCTCGGGTACTGGGGTCTGTATTGTGTGAACTTTTGCGGTCCGAGAGGTGATCGACTTTGTTGGGGTTGAATGGAATGTGTTAACTGACTGCTTTCAGGATTAGTTTGGTGGCTATCCGTTTTGCTAGTCAAGTCTTGAAGCCTTTTCTCAATTGATTGTTGCGTTTGTGCTATTTTGCTGAGGGCGTTAACCAAATTTTCACTAACTGTTTCATTTACTTCGTTGAAGCCGTCCTCTGGATAGTCTTCCTTGCGACACATTTCTCGTATAGCCATTTGTTGTCGTTCGAAAGTACATAAATCATGGACTGGAGTGTTTGCTGGTTGTCCCATGATTTTTGATCGAAAACATCCGGGCATTGCTTTTATGAATATTCTTTTAATTTGCTCGTTCTTGAAATCTTCAGCAGCCTGCGGTCGTTCATCTCTTGTTGCAGTTTCTCTATCAAATCTTGTTTGTTCGGCAGCAGCTGGTGCTGGATCAAGTCCTGCTATATTTAGTGCAGCTACCTCTGGTAAATTTGGCTCAGGGTATGCTCTTACGTCTTTCGATTGTAGAATTACAAGAAAGTTTTCGGGCGTGTCTGTCTTTGGGTCAAAGCGTTGACTTTCGAGCTTTAAAACTCTTACTTCTTGCAAATCTCTATTACCGAATTGGTCTCTTAGTGCAATAAAACAGCCATCTAAATTGGCTCGAGTGGCGGGTCCTAGTGTTTGAAAGAATCTGAGAGCTGCATCGCGAAGGTACAATTGTAGAAAGTTCGGCTGTTGTGCGTTGTTTATTCCTGAAACTGCTAAAAACCCTCGAAAAAGGTTTTCAAATTCATTGAAGTCTTCCTCTTCTGTTCCAAAGTATGGCTTTACTCTGATTTGCGCGTGCGCCATTGCTAACGATCACAGGGCGTCCCTAACTATTACTATGCAGCACAAGGATAGCACTAGATGAAATATAGTAAAATATCACCGATGATTAAACTTACTGGTTTTAATCAGTTTTAGTTCACCTGTTCTGTTTTTAGGCTTCCCATTTCAAAGTATCACTGTTTTCATCTACTGTTGTTACTCTTCTACTGGTCTCCACTGTCATCTGAAAGTCGCTTGCTCATTTTCTGCCTCTGAGGGTTGTTCTCTTAGAATTGAAGTCTCACACTTGAAGGAGTTGTAAAATTTAAAAGAATAACTGTGAAGTTGATTAGAATAAATTTAATAAACGAATTAACTATTGAATAACAAAATGGAATAGTGTTTTTGTCAAGTCAAAATGAGCTTCTCTTTATCCATTTAATTGCGGACTCAAGGTTTTTCTGGTTATCAAAGGAAATAGTTGCAATTACTTCTCTTTTTGTAATAGTAAGGCCAAGGAAAAAAATAACAAGTTGTTGTTCATCTACAAAAACATAATGAACTTCTGCGGACCTCTAATTTATGTGGATTACCAAAACTGATTAGATATATTGAAAATTTTATTTCTTCAATTCCTGTTGTGAAACATAATTTTTCAAGAAATTTTTCAAACATAATAGCGATCAAATTTTCTCAAAGCATTTTGTTCGTAATATAACTGTCGCCGCTCCAGTCACCATCTAATAGCCTGTTTAATTGTAAAAGGAATATCCTACTTTCAGGACAAGTGAGGCTTATGAGAAGGGAGCGGGCAAGGAAAATTCGAAAAGCTAGGGCCGACAGTTACAGTACAAAAAGGAGATCTTTAGTTTCGCTTTACTGAGAGAAAAGAAAAGACTTTGTTGCAGCTTAATTTTCTTCGTCTTCAAGCGCTCTCTGAGAGTTTTATTTTTCTCGCTGTTGATTTTATAATCAAATAAACAAGGCATATGTATATTAGCTTTACAATACTTCTTTACAACATACACTCCGGGTATAAATTTGTATAGTAAATACACTCTAGTAGTTAGTACAGGAAATGAGGTTTACTTTAAGCATTGAGGTTTGTTGATTAGAAAAAGTTTACAACAAATAAAGCCGTATATAGAAAGACAAATATATATACCATATAAAGACATTTTTCCATGGGATAATACCCGAATTTAATTTGGGGTATTACATCTACCAAGCTTCAGATGGAGGAGGGGGTCAAACGCTAAGAACCACCCTTCACAACATGAATCTATGTCTCCAAAACAGTTTCAGTTGATCGCACACTTAGAGTCTAGTAAAAAAGAAAGACTCTGAGAGAACTTAATGCCCTCCTGATGTTCCCTGTTTATCTCGTCTTTTAGAACGAAATGCCAAAGAGTCAGCACAAAATAGGTGAAGCAAAAAATTGCATTAAAAAGCCAAGAGGACTAATGTAATTGCCACGAATTCGTTTGAGAGTAATTAAGAACTCCGATAGATAATTTCGCAGCATCAGAACACATCATGATCTCAAAATCAAAACTAGGGATAGAAAAAGGGTTAAAAAGTGATCGAAACAATACACAAAACATTTACAAGCGTTATTAACTACCTCGGCGGGGGCATTGAACAAAATAAAAAATGGATATTCACTTGCAACTCATATTATCTGCAGTTTTCCTACTTTCAAAAGGTTGCTGGATTAATCCTAAGGCCATTGCAGTACAAATACCATTATAAGGGTGGTGGGTCTATATTTTAGTGAGAGTATGATGGAAGGAAAACTAAAATTGAAAACTAAAAGCTCAGGGTATTGTCTTACCATTGACAAGTGTTTGAAGCTTGTCTTGACCTGAGCAGTAACTGTTTGTTCATTCACGTTACTACTTCCCTCTCCCCCATCCACATTAGCCAGTGCCCTCTGGACAACACTTTCAATCAGACCAGCCTAAAACAATTGATCATCTCATTGAGCATACTCATCTCATTCAAGACAGGTATCGCCATTTGAGAACTCTATGCCTCAGAGCTTCTAGCGATTCAATTTTTCAGTCTCCGTGAAAAAAAATGCAGCAAACAATAAAAAAGCAAATTAAGACAGGCCTTATGCTATCCATCAATAACTCCACCGTCAAAACTTCTGCAAAAAATCTATTCTCCGCCGACCCGGACTCGAACCAGGGACCTAAGGATCTCAGCATACTCTACAGTCCTCCGCTCTACCAACTGAGCTATCGGCGGATGCTTTTGCCAATCCGTCGACAGAATCTATCGTTCAGTCTATTCAAGATCCCATCTCAGCAAGTTACTGATGCCTACCAAAATTTGGCCCATAACGGATACCCATGAAGCATAAAAACAGAAACATTTTCCATCTCATAGCACTCGTTATCACTGAGTGATACAAACGCTTACAACTGCTTTGCATAGTTTGAAAGCATTGAAATGATTCCAAATGATCCATGACAGCATGCGAGAAAAGTCCGAAAAATCCTAATGAATAAAAAAAAATGAAGACAGCTGCTGCAAGCGACTGCATCTTTTTGTTGAACGTTTCACTTCACACATGTTTTCCGATTTTTTCGAACTAAACTTGAAAATTGGGATACAAAACGAGTAAAAAACAACTAACCTCTTGGAAAAATCCTTAGACGTCTTAAGGTAAGCTTCTTGCTCGATATAATTTCTGCTGTGTTTTTGAAATCACCGCTGACGACGAACTTAAAAGTTGACCAGAAGAAAAAATCAAAAAATTTTTTACCTAAAAACATTCTCTCAAGAGTTTATCGCAAAAGATTACAGATGCCCAGCAATAAAAGGAACACAAAATGAACGTTCGAAAATTAATTCCATGGCGAAAATAAACAGAAAGAAAAATTCAAAAACTTTAATGTAAAAACAGGCCTCTAAAACAGGTGAACAAGAAGTAACTGATAGTATTGCAAAATGCAGAATAAAATTGCCAGAAAGTAGCCGCCGATGACCTGCTTTGACGCACATTGGGATCGAAATAGAAGAAAACACCAAAGCAATAGAAATTTAAATAATTCTTCTTGTGTCAAAGAGCTTTTTTTTGGTATGCAAATTCTGCCTATTCGATTCCAAAACAACATTTGATTCAGCTTGTAAACTGAAGGCTATTAAGCGTAATACTAATGCCTGCTAGCATTTGCTGTAATGAATTTTGATAGCCCAATCCACTATGACAATGACCAGGCTTTAAATATTTATCCCGTTTCTTTCGACTTTGAGCGTAATAATTACATTACTTTATTCAATAAGTGAAAAAAAAATTGAAATCTGTTTAATTGAAACAGTGAGTGAGGCATGCGAAAACAACGTGAAATGCGTGACTTATGTAAAACGAAAAACGTGATCAAGTTAAAGTGAAAAAAACATCACAGAACAAGTCCTGATATAATTCAAATGATATAATTTTCATTGACCGAACAAAAGATTAGACCTAAAATGCACAAAAAATGGATTGGGAAAAACCACTTAGAAAAAATCCGATAAAAAATTGAAAGCAAAAACGAAAATTAAATTGCCGCATGTGAACAAAAAAACCGCCAGAGAGAATCCGAATTTTTGTTTCCAACGCCGTTTTTTCACACAATTTTGAAACGACTACAAAACGACACAAAAACTAAAAAACATCTTTCATGTAGAGAAAACGGAGGTAAAGGAAAATATAAGCTACAAAATCAAATATTTTCGGTAAAATTTTTTACAAAATTTAGATGCAAATTCTGCGGAAATTGCCCGTATGCTACTTCCCGAACCAAATTTAAAAATACGGTTTTAAATACTTCTGTTCAAGCATTGACCTACCCAACATCTTGATTTATATAATAAAAAAGCAACAAAAAAAGAAAAATAATTGAAAACTATTATTACTTTCAGGATTCCGGTAACAGCTCTGAGTATCTCTGAATAAACGATTAAACAGTGACAAGTAGCGCAAAGCACAAAATCTGATTAAAAAGGCAATAAGCAAAAAAACAGACGGAAATCTGTCGGAATTACTGCATCATCTTTACAAATTAACTCAAAATAAAAAGCAGCCAAAACAACTAGAAAAATTAATTTGAACCATAGACCTCCACAAATGTTATTAAAATTCAAAGAAAACAAAAGCGTTAAAATCAACTTGAACTAAAAAAGATCTGGCAAGAATTAATTACCTTTTTAATATTACTAGAGCACATAAAACCAAGAAAAATCAATTGGAGCAAAAGCTGTATTTAAACGCTCAAAAAACAATAGGCAAGACATACTAGGCTAAAAATCTTGTTGAAAAAACTAAACACTGCAAAGAATTTGCAAAAACATTAAGAACAATTTTTTGATTTTTTGTTATTGCCAATTTTCTCGAGAAAAATTCGTTTAGTACCAACAAAACTGTAATCACTTGGTACCTAAAGACTGCTTAGGCAATGACCTCCTATTCAAATCACACTTTAAATAGTGAAAAAACAAAAGGCGAAAACGGTAACATTTGCCTAAAAATCAGCGAACTACATGAAAACCATCCAAATTATCATAAAACTCATTAATTACCACAAGTCGTCAAACCCCTATCAACAAATGCCTAAAATTAATATAATATGATCAAACCTCTTGCATAAAAAATGCAAAACTGCTTTTAAAAGCCGTTGCCAAGAAAAATCAATTGGAGCAAAAGCTGTATTTAAACGCTCGCAAAAGCACGTTGCGAAAACAATGTGAAATGCGTGACTTATGTAATACGAAAAACGTGATCAAGTTAAAGTGAAAAAAAAAAACAACAGAACAAGTCCTGATATAATTCAAATGATATAATTTTCATTGACCGAACAATAGATTAGACCTAGAATGCACAAAAAATGGATTGGGAAAAACGACTTAGAAAAAATCCGATTAAAAAAATGAAAGCAAAAACGAAAATTAAATTGCCGCATGTGAACAAAAAAACCGCTAGAGAGAATCTGAATTTTTGTTTCCAACTCCGTTTTTTCACACAATTTTGAAACGACTACAAAACCACAGAAAAACTAAAAAACAAATCTTTCATGTAGAGAAAACGGAGGTAAAGGAAAATATAAGCGACAAAATCAAATATTTTCGGTAAAAAATTTTACAAAGTTTAGATGCAAATTCTGCGGAAATTGCCTGTATGCTACTTCCCGAACCTTATTTAAAAATACGGTTTTAACTACTTCTGTTCAAGCATTGACCTACCCAACATCTTGATTTATATTATAAAAAAGCAACAAAAAAAGAAAAATAATTGAAAACTATTATTACTTTCAGGATTCCGGTAACAGCTCTGAGTATCTCTGAATAAACGATTAAACAGTGACAAGTAGCGCAAAGCACAAAATCTGATTAAAAAGGCAATAAGCAAAAAAAACAGACGGAAATCTGTCGGAATTACTGCATCACCTTTACAAATTAACTCAAAATTAAAAGCAGCCAAAACAACTAGAAATATTAATTTGAACCATAGACCTCCACAAATGTTGTTAAAATTCAAAGAAAACAAAAGCGTCAAAAACTAAAAAAAATCTGGCAAAAATTAATTACCTTTTTAATATTACTGGAGCACATAAAGCCAAGAAAATTCAATTGGAGCAAGAGCTGTATTTAAACGCTCAAAAAACAATAGGCAAGACATACTAGGCTAAAAGACTTGTTGAAAAGACAAACAACTGCAAAGAATTTGCAAAAACATTAAGAACAATTTTTTGATTTTTTGTTATTGCCAATTTTCTCGAGAAAAAACCGTTTAGTACCAACAAAACTGTAATCACTTGGTATCTAAGGACTGCTTAACAATGACCTCCTATTCAAATCACACTTTAAATAGTGAAAAAACAAAAGGCCAAAACGGTAACATTTGCCTAAAAATCAGCAAACTACATGAAAAACATCCTAATTATCATAAAACTCATTAATTACCACAAGTCGTCAAACCCCTATCAACAAATGCCTAAAATTAATATAATATGATCGAACCGCTTGCATAAAAAATGCAAAACTGCTTTTAAAAACCGTTGCCAAGAAAAATCAATTGGAGCAAAAGCTGTATATAAACGCTCAAAAAACAATGGGCAAGTCATACTAGGCTAAAATACTTGTTGAAAAAACAAAAACTGCAAAAAATTTGCAAAAACATTAAGAACATTTTTTTGATTTTTTGTTATTGCCAATTTTCTCGAGAAAAAACCGTTTAGTACCAACAAAACTGTAATCACTTGGTATCTAAAGACTGCTTAGCAATGACCTCCTATTCAAATCACACTTTAAATAGTGAAAAAACAAAAGGCGAAAACGGTAACATTTGCCTAAAATTCAGCAAACTACATGAAAACCATCCAAATTATCATAAAACTCATTAATTACCGCAAGTCGTCAAACCCCAAAAATGCCTAAAATTAATATAATATGATCAAACCTCTTGCATAAAAAAATCAAAACTGCTTTTAAAAGCCGCATGTATTTCAATAAAATATCAGCGAAACATTCACTAAAGCTGTTTATCAAATTATGTTTTAAAAGCGGTGGCGCTTCGTTGGAAAAATTAATGAATTCATTATTTGCAAATGGTAGCAAGAAAATCAACGTGTAATCAAAGTATCCGAAGTCATCGAAGGCGGTCTTAACATGCCTCTGACACAGTTTGCGCATTAAAAATCTTAAACCATTGAGGTACCTCTTAGTGCAGGGAAAGCTCAAGTAGAATTGGAACAAAATCCGATAATCGAAAACATGAAGCGAGAAAATCTGAAACTGAATACAGGTGAATTGTTGGAAAACAGTAATTGAATCGGAAAAAGATATAGTTGACATAGACATGGAAAACCTCTGCCTCTAAAAAGTAGCGTTGCGTTGAAAAAACTTTGCGTTCAGAAAAGTCCATTTTCTCTATGAATTCCATGAGCAATGAAGGAAACCCAGCAAACTTCCCTCTACATGGACATGTGGCTTGCGTTCTAGGTTGCACAAAGGGCATTCATACTCACCTGTGACAAAAAAACTTTTTGACGATCCATATATATTCAACTGTATATTAAAACTTTGCTGTGTGAAACCTTTGCAAACCAAAGTAAGGGAACTGAAAAGGATGCATGGCATGAAATCAATGCGAACAAACTTTCATTGAACAGAATTTGAAAGCCTTTCTGCGGTAAGCAAAACTTCATCTCATTCAAAGTCCCAAGTCAATAGCAGAAGCCATTAAATATGTAGAACAGATCAAAAAGCTGGAACGCGAAAAGCGCATCCGTATGTAGAAAACAACACCTAACCTGCTAGTATTTTCCGCAGTTCCTCCCGCCATGAAATCCAACAGGAAAATAGCAGGTACACTGATTGATCAAAAGGAAGATTCTTATGCAGATATCACAACAAAGGACTATAGGCTTCGCGCTGCTGCAGAGCTCAATTATATGCATTCGGTGTCAAGACATTTTACCCAAGTCCATTTTACCCAATGCCATTATACCCAATGTCATTTTACCCAACCTGCCATTTTACCCAATGCCAACTTACCCAATTTACCTTGTTAAAATTATCAGAACGACTCTTTAGCCGACTATATAATTTAATGCCCGTGGGACTTGATATGAAACTATCACAACCGAACATTGGATTATATCGTCTACAACCGTTTTTAAACATTCTTGTAATACCGACTGCAAAAATTGCAATCGGATAATTGAACGAAAAGATCAAAGAGCATTGGGTAAGTTGGTATTGGGTGAAATGGCACGTTGGGTATAATGGCATTGGGTAAAATAGAATTGGGTAAATTGTCATGTAAGCATGCATTCGCGGTTTCCTCGGAAAGTCGATAGTGCCAAAGCCTCGGCAGGAACGCTCGTTAATAAAAGCAGACCACTACAATATAAAATAATAAACAGTGCTGTTTTGGTGCCAAATATGGTCTTCCAGAATGGCTGTTAGCTTATATATTTCATCTCGACAATTTCTGGAGATTATTATCTCTTGTTTCTGCTATTGACAATTAACTGCACTCAATAATAATCTGACCTCAGTGACAGCCCCATGTAGGAGAACTTCCTCACATATGAGCTCACTCAGCTGTCCCTTGTCCTTTCCAACTGCACGCACCAATGAGGCCACTCTCATCCGACACAAAATTGAGTTCTCATTCGCTGTGTACCTGAACACAAATATGCGCTTTTATGTTATGTGTTTCAAAATAGTAAACAATCTTCCATGCTTGGGCAACAATATTCTGTAAGATGACTGCTTTACGAATTTTGGCGTAGAGTCGGGGAACTCAAATACAAATTACCCCCAATTTTGCTTCAATTCTATATGCAAAAGCGACATTCTTCAGTTCGTGGATGTTCAGGGATCCATTGAAAATGCTTGAAAATGGAATGCGAAAATCATTGTCAACTTTACCTCTAATAATTCCAGATCATCTAGGTTTCAAAAAGTTTCCGTATCATTCTTTCGGATGTCCTTTTAACAAACTTCTGCAGCTTCGACAAATTTTTCACATTGTGATACATCGCTTACCTAATCCCCCTGTAGTCACTGTTGTCCCACGACACAATTCCATGTCTCACAAGAACCGAGAGATACTTCCTCGGATTGCGCAACTTGGAGTGGACACAAATCTGAGGCAATGTCAATGGACCACAGTCGAGCAAAGTGCATCCAACTCTGGCAGTCATGGGTCCGAAATGCTCAGTGAGCACACATCGACATAGTTCAATCACATCGTAGCTCATTGCGTTCAAATGTCAGCTTGTTAGGAACCGTTTCCCTATTAATTTTACTGCTACAATTTTCAGCTTCTAATTGATATTCGGGAATATGTCTAAGCAGATTTCATGTCTGTAGAAATCTAATCAGACCAGCAAAAGTTCTTCCAAAATTAACAATTAAAACCGTTCCTTGAACAAATAAAGAACACCTCCTAATAACAAACCTGGGTTCAATCTCACTTCGTTCTAATACTGCTAATGGTCCGTTAATCTCAATTTGAGCGCTAGCAAGAAACCTTAATTTTTAACATTGTTGTCAAAATAGTAGACATATCAACTACAATGTCCAAAATTAGTCTGAATCTAAATTACCATTTCGGTACATTTTCTTTCGCAAGTCGTACAATTACGCTTGAATTCGGTAAAAAAAAATCGATTCGATGAGAAACTAGAACTTCAGAATCGACTTGACAGAAGAAAACTTATCAAGCACTGAAACTAAAACCACATCAAATTTGCCGATTCGTTAGCTGCTAAATGACCCAAACGCCTGGAAACAGTTCCTACTAATGCGCATAAGACTGATATCGATCTTCACAATAGAAGTTTTCAGTAACAATCTTCAGCTCAAAAATGGCAGCTTTTGACTTGCCATATTGTGAACGTATTCAATACATCACATCCAACATTTCACAAAAGTCAATCTGAAACAAAAACAATTTCAGAAAACAATGTTAAAAATATGTTTAAAATAATGTTTGTTTAAACATAGCCGGCATATTGCCGGAAAATAGCCGCGATAGATGCTTGTGGCTATGAACACCAGTCCTCTAATAGACCACTAGAATTTTAGGGTTAGATTCGGACTGTCATTTTAAATGAGACACATAAGCTCTATAAGGAGGAAGCCCTAATAGGGCTTTTCAAAATATTCGAAATAAAAAACTCGATGCTCTAATAATCAAGAATTAGGGTATGTTTGGCTCTACTTATATGCACACTATTGAGTAAAGAAATCATTTTATTGAGTGTGGTAAGTCACGCAATTGACCTAAAAAACGCGGTATGCAGGGTAAGGCGAAAAAAAATCTGTTAGATGAAGTAAAAAACATAGCAGGACAAGTCATAATGAATTGAGAAAACTATTCAAAAAATCAGATCAGAAAATGAAAAAAAAAAACAGAAAATGAAAGAAAAATGCCTAGAATGAACTATGAATGGATCGGGAAACCCAATTAGAAAAAAATCCAATCCAAAAAACTGAAAAAAAGTAAAAACTAAAGTGAAATTGCCGCATGTGAACAAAAAAACCACAAGCCAGAAAGCGAATTTTGGTTCAAACACCGTTTTCTCACTCTGCTTTAAAATTAAAGCAAAAAAATAACGCCGCAAAACCACTCGCTTTTTTTGCTCCACTTCCTGTGTCAGCGTGACCAAAATTACTACTCCAAATTGACTTCAAATATCATGAAAACGTGTGAACTGATCTTTAAAGAAGACAGCGCCCCAATACAATTCAAATTCTTTGAATTGTAAAAAAATTAGAAGCGCAATAGTAGCCGCCTGGAATTGCTGACGCGGCTATTTAAAAAAAATGAATTTCAAGCACTTAACTCTAACCATCTGGTTATATTTAATTTACATAATTTGCATTTAAAAAGTCAATAGAATGATATTTTCAATAGCTTACTGTTTATATATTTGACATCAAAATTAAATCTTTCTTTTCCTTTCTTTATGCATTATTTTTCATGAATATTACAAGATAAACGACATCAAGTACTGCTGGAATTTCACGCTTAGAAAACGTGACCTCAGCTTCTGCGGTCGACCCCTTTATTCATTAATTACTTATTATTCACAAGGCAACCTTACCATTCAACAAGGCATAACAAAAAAAAGTTCTATCTAGGTAGTGGGAAACGCGTTTTTCCATAAAATAAACGTCTTCCAATATACCTCGTTCAAGAGCTACTCTCAGAAATTTTTCAAATCACATGCCCAAACAAATTAACAGATGGAGGTTTAATACTGTCATTCAAAAAATTTCATACCTGTAATAGTTTCCCACATTATTTATCGAAGTTTCAAGCTTTTCCGAGCAGGTTGGAGAAAACAACAAAAATTATGGGATCTGTTGTACCCCCCGCTAAGCATACAGATTCTCCAGGCCATCAACATTCAAAATTTCTTCCTTTAGAGACTACCAACGGTGATCTAGGTTGATAAATCATGATAAAAAACAAATGAAAAACAATAAATTAATCAGAATCAGAAAAACCTCTTTTCAAAAAAATAATTCGATAGCTGACAGGAGGGACTAAAGAGACTGAAAAAGAATTCAGATGGGAGAACTAAGTTAGAATGAGACTCGTTTGATTTTATGTATGATGTGGAATTTTTCTCCATTGATCATTAGGGATATATAGACGATAAGTCACGAGTAAAAGGGGCAAAAAACAAAACCTAGAAAAATTAGCCTTTTGTTTGAACCTCCAATGTAATGGGGGTTAGGAATTTTACACCAGCCCTACTTTTTTGTTTGGCCGTGTCAATTTTGGACGACAAACATCTTTTGCGGAGAGATACAAATGTAGGATAATTAGTATGCCCTTGAAAAACTGAATTAATTGTTATAAAGATGAACAATTAATTTCGTTAATTTCTCGAGCAAATATTGAGCTTTAAAATTTTTACACAAGCCGTCATTTTCACCTTTTAACTACGAATATTAGATATCTAAAAATTAAAAAAATTAATAGACTTTATTCTTTTTTAAAACTTACGTATAGTATTTATTTTATCACTGATAGATAGAGTAATTGCTCAGACTCTAAAATCTATACAGAGGCTAGGAACATTATGCTATCCTGACTCTGGAATCCCGATCAGCCAAAATAAATTTTGGTCGATCGATATCTTTTCCTGAGACAAACAGAAGGGTTAAAAAAGGAACAGTTAAAAGCACGTATAAAACTGGATCAATCTGTTTATTGATTTTGCGCACTTTGTTATTTTTTCTCGAGTTTTCACTTTCGTTGCCCATTCACGCCTCACATTTGCGTAAGAAAATTCAAATTTCAACTTTTATTAAGCCAATCGTTTTGACCCTATCTAGAAAATTTAGCCATTGTAGTTTAGTTCCTTCTGAGAACACTTAACAAACATCACATATGAAGTTCCATGCAAAAATGAAAAGTCGCGACTTAACGCAAACCTTTGTTGAAAAAAAATTACCAATTTTCATACATTCTATAAATTGCTTGCCAAAAGATTGAGAATATTAATAGAACTCAATTATAAGACAAAAAATTTTCAAAATAATTTCCAGGTATTCCAAAAGCATGCCCTGTAGTTTTCTATTTATAAAATGATTCAGAAATTCTTCTTGAATTTCTGATTTCAAATTTTTTAAAAAACACGACGTCTCAAACTAATTGATCAATCATCATCAGCTTATTTTCATCAAACTAAAACGATAGAGCTGCAGCCAAAAAACGATGCGTGCATTGGAGAAAAAAGCCAGATATGTTGCAATAATCTTAAGTCTTTCAAGCTACAATTGAGAAAAGAGCTGTCAGATTGCAAGAAAATAGCCTCAAAAGCTTTGTAGATCTCCTGTCTCGAAACAATCAACATAAACAGACTAATGAAGAACTTTTTATTAAATGCTGAGATGTTATATTTTGATTCGGATTCTGTTTATATCACTGCTACTTTCAATAGCTGCACTCGAAAAACTTTCAATTAGAGTGACACACATTCATTTGACCTTATCTCTTTGAATTAAAGTAACGAAGTCATTTTCAGAGTGAGTCCTTTTTGCGAGAGTCCTGACCCACAATTCAAAGAATTTTCGTTGACTAAACAAATAAGGAGACCTAGAATGGACTAAGAATGGACTAGAAAACACATTAAGAAAACGGTCAGATAAAAAAACAGTAAAAACGCCGAAAAACCACTCGCCTTTATCCTCCAATTCTTGTATCGGTGTGACCATATCAAAGACCATTGCTTCAATTTGACTTCAAAAATCATGAAAACGTGTGAACAGATCTTAAAAAAACACAACAGGACAAGCTCTGAAAAAAATCCAAAGAAATGAATGAAACACAAAAACTACTGGACGTTACTAGCAGACCAATTGAACAACGCCAGTCAAACGGTGTAAAGTAGTATCTCAAATTCAAAGAAATACAGAAACAATAGCATTCAAAGTGTACACTTTTAGGGTCAGTCTGGCGCCAAAAATTTTCAAACAAAAACTTTTGTGATAAAGTTCATGTATAGATAGAGTATTAAGCTCAAAACGGTTGACTACTTGAACTCAGAAAACCTCTGAAAATGACAAATCAATCCAAAAACTTCAAACAGAAAAACGAAACTCATTGAAAATTTGTCCAAAAAATGGTCTTCAAAACCAATAGTTTTATGCTAAAACCTGCATAGCATTCAGTTTGCATGCTAGCAGAGATCTTGCTGCACATAAGAAGCAAGAGCAGAATAAACTAATTAGAAATTAACAAAGATTAAAGAAAATTTGCACAAGTTGTTAACGTTAATCTGCACAAAACCAAAAATTATGCCTCTGAAAAAATGCATATTATTACCAGCAAAAACATTTACAAAACTTGATGGTCCCCACAGACCAAACACTAAAAATGCTAAAAATTTTGAATATGCAGATTTTTTTAAAAACTGAAAAATTTATGAAAATAACAACTTAAACAGCATTTCATCGGCACTAAAATTATCCAGTATTCCATCGTCAATCACATTATAAATTCATTGGTCCATAAAGATTAAAAACCTATGAGATGAAGAAAGAAATTCAAAGAACTCAATAAAAAATTACAAATTCCAGCAAAAACAAAAAAATGAAAGATTGTATGTTTAAAAGCACTTTCTGTCTCTAGAAACTATTGACTAAACCATCCTCCATCTCATAAAATATGCGCTAGCTCCTGAAGAATGAAAACTTCTAAAATGACAAAAAAAATTGAAAAAAACTTGACAAAAATTGCAAACTTTATTGAAAAGACGCCAAAAATCGTGAAGCACTTGAAACTACTAAAGCCAGCTGAGGGCTTCTAACGAATTTAGATGCCCACTGAGCGTTATCTCTTTATCCCGTTTTGAAAGCTAAAGGCCATAGAAAAATAGGTGAACACAACTTACAAAAAAGAAAAAGGTAGAGTATTAGTACAACCCAAATTCTTTCGGCTGTAAAAAAGACAGCGCCCCAATACAATTATTTAAAATACATATACCAAAGAGAAGACCAATAATAGCCCCAGCTATCGCTTTGCAGCTATTAAAAACAACATAATACATTGGTCTTTCCCGGCCAAAAACAAAAACAAGAGAGCAAAACCGTGAACGAAAGGTACATTTTTAGCCGTTTTTGCTCTTCTGTTTTGGAAAACTGAGTTAATGTTTTTCAAGAAAAAATATGAATGACAAGGTAATTTTTCTCAACTCTATTGAAATTCTTATTTCAACGTAAAATACTTACTTTGGGAACAGCATACTCCAAAGTGCCTTAAAAACCATTAAATAGCTACAAAATCGCAGCAAAAAGTGGGAGTTGAACATTTTATTTTGCAATGAACATACGCAAACCTTTTCCTACAGCAAAATCATTCAGATCAAACGCTAATTTTTTCTGCAGTTTCCGTCAGCTTTTCAATTTTATAGTTTAAGTGTTGTCAGGTGCAGAGGAAATAATTTAGTGGATCGAAGTAATCTTTTCAAAATTGCAAAAAATTAGTTGCCATCGATTTTCCTACTGTGTTATCTGTTACAAATGATATTCCAAACATCCGTAAACTTTCTTGGCAGCAATTGCATTGTTATATTTTGTACTAATAATCAAGTTCTTTGAAACAATTTGATTGCTTGGCCGCATAAATAAGTTTAAAAAAAACAGAATTGTTGGCTAAGTATTGACAAAACTCTTTGCTGCAACCACACCTGAAAATGGTCAGTTTCGAACCAAATTGAGGTAGCTAACCATTTTTCTCACAGATTTTTGAAGACTATATTATACATTTGTGCATATGTTTGAAGACAGCTTTTACGTTGGAATATAAATGATTATAGGTGGTTTAGAACGTAATGTGTAGACCGTTTTGTACTAATAATCAAACTCTTTGAAACAATTTGCTTGCTTGGCCGCATAAAAAAGTTAAGAAAAACAGAATTGTTGGCTAAGTATTGACAAAACTCTTTGCTGCAACCACACCTGAAAATGGTCAGTTTCGAACCAAATTCAGGTAGCTAACCATTTTTCTCACAGATTTTTGAAGACTAAATTATACATTCGTGGATGTGTTTGAAAACACAGCTTTTACGTTGGAATATAAATTATTATAGGTGGCTTAGAACGTAATGGGCGGACGCACATATTTAACAATCCCCATTGTTATGTATTTGAAATCATCCACTTTCATTTTAGAAAAAGCGCTGAGACCAAGATATGATCTGGAAGATAAAATTCTGATTGCCGAAAAGTTGCAAAAAAAGGAAATTTTGATGATAATTAATCTTTGAATTTTCACATTCTATCATTTAACCTGACCACAATGAAGATTTTGCCTTCATAGTTTCCAAAAACAATGAAGGGTAAAAAAATGGCCATGGTGCCAAAATGCCACTTTGCGAGCAGTACATTGAACTAAGTAGAAAGAGAGTTCTTGTAAAAATTGTTAGTGTCAACTATTAGATGGAAGTTTTATTCGTAAAAAGTGACATGCTTGGAATACCACATTTGGGTTGCTCATGACTTAAAATATACATAGAATTAGTCTCTTTTGTTGCAATGCGTTACTTTAGCAGTGATCGGTATATCTATTAACATTGCAGATAAAAATCGGATCTTTTCCGTTTGTGCCCCCCCCCCCCGCTACAGAGCACGTGCCATTATATAGTAAATCATTATGTATTAATATGGCACGTGTGTCTGGGGGTGCAGACAATAGGCGCCCACTAAGCTGGGGGGTACACAAACGGAAAACATCCTAAAAATCAAAAACAGGAATCAGTCAAACTAAAAAACAGCATTAAAAAGACTGAACTGATAGGACCAAAATTGTTACAAATTTTGTTTAGAATAACCCTGAACTGAAAACGAAATGATCACAACCAACATCGCTTCAGTTTGTCAAGCTCTCTCTTGTTGATTAGGAGCACTATTCAAAATTAGTGTATACCAGCAGTGAACCTGTCAACAGTCCTGCAGATATAAGTTTGAATTGAAGAGCTACAAGCCAGAAACGTTACTCTTTTCACTGAAGTGCGCTCAATTTTTCCTTAATCGTAGTTTGTTACCAAAGCTCGTATTTTGCTTTTATACAGCACGTGCGTTATTTTTAAGCAAGGTGAGTCACGCATAAATAGTACAAAACCAATTATTAACACTAAACAGGCACCCTTGTTGAAATATGATTCATTACACGCCAATTCTGATGAATCGAAAAAGTTGACATCGAAAACGCTATTATTATCATGGAAAAGCCCATGCGGCAGCTGCTATGACTCATGTTTCTGTGTGAATTGATATAAAACTATCATAACCGAAGGGGATTAACTATCCGTTTAATTAAGAGAAAAAAGTGCGTTTTATCCATCCTCCATCCTCCATCTCATAAAATATGCGCTAGCTCCTGAAGAATGAAAACTTCTAAAATGACAAAAAAAAATTGAAAAAAACTTGACAAAAATTGCAAACTTTATTGAAAAGACGCCAAAAATCGTGAAGCACTTGAAACTACTAAAGCCAGCTGAGGGCTTCTAACGAATTTAGATGCCCACTGAGCGTTATCTCTTTATCCCGTTTTGAAAGCTAAAGGCCACAGAAAAATAGGTGAACACAACTTACAAAAAAGAAAAAGGTAGAGTATTAGTACAACCCAAATTCTTTCGGCTGTAAAAAAGACAGCGCCCCAATACAATTATTTAAAATACATATACCAAAGAGAAGACCAATAATAGCCCCAGCTATCGCTTTGCAGCTATTAAAAACAACATAATACATTGGTCTTTCCCGGCCAAAAACAAAAACAAGAGAGCAAAACCGTGAACGAAAGGTACATTTTTAGCCGTTTTTGCTCTTCTGTTTTGGAAAACTGAGTTAATGTTTTTCAAGAAAAAATATGAATGACAAGGTAATTTTTCTCAACTCTATTGAAATTCTTATTTCAACGTAAAATACTTACTTTGGGAACAGCATACTCCAAAGTGCCTTAAAAACCATTAAATAGCTACAAAATCGCAGCAAAAAGTGGGAGTTGAACATTTTATTTTGCAATGAACATACGCAAACCTTTTCCTACAGCAAAATCATTCAGATCAAACGCTAATTTTTTCTGCAGTTTCCGTCAGCTTTTCAATTTTATAGTTTAAGTGTTGTCAGGTGCAGAGGAAATAATTTAGTGGATCGAAGTAATCTTTTCAAAATTGCAAAAAATTAGTTGCCATCGATTTTCCTACTGTGTTATCTGTTACAAATGATATTCCAAACATCCGTAAACTCTCTTGGCAGCAATTGCATTGTTATATTTTGTACTAATAATCAAGTTCTTTGAAACAATTTGATTGCTTGGCCGCATAAATAAGTTTAAAAAAAACAGAATTGTTGGCTAAGTATTGACAAAACTCTTTGCTGCAACCACACCTGAAAATGGTCAGTTTCGAACCAAATTGAGGTAGCTAACCATTTTTCTCACAGATTTTTGAAGACTATATTATACATTTGTGCATATGTTTGAAGACACAGCTTTTACGTTGGAATATAAATGATTATAGGTGGTTTAGAACGTAATGTGTAGACCGTTTTGTACTAATAATCAAACTCTTTGAAACAATTTGCTTGCTTGGCCGCATAAAAAAGTTAAGAAAAACAGAATTGTTGGCTAAGTATTGACAAAACTCTTTGCTGCAACCACACCTGAAAATGGTCAGTTTCGAACCAAATTCAGGTAGCTAACCATTTTTCTCACAGATTTTTGAAGACTAAATTATACATTCGTGGATGTGTTTGAAAACACAGCTTTTACGTTGGAATATAAATTATTATAGGTGGCTTAGAACGTAATGGGCGGACGCACATATTTAACAATCCCCATTGTTATGTATTTGAAATCATCCACTTTCATTTTAGAAAAAGCGCTGAGACCAAGATATGATCTGGAAGATAAAATTCTGATTGCCGAAAAGTTGCAAAAAAAGGAAATTTTGATGATAATTAATCTTTGAATTTTCACATTCTATCATTTAACCTGACCACAATGAATATTTTGCCTTCATAGTTTCCAAAAACAATGAAGGGTAAAAAAATGGCCATGGTGCCAAAATGCCACTTTGAGAGCAGTACATTGAACTACGTAGAAAGAGAGTTCTTGTAAAAATGTTAGTGTCAACTATTAGATGGAAGTTTTATTCGTAAAAAGTGACATGCTTGGAATACCACATTTGGGTTGCTCATGACTTAAAATATACATAGAATTAGTCTCTTTTGTTGCAATGCGTTACTTTAGCAGTGATCGGTATATCTATTAACATTGCAGATAAAAATCGGATCTTTTCCGTTTGTGCCCCCCCGCTACAGAGCACGTGCCATTATATAGTAAATCATTATGTATTAATATGGCACGTGTGTCTGGGGGTGCAGACAATAGGCGCCCACTAAGCTGGGGGGTACACAAACGGAAAACATCCTAAAAATCAAAAACAGGAATCAGTCAAACTAAAAAACAGCATTAAAAAGACTGAACTGATAGGACCAAAATTGTTGCAAATTTTGTTTAGAATAACCCTGAACTGAAAACGAAATGATCACAACCAACATCGCTTCAGTTTGTCAAGCTCTCTCTTGTTGATTAGGAGCACTATTCAAAATTAGTGTATACCAGCAGTGAACCTGTCAACAGTCCTGCAGATATAAGTTTGAATTGAAGAGCTACAAGCCAGAAACGTTACTCTTTTCACTGAAGTGCGCTCAATTTTTCCTTAATCGTAGTTTGCTACCAAAGCTCGTATTTTGCTTTTATACAGCACGTGCGTTATTTTTAAGCAAGGTGAGTCACGCATAATAGTACAAAACTAATTATTAACACTAAACAGGCACCCTTGTTGAAATATGATTCATTACACGCCAATTCTGATGAATCGAAAAAGTTGACATCGAAAACGCTATTATTATCATGGAAAAGCCCATACGGCAGCTGCTATGACTCATATTTCTGTGTGAATTGATATAAAACTATCATGACCGAAGGGGATTAACTATCCGTTTAATTAAGAGAAAAAGTGCGTTTTATGTCGACTGCGAATCAGTGGGTGAAATGATAGAGGATTTAAAAGATAGGGGTGAAATTATAGCGGGGCAAAAGAATAGGACTGAAAACATACGAGGTTAAAAGATACGGGTGATATGATAGAGGGGTTAAAGGATAGGGAAGAAATGATCGAGCGGTTAAAGCATACGGGTGAAACGATAGAGGGGTTAAAGGATAGGGGTGAAATGATAGGGCGGTTAAAAGATATGGGAGAATTGAAGGATAAGGGGGATCTCTTTAGTTGGCGGCTTAAGGGAAACGAACATTCATATTTCGAAAAACAGTTATGATATGTTTGCAGAAAAACTCTTTGTTTCAAGAAATGGATGATTTTTTTCAAAAAAGTCAAATTGTTATTATTTGTACTAAAAATCAAATTCATTAAAAGTTAAAAAATAGTATAGCTGATTTTTCTACTTAGGTGTTGACAGAACTGATTTTTGAAGTATAAATTATTATACATTTGTGGATATGTGCTTGAATATAAAGCTTTTACGCTGGATTAAAATTTATTGAAAAGCTGCTTTAGAACTTACCAAACCCCCTTGTTATGCAATTGAAATCATCCACTTTCATTCTAGAAAAAGCCTCTGAGGCCAAGAAATGGATCTGGGAGACTATATTCTGACCTCCGGAAAATTGCAAAAAGACGGCAAATTTTGATGGTAATTACTCCCTGAATTTTCACATTCTATAAGTTAGGCTGACCAAGAAAAGATTTTGCCTTCGTAGCTTACAATTATGAGTAAAATAAATGTCATGGTTTGAAATACTATCGCGTATCCAATAATGGTTCCATTAATTGATTAGCTGCGCATAAAAATTGCATGATATTGCGAGCCCTATATTGAACTACATAGAAAGAGTTGTTACAAAATGGTTAGCTGTCAAACAGCTCATCTAACTATAAGATGAGATTTGATTCGCAAAAATGTATATCCCTGCAATAATACATTTGGGTTGCTAAGAACTAACGTTAAATACAAATTATAGAATTCAGTTCTTTTTGTTGCCATGGTTTACATTATCGGTGTCTGGGATATCTAAAACTCTCAGATAAAAAAAATAAAAAAAAACTAGAATGAATCAAACTAAAAAAGCATTATAAAGACAGAACTGATAGGATCAAAACTGTTATAAATTTTGTTCAAGATTACTCTAAACTGGAAATGCAATCATCACATCCACCATCGCTTCAGTTTTTCAAGCGCTTTTTTTGTTGATTAACAGCACTATTCGAAAATAATGCATACCAGCAGTGAACCTGTCAACACTCCTGCAGCTATCAGTTTGAATTGAAGAGCTATAAGCCAGAAATGTTAGTTTTCACTGAAGTGCGCTCATTTTTTCCTTAATCGTAGTTTGTTACCTGAACTCATATTTTAGATTTGAATTGAAAGTGCGTTATTTTTAATCAAGCTGAGTCGCGCATAACATTAATAAACCAATTATTAACTCAAAACAGGCACCCTTGGTTGAAATATGATTCATTACACGGCAATTCTGTAGAATCGAAAAAGTTGACATCAAAAACGCTATTATTAGCATGGGAAAGCCCATGCCTCAGCTGCTATGACTAAGGTTTCTGTGTCAATTGATACAAAACTATCACATCCGAACGGGATTAACTATCCGCTTAATTATGAGAAAAAAGTGCTTTTTATGTCGACTGCGAATCGGTGGGTGAAATGATAGAGGATTCAAAGGATAGGGGTGAAATCATAGAGGGGCAAAAGGATAGGACTGAAAAGATACGAGGTTAACGGATACGGGTGATGGAAAGGGAAGAAATGATAGAGTTGTTAAAGCATAGGGGTGAAACGATAGAGGGGTTAAAGAATAGGGGTGAAATGATAGGGGGTTGAAAGATATGGATTAATTGAAGGATAAGGGGGATCTCGTTAGTTGACGGCTTAAGTGAAACCAACTTTCGTATTTTTAAAAACAGGTATGATAAGTTTGCAAAAAAAAGTTTGTTTCAAGAAATTGATGATTTTTTTTTTCAAAAAACTCAAATTGTTATATTTTGCACTAAAAATCAAATTCATTAGAAGTTAAATAACAGTATAGATGATTTTTCTAATTAAGTATTGACAGAACTCTTTGCTGCAACCACACCTGAAACTGGTGAGTTTCGAATCAAATTGAGGTAGCTAACCACTTCTCTTGCTGACTTTTGAAGACTAAATTATTATACATTTGTGGATATGTGTTTGAATATATAGTTTTTACACTGGATTACAAATTAACTGTCCGCTTAATTATGAGAAAAAGTGCTTTTTATGTCGACTGCTAATAAGCGGGGTGAAATGAAGTAAACCAACCTGAATTACTATAGGAAAAAAACTAACGCATCGCGTTATTAGTAAACAATTTCTGCATTGTCATCAAACCCTTTTTCTGAACGGAGCACAAAAAGCACAAAGCAGCATTAAAAAGATTGAACTGATAGGACCAAAATTGTTACAAATTTTGTTTAGAATAACCCTGAACTGAAAACGAAATGATCACAACCAACATCGCTTCAGTTTGTCAAGCTCTCTCTTGTTGATTAAGATCACTATTCAAAATAAGTGTATACCAGCAGTGAACCTGTCAACAGTCCTGCAGATATAAGTTTGAATTGAAGAGCTACAAGCCAGAAACGTTACTCTTTTCACTGAAGTGCGCTCAATTTTTCCTTAATCGTAGTTTGTTACCAAAGCTCGTATTTTGCTTTTATACAGCACGTGCGTTATTTTTAAGCAAGGTGAGTCACGCATAATAGTACAAAACCAATTATTAACACTAAACAGGCACCCTTGTTGAAATATGATTCATTACACGCCAATTCTGATGAATCGAAAAAGTTGACATCGAAAACGCTATTATTGTCATGGAAAAGCCCATGCGGCAGCTGCTATGACTCAGGTTTCTGTGTGAATTGATATAAAACTATCATAACCGAAGGGGATTAACTATCCGTTTAATTAAGAGAAAAAAGTGCTTTTTATGTCGACTGCCAATCAGTGGGTGAAATGATAGAGGATTTAAAAGATAGGGGTGAAATCATAGAGGGGCAAAAGGATAGGACTGAAAAGATACGAGGTTAACGGATACGGGTGATATGATAGAGGGGTTGAAGGAAAGGGAAGAAATGATAGAGTTGTTAAAGCATAGGGGTGAAACGATAGAGGGGTTAAAGAATAGGGGTGAAATGATAGGGGGGTTGAAAGATATGGGTGAATTGAAGGATAAGGGCGATCTCGTTAGTTGACGGCTTAAGTGAAACCAACTTTCGTATTTTGAAAAACAGGTATGACATGTTTGCAAAAAAAAGTTTGTTTCAAGAAATTGATGATTTTTTTTTTCAAAAAATTCAAATTGTTATATTTTGCACTAAAAATCAAATTCATTAGAAGTTAAATAACAGTATAGATGATTTTTCTACTTAAGTATTGACAGAACTCTTTGCTGCAACCACGCCTGAAACTGGTGAGTTTCGAATCAAATTGAGGTAGCTAATCACTTCTCTTGCTGATTTTTGAAGACTAAATTATTATACATTTGTGGATATGTGTTTGAATATATAGTTTTTACACTGGATTACAAATTAACTATCCGCTTAATTATGAGAAAAAGTGCTTTTTATGTCGACTGCTAATAAGCGGGGTGAAATGAAGTAAACCAACCTGAATTACTATAGGAAAAAAACTAACGCATCGCGTTATTAGTAAACAATTTCTGCATTGTCATCAAACCCTTTTTCTGAACGGAGCACAAAAAGCAGATAAGAAATTATTGAATTATCCGCCAAAGGATTTTTTCTTATAAATAAGAAGTTCCCTTCTTAGAAATCAAAAGAAAGCAACAAATATGTAATGTCTAGTCTATATCAGTTTATATTATTGCATTAGGATACACATATCTGTTTTCCAGATAAAACAATCAACGCAAAAATTGGTTCACCAATTGCCGAAAAAAGTTATCAATATGTTCTCACAGTAATTTCGCAACCATATCTTCAAGAGCATCTTCACTTTGAAGCCCCGTAACACGAGCAGTTTCCTTACCACTGTCAAAAACAATTAAAGTTGGCACTGCGTTTATTTTATGCTCCGTTACCATTTTCTCATTATCCGGATGATCAATGTCTAAAATAGCCAGACGGATCCGATCTGTGAATTTCTGTTCCAATTCTAGAAGTCGTGGAGTCAACACCTTGCAAGGACCACACCATTCTGCTTTGAAGTCAACAATTACAGGAATTTTGGATTCTTTTACATCCGTTTTGAACTCTTCTTGACTTCTGATGTACGATACAATGGTTTCTTTGCGAAGCAAATTCGTTCGAAGATTTCCTGATCGCAGAAAACGATTAACAAGATATTTCATTCTAATCTGAAGTATAAAAATAGAACATCACAAACAAAATTCGACAGGATCCAGATTCTGCTTTGGCTCACACACCTGTATTTCTATTTGAATTCAGCCCTTTTCCATTAAATTGTCTGAAACACTCACGCGCAGGTCATAAAATGACAGAACTCTGCACCGCCAGACTCCAGAACGCCAGATTATTGTTTATCAGTGGCGGCGTTTCAAACAAGCAAGCTTACGTGACTCAATTACAGCAAAGTTGAAAATCTGGCTGAAATGTTAAATTCTCGAGATGACGGTTCTCGATTTATAATAGATTCTCTCAGCATTTATTCAAGTCAGGAATTCTATAGATAACACCAGTGATTCGGGAATAGTTATCGAGTCAGATTTTAAAATTTTCTTACAAAAATCATCTTACAGGATAGCCGACAGGGGCTGCATCTGATGTATAGTTTACATGACTCTGCTTCAAGTCACAGAGAACTTAAGGTGAGGTTCGAGAAAATAAAACAGAAATTCGAAGTGACCACTGCAGAGTCGTGCAACCTTGCTTAAAACACTCACGTGCACATTTTAAAATAACGAAAGTCTGCGGTGCCAGAAGTTCTTACTTAGCCAGAAGTTGATTTCCGTTTTTTTAAAACTACATTTTCCGTCATTTTAAAACGTGAGCGTTCCGTGTTTTAAGCATGGTTACATGACCCTGCAGAATCCACTTTGAATTTCTGACTTAATATCTCGAACCGCTTCGCGATTCTCGATTAATGCCGGAAGTTCTCAGTGACTTCAAGCAGTGTCAAGTAAGCATTACTTAAAACACGAAACGAGCACGATTTAAAACGACAAAGTTCATGTAAGTCAAACTTCTGGCTAAGTATAAACAACCTAACGTCGGACAAATTGATCTTGAACAACTGTCCAGGAAAACAGTTAAGAAAGGGGCAGAGGCTAGAGAAACTTTAATGATGCAAACACTTCTAACTAGGGAGGGGATTGAACCCGCGACCTCTCGGATGATTCGCTCATATTAACAACTAATCTACACGGGTAACATACGGTCATCTCTTACCATTCGGGTTACTTCAGCAACAGACTTAATTTCTCAAAGTCACTCGAAAGTGAAATCAAAGGAATATTCTAGAAGAAAACGGTCACGCCAAATTTTGCATTAACACACGTTTACAAACATAACCAACTACCGTCGGAAGAATTACTCCCGAACGACTAATGGGAGTTCGAATCTATTGCAGCCTGCTTCCGACGGGGTAGTAACTAAACTCTAAGGGGGCTTCAAATGACGTCATTAGAGGTTAGTATATTCCACTATAAACGATTAAAAAAATAAAGTAAAAAATGGCACGAATTTTGGGGCACTTTTCATTTGACTTTCTGTAGTTAACTGCCACCAATTGAGTTAAGCTGCTTGAAATTCTGAATGAGAGAATTTCTAAAATCGCGCATAAATTCAATGGCGCGATCGTCACAACTGTCAAGCAAAAATTTTGCATTATAAAGACCAAACTTCTAATTAATAATTAATAATTGATTTGAACTTCGTTCGAGAGCAATGAAAAATAGAACAGCTTTCATCACAGCTTAGACGATAAAACTACGTCTGATCAGATATTACAACAAAACTTTGCTTTAAGAAAATCTTAAACATAAAACTTCTTTTGTCAGCAAACATAAACCTACTACCGTAGGAAGAACTGCTCTTGAACGACCGGTGAAAGTTCTCTTTTGGTGGTAGCTAGTTTAGTAGAAGGGAAACCAGCCGTTATGGATAAGGTGCGTCTAAACCACTTGAAAACTAGAGACTAAAGCTTTAAAACTGCTTTGCAAATGAATTGCCTTGTGGGCTTTACCTGTTGAAGACTTTGAAGATTAAAAAACAAAAGATCAAAAAAAAACTTTCATATGAGAAGAAGGTAGTACAAAAAATCGAATCAAGACCAATAGGACTAGTATAGTGGCTTCAAACTTAAATTCAGAGCAATTAAACGCTGTTGAAAATTAACCTTTTTAACTTTTACAGCTTTCGTATCTTGCATTCAGAAATGATTAAGTTAGAAAGTATCTATTCTATAAATTTTGACATAATCGAATCATAAATTGCAGAAAAGAAGTAGTGGGCTCCCTATTAAGTTAAATCGTGACTACTTTATCAAGCTTCTCCTTTGCGTGAAAGCTACTTTAAAGAACCCTTGACCAATGAAGTACAAAATAATATTATATTTCTGCTTTATGGAACACATTCCAGTCATCGGCAATAGATGGGTTCAATTTGAACTCCTTTATACTGATGTATTTCAGTTTCGGACTCTCAGAATTGCTCGCGATCGATGCTCCGAGCCAACTGGTACTTACTGCTTTGCAAGGTTGTTTGTGAATTGCGATTGACTGATTGTTGGCGCATTTCTCAACCATAGATCCATGTTTCAAATTGTGATCAATTTCGCTCATGAGACGATGGCAAAAACCAGGCAAATGACAAGTACCACCAACCAGAACTATGTTATTAAGTAATTCCTTACGGACGTCAATGGGACAATTATAAACAGCCTTTACAACCAAATCTCCAATGTTGGTCTCTTCGTTATTGAAGGAGAAAAAGGCTTCCATTGAGAACTCACGTGATAATCCAGTCACTTGTAGGATTTCACTCGCTTGGAGAGGAAACTCGAGCGAGGGTGCAAATTTGAACTGTCCTTTCTCTGACTTGGAATACTCCTCGGCTCGACTGAGTGGTGACGTAAAGCACGTTCTGACAACAATATCTTCAACTATTTCAGGTGTTAATACTAGAGGCTTTTCTGACACCTTCACAAGCGTGTTATCAGGCAGCAAAAGCATTGAATTCTCTATCAGTGTCTCCTCCAATTTGTCTTGAATCGTTTTTGCCCCCGCTAGCAGCACCTCTGATTCCAGCATCATAGCTACTCCCTGAACAACTGGAGTAATCACTGATTTATGCCAACCCACGTCTATCACTAGCGCAGTAGGTCTTACGATAGCAAGAGCGCAAGCACACGGACTCGGTATAAACGCAACCAAGTTCACTTTGAAATGATTAAAAAGAATTTCGTTCAAAGCATTTCTGAACACCATGTGTTGAAACGGACCTTCAACTATGCAAAGTCTCCTATCCTGAGGGTTCATTAGTAGCAACTTATAGTATATGTAATGCAGCATATCACACAGATATCTTTCGACGTCTTTCTGTTCTACTCTTTTTTCGGTGAGAATTCTCGAAAGTTTTAGCGATTCACCTGATATTCTATCTTTCACCTCTGAGCGGATTATATGTCTAGGTGATTCATCGCCTGAAAATCCAACTTTTGTTAAGGAAGCACCCAAGTCTAAAATGACCACACGCCTCTCTTCGTACGAAGTGCCACCTCCGATATTTCGCGCCAGCATTTTGTCTGCAATACAACATAAAGAAAATAGAAAATAAATTTTAATATACCAGAACATTACAAAGACTCGGCCTCAAATAAGGCAGACTGCCTCATTCAGAGCGAGTGTCAATAAAAGCTCGAGTGTATATCGAGAGACAAACAGGTGGCTGACTCCAGAAAAATCCGTTGAATTTGTGTTGAATTCTGTGCATATCGAAACTTAGAATTCAAGGTTTAAGCGCAACGTTCGGCTATAAAAATGTCAGGACAATAAAATCGGAAAACACTAATTAATAGCTATCGTGGCATTTTCGAAAAAAAAGTAAATAACCGGTTGCTAACACAATAGTTGGCCTCATTAGAAAACAGAGGAAATTCGTTGAATTTGATGCAGATTTATTTATATCAAATGTATGCAAAGGGCAAAGGCGTACGGTGGTACTATCTTTCTCACACAATGCATCAATTGCACATTCTTCATACCACGCTTCATAATCCCATCTCGTATTCTCTGCATCAGATTCAACTTATGCGCAAAAATGTCGATGATTCTGTAGAACTCGATAAGTGTCATTTAGGGAGAAATTCACCTCATCTTAATTTGGAACCCAATCGTGCTTTGCGCTGTTAAAAAAAAGCTTTCGAGAGAGGATTCCTTGTAACATGGTGTACAACAATGGATCAATTTGTGGCTTCTCAGCTATAACCAATGCCTTCAACAATTATATTGTCAGTTTCTTCGAGCCTTCTTTTGATACGTTTTCAAATTTCTACGATCGCAGGCACAATGTTGTGAACTTCACCACTAATGCAATATCTCAATCATTAACTCAAGCTTCGATGGGTTTGGGATATGATCCTCTCCCGAGAATTATTCTGCGCAAGTTCACAGCCCCTTTCTTTCCGTTTCAAGAAACTTTATCACTATTTGCGTGTCAGGTAGCTTTCCTGATCAGTGAAAACTTGCAGTGATTTTTCTTGTTTTGAAGAAAAGTTCAAAGAAGAACACAACTTCATACCGGCCTATAAGATTTCTCCCAAAGCCGTGTTCGGCTTTTTTTTTTGAAAAAATGCTTACTTTCACAAAGTTATATTCCCTGATGAAAGATAAAATGTCTGATTATCAATTAGGCTTCATGAAAGGCCGCTCACCAATCACAGCTTATATTATAACTTGACGAAAAACACAGCAACTTCGATTCTGGTTTGACGTCGTATTGTCCCTATATTGATTTTAGTGAACCCTTTGACCTGGTACGGCATTCCATTTCACTAAGAAAAACTTACATTTTGGTATGCAAGGCCTTCTGTTGAAACCGTTTTCTTCATCTTTCCGGTCGGATACCATTTATTAAAATTTGGGGACATATAACTGGTTGGCAAACTATATCTAGCGGTGTTCCAAGGGCTCTCAAGAGTACATTCTTGAGCCCTTAAAATTTTGGCTTTTATTGACGATCTTCCAGCTTCAACCAGCCCAACAACAATTCGATCTAATTTAATTATTTTGATAGCAAACACATCAAAACTAACATCACCAGCTTGCAAACGGATAACGTTAACTAATTTACCTGAGCGAGAAAAAAAAACATGACTTATGAATTTGTGCATCTCAATTTCTAGTAATTGGCAACAAAGCACGTGGAATTCAAAACTAACATCACCAGCCTGCAAACGGATAATGTTAATAACTATATAACCTGACGGAGAAAGAAATGCGTGACTTATTAATTTGTGCATTTCAATTTCTAGTAATTGGCAACAAAGCATATGGAATTCAAGAGCTCAAAATTCAGTCTTTAAACATTGGTACATTAAAGAATGTCAAAGAACTTGGTATCTTGATTTCAAATCAGCTCAAAGTGTCCAAATATATCTCCATGGTAAAGGCTCATGCTATTTTCTCTTGATATCCCTCCGCAGAAATTTTTGCAACTTTCTCATGTCAAAACTGCTCTACCAATCAAATTTTACTATTGCTTTTGTTACAAAGGTCTCAAGATTTGTGTCTGTACCAAAAAGACAAGAATAAAATGGAATCATTTCAAAACAGGTGCACTAAGTAGATAACTTTTAAAACTAGCTCTCGTGGAATACTGCTCCAGTGTAAATTGGTGCCCATCTTTTTTTTCAAGCTTAATGGTCTATCGCTCCTCAATCAACTTCTGCGCAGACATGTCAAAATCTTACTGTGTCATGTCAAAATGTTCTGCGCAGACAGTAACATTTTGACAAAGAGCTCTCGTCCATATCTTATACAACCCTTCACTTAGCAGTTCTTTGAAGCCTTTTTTCGTTATGAGAGAAACAAAAATATCTTTCTCTGATCGATACTGTTTGGTTCACTTTATCAAACTGATAAAACCTTCATTCTGACAACAAATTGAACGTCATAGATGACCTTTTGCTCTTTCAGAGAGATCTCAAGACTCTTTTTAAAAAATAGGTCAAAACATTGATAACTATCATCTGACGTGTCTCTTTTAAATGTTATATATTGCCCAACTAAGTAATACTACATCCTGAAAAATAGAGAGCAAATTATAGGAAGATCAGATTGCGTTTACAGATCTTTACCCTTCATTTTCTTAATAACTACATGCCTAATTGTGTCATGTCTGATAACTACGAATTTGCAAAGGATATCCATTTTTTTTTAAAAAAAAATACTGCATTGAAATTGGAGTTGAGCTTCGGAAAATCAGTAAGTGGTGCAATACAACTTTTAGGGCGTTAAATTGGTCTAAACGGACGTTTTCATTTTCGTAGAGGTACCCCGTGTCTTCAACAGCTATCTCGTTGAGCACTCGTTGTCTATGAGGAGAATAGGAATCACAATCTCAAAAAAGGAAGTAGTAGTAGTAGTAGCGAAGTCTTTAGGGATATACCATGGGTTTTCACCCTTTATGTCATTAGTGAGTAAGTTTGGAATGTTGGTTACAGTTCGTGCACTGGAGTATCCTCCAGGTACATAGATTGGCTTCGTTGAATTTTTCGAAGAATTTCGAAAATTGCTGGGTTATTCGTGCTTTTCTGTTTTCTTTCGTTGTTAAGTCGATATGTTTACTCAGAATGTTGTGCAGTGTTCCGTTTCGTGTCCAGAAGTTATCGTCGGTCCTTTTGAATTGCCGACGAATCGTTGAGCAGGTATACTTTATCGAGGAAGCAGATAAGTTGTATGATGGCTGAGTGACCGTCTCTAAATCTAAATTGAGAGTCGTGAAGTTTTTGCCTTACTACTGGGTATAACCAGCCAAAGATGACATTTTCTAGGACTTTCGACGGGCAACAGAGGCAGTTAATGGGTCTATATTTCGTTACGTCGCTTTTATCACCGTCTTTGTAGATTGGAGTTATTTCGCTTTCTTTCCAGTATTGTGGGTATACACCTTTGTTGAAGCAGGTTTGAAAAATGACAGTTAATGATTTAGCCTGTGTGGTTGCAAATTGTTTTATTGTCTCGTTTCTTATTCGATCCGGTCCTTTCGCCTTTTTTGATTTAAAAAAACTGAGTATTTCCGTGACCTAATTTTCACAGCAAGTTATTTTGTTGGATGTATTTGGCCCGAAGTCAACGTTTGTATTGTTTGTTTTTAAGTTAAAAACATTTTGGAAGTATTGGTTAAACAAGTTTGCCTTTCCTTCATCATTTTCTGCTACTTTGTTCTGTAAATGCCTTTCATGTGGGTACGGCGGCGCTTTTTTTAATGGATCTCAGATAGACGTGGATCTTACTGAACTATCTTGTTCTGAAAATCTCGTTTTCGTAGTCGGCTTGGTCGTTACAGGATTCGATTTCAATTTTGCTTTCAAGATCAAGAATTTTTTGCAGGTTTAGGTGTTGGGCTTTTCTGGATTCTTTGCGTTTGAGTGTGTTTAGTTGGTTGATCTGGTGGGAGGTAGGTTTCGAGATCCATGGAGTGAGGTAAGATCGGTGGCTTGTAATTCTTGGTACGTTTTTGGTAAACAGTTAGTTGAACCATAGGTACCATTGATTGGTGACTTCGTCTACATTGCTGTAACAGTAAGGTTCGAAGGGATTATCGACGATTGTATGATTAAAGTTCGCCCAGTTAGTCCGAGAGATTGCATATTTGACAATTTTATGGTGTTTCTCCGTTGCATTATTGAAGGTTAACAGGGATGAGAATTCTAGGTTGTCTGAGCACTTTTTAAAATTGATTGAATAGTTATCAGTAAGTGTGGTGTCAATTGTTGAATTAAGCCAATACTCAGGTTCATCTATTAGGAAGACGTCTAACTAAGGTTTGCTGCCAAGTATGCATTGGAAGACAAATTTTTGTTCATAGTTGAGATTCGCTAATTGATCAGTGACTGTGTTTTCATATTCGTCTGTGGACTGCATTGACCCCCAAGATGTATGCACAAAACTAATATCTCCAGTTATTATAGAGCTTGAGATTTTCAACTTTTTACGTTTGGTTTTCAGACTTGTAAATAATTGCGCGCATTTCTCAGGTGGCCATCTGTAGGGACTTTTTTTGGAGGGTTATAGATACAGCTGATCAAAAATTTTTGTGCCTTGGTTTTGTTAGTTAGTAAAACAGTTATCGCGTCTTCAAATGTATGTTCAAGTGTCAGTTGTTTAGCGTTGATGTCTCTCCGTACCGCAATGAGTACTCCTATGTGTTTGGAGACATTTTCAGTTGATTTTCTGTCATTTCTGAATATTTGGAAGTTATTGAGAAAAAAAGACTTGTTCGGGACAGATTTTGTTAGCCATGTCTCACTGAGACATAAGACATTGTATTTTTGGGTTAAAATTGCATTTGCAAGAGTGAATTGTCTTTGCAGGTCGAGGACGCTGTGTACGTTGAAAGTGAGTAAAGTAAATTGTTCGGTTCTGTTTTCGTTGGTGTTTAGTCACCATCCCGTATCCAGGGCGGCCTCATCCCAGGTGTTGCTTTGATCATTGTAGTGGAGTAGTTTCAGGTTTTGGACCTTGTCATTGTTTCTTGGTATTCCCGATTCGATGTATGCTCGTCTTTTTGTAATTAGATCGTTTTCCAACAGTTGTTCTTCTTTTGATAGTTCTCTGCTAAGGTACACTTTTTTATCATATTTCTGCAATTTGCCAAGAGATAGTAAGAACAGTTTTCTGTTCCAGTCATTACTGAGTTTGACTATGATTGTTCTGTCCTTGTTTTCGTTGTATGTTTCAATTCGCCTACAGTCTTCGATGTTAGAATCGGCATTTAGGATTTTTAGTATGTTTTCAATCTCAGCTTTGTCATGTTCAGCACGTTTTCTAGCATCGGTGTCTTTTAGCTCGGGTATTCCACGTACACGTACGCCGCTGGGGTGATCGTTTGTGGGAGGTTCGGTTTTTGGTTTGACTTTTTTGGTCACAATGACACCTAGCTCGTTGAGTTACTTTCAACAGCGCTCTTAAAGGATGTTATCTCATTTTTCAGTTGATTACAGTTGGATGTTGGTTACAGTTCATGCATTGGCAGAGTATCCTCCAGGTACATAGATTGGCTTCGTTTAACTTTTCGAAGAATTTCCAAAATTGCTGTGTTATTCGTGCTTTTCTGTTTTCTTTCGTTGTTAATTCGATATGTTTACTCAGAATGCTGTGCAGTGTTCCGTTTCGTGTCCAGACGTTATCGTCGGTGCTTTTGAATCTGGTTTTGGGAATGTTGAACTTGGAGTTGGAGTCTTGTCTGGTTCGTTCGTTGGTATTACATGATATGTAGTCCGATGTTTTTATGTCATACTTGTGGTCAGTGATGGCGCAGAACAGTAGGAGACTGTGGAGTTCGGAGTACATTGAGAGTGGCAGTAAGTTGAGTCCTTTGAGTCTTTCTTTATAGGGAATTGTGTTGTTTACAAACCACTGTGTTGCACTTTTCTGTATTCTTTCGATGTTTGACAAGTCTGTTCTAGTGGGGTGCCAGACCTCACATGCGTACGATATGATGGGTACCACGTATCTTGTGTATGCGTTTAGTTTGGCTTTAGTTATTGACTTGAAGGAAATGTTACGCTTGAGGAACCACAATGATTTCAGAGATTTAGTTCGACGCAGATTGCAGTTTTCTTTCCAGGAGAGGTCCTTCGAGATTAGGACACCAAGGTCTTTTGAACTTTAACAGGTTTGACAGCGATTTCGCTCAGTTTGACCACTGATTGTTTTTTGAAGTGCATCAGACTACATTTGTCATCATGGAGATTCAATTTGTTTGCGACACACCAGTTATGTAAACTTATTTGGTCACTTTCTAGGAGTTCATGAGATGTGCTTAACAGTTTGTAGTCATCGGCATATCCGAAGCATTCACTTTCACTTGCAACAGTGGGGAGGTCATTTATGTAGATTAAAAAGAGTAGAGTACCCAGTAGGGACCCTTGTGGGACCCCGCTAGTGACATCACGGAATTCAGATCTTGAGTTGTTTAGTTTCACGCATTGGTTTCTATTGTCTAAATAATTGGCAATTAATTTTAGGGCTGTTTGGCCTATTCCCATTTTGTGGATTTTCAAAAGCAGGAGATCGTGAGGAACCTTGTTGAAGGCTTTTTCGAAGTCTAAGTAGAAAACCGTTAGTTCGTCAATTGCCGACGAATCGTTGAGCAGGTAAACTTTATCGAGGAAGCAGATAAGTTGTATGATGGCTGAGTGACCGTCTCTGAATCTAAATTGAGAGTCGTGAAGTTTTTGGCTTAATACTGGGTATAACCAGCCAAAGATGACTTTTTCTAGGATTTTCGACGGACAACAGAGGCAGTTAATGAGTCTATATTTGGTTACGTCGCTTTTATCACCCTCTTTGGAGATTGTAGTTATTTCGCTTTCTTTCCAGTATTGTGGGTATACAAGTTTGTTGAAGAAGGTTTGAAAAATGACAGTTAATGATTCAGCCAGTGTGGTTGCAAATTGTTTTATGGTCTCGTTTCCTATTCGATCCGGTCCTTTCGCCTTTTTTGATTTGAAAGAACTGAGTATTTCCGTGACTTAGTTTTCACAGCAAGTTACTTTGTTGAATGTATTTGGCCCAAAGTCAACGTTTGTATTGTTTGTTTTTAAGTTCAAAGCACTTTGGAAGTTTTGGTTAAAGAGGTTTGCTTTTCCTTCATCATTTTCTGCTACTTTGTTCTGTAAATGCCTTTCATGTGGGTACGGTGGCGCTTTTTTTAATGGATCTCAGATAGACGTGGATCTTACTGAACTCTCTTGTTCTGAAAATCTCGTTTTCATAGTCGGCTTGGTCGTTACAGGATTCGATTTCAATTTTGCTTCCAAGATCAAGAATTTTTTGCAGGTTTAGGTGTTGGGCTTTTCTGGATTCTTTGCATTTGAGTGTGTTTAGTTGGTTGATCTGGTGGGAGGTAGGTTTCGAGATCCATGGAGTGAGGTAAGATCGGTGGCTTGTAATTCTTGGTACGTTTTTGGTAAACAGTTAGTTGAACCATAGGTACCATTGATTGGTGACTTCGTCTACATTGCTGTAACAGTAAGGTTCGAAGGGATTATCGACGATTGTATGATTAAAATTCTCCCAGTTAGTCCGAGAGATTGCATATTTGACAATTTTATGGTGTTTCTCCGTTGCATTATTGAATGTTAACAGGGATGAGAATGCCAGGTTGTCTGAGCACTTTTTTAAAATGATTGAATAGTTATCAGTAAGTGTGGTGTCAATTGTTGAATTAAGCCAATTCTCAGGTTCATCTATTAGGAAGACGTCTAACTAAGGTTTGCTGCCAAGTATGCATTGGAAGACAAATTTTTGTTCATAGTTGAGATTCTCTACTTGATCAGTGACTGTGTTTTCATATTCGTCTGTGGACTGCATTGACCCCCAAGATGTATGCACAAAACTAAAATTTCCATTTATTATAGAGCTTGAGACTTTCAACTGTTTACGTTTGGTTTTGAGACTTGTAAATGGTTGCGCGCATTTGCAAGAGTGAAATGTCTTTGCAGGTCGAGGACGCTGTGTACGTTGAAAGTGAGTAAAGTAAACTGTTCGGTTCTGTTTTCGTTGGTGTTTGGTCACCATCCCGTATCCAGGGCGGCCTCATCCCAGGTTTTGCTTTGATCATCGTAGTGGAGTAGTTTCAGGTTTTGGACCTTGACTTTGTTTCTTGGTATTCCCGATTCGATGTATTCTCTTCTTTTTGTAATTAGATCGTTTTCAAGCAGTTGTTCTTCTTTTGATAGTTCTCTGTTAAGGTACACTTTTTTATCATATTTCTGCAATTTGCCAAAAGATAGTAAGAACAGTTTTCTGTTCCAGTCATTACTGAGTTTGACTATGATTGTTCTGTCCTTGTTTTCGTTGTATGTTCCAATTCGCCTAAAGTGTTCGATGTTAGAATCGACATTTAGGAATTTTAGTATGTTTTCAATCTCAGCTTTGTCATGTTCAGCACGTTTTCTAGCATTGGTGTCTTTTAGCTCGGGTATTCCACGTACACGTACGCCGCTGGGGTGATCGTTTGTGGGAGGTTCGGTTTTTGGTTTGACTTTTTTGGTCACAATGACTCCTAAGTTGTTGAGTTACTTTCAACAGCGCTCTTAAAGGATGTAATCTCATTTTTCAGTTGATTACCGACGGTTTCTTTCACAAAAGTTTTCATTTCCTCCTGATTTTCGTTGCTTTTGTCAATTTTGTTTTGGCTGCTGATAGCGTCCAGGACGACGTCCCGTTTGTTCGTTTTTCCGCAGTTATTGCATAGTAGAAGTACATTCAAATTTATCTCCTGGAGAGCGTTGATGACGTTGCCCGATAGCTGAGTACATTGGGTGGTCATATACATAATGTTTGAGCATGATACGCATCGAAAGACTGTATCTTTTGTAGTAATGCCAGCCTTGCATGTATTACAGTTGATTGTAAGGCCCATTGCAATTTTCGATTTTAAACTTACTTCTTTGTTTGTTATCGTTTTCGATCGACTTTTTGTTTGAGGCTTTTTCGTATTACTTCGCTACTGCTCGAGGGTTGTTAGTATCATAGCTGTTTCACTAGTTATTTCTCGATAGGAGAGATTGTAGTGAAGCAGCGCTTGCTTGCTGTTATCTTTTGTTTCTCTTGAGGAGAGACAGCGGTATAACAACAAATAGTTAAGCAGAAACTAACTATCGTTACCTGGGTGGTTCTCGCTAGGAGAGCCGGAGGAAACGGAGTTAGTAGTTGCAGTTGCAGTTCTTGAATTGGCACTTGAAGTAGTATAGGTGTCTATCCTCGTTGCACTTGTCCTCGTTGCACTTGTTCGTCAGAGGTAAAATGAGGTAAGAGCAATGAAAACTTTCTAAGCAATCAAGAAAACTTCAAGAAAATCTTAAAGACACGGAAGATTGGGTAAACCACCTACATTGCTCCTATAGTCAGTTACGCTTCTTTGTTATGGAAGACAGGTAGGACAGACGGTTTCATATTACAGTGCTACAGGCAGATGCAATTACATTTACTTCAATGTCTTTTTTATTGTTGAATCAAAATGCCTTTATCATCTTTTTCCTGGTAATAGTTGGCGAACAGTTGACATTGATTGATGTTATTATGTCTTAATAAAAAGATGTTGGACGTTCTGGAACCAAGACTACTAGATAATTGGAAGCAACAGCTTTAGAGTAAAGAAGTATGATAGTAGTGAAGATTTTAGTGTATCCACATGCCAGTTCGTCGATGTTTTCAACATTCTCTTTAACATTTCTTCCTGATACCTCCAAACACTGACGTCATTGGGCCTTCAGTCATGTCATCTTTGTACTTGTAAACAAAAACAAACTTGTAGATAAAGACAAATTTTTGTCCTCAACTTGTAGAGCTCGAATCTAGCGCAGCGATTTGCGACAAAGATAAAGCGGAACTTTTCAACGACTACTTTGTCAGTGTCTTTAACGATCAAGAAGAAATTCTGGTTACAAGCAAAAATGCCTCACTGAACACAGTGAAAGTAAAACATGCCTTGCTCTGAAAAATCTAAAACATGGCAAACCAACTGGGCCAGACAGAATCGGAAACATTGTTCTGCAAAAATGTCACCCAACGATGGGAAATTCCCTAGCCCTAATCTTTCGAACTTGTGTCAACAAGGGAAAATATCGCACACAGTGGCAACTCTGTTAAGTGACCGCCATCTTTAAAGAGGGAAATAGAGCAGACGTACCGGCCGATCAGCTACCGGCCAATCAGCCTACTCAGCTGTTGCTCAAAAGTCTTTGAAATGATACTATTTGACGAGATCTACAAATTTGTTACGGGAACTCTTAAACCTAATCAGTTCGGCTTCCGAAGAAAGAGAACTGCGACTCTACAACTTTTAATGTTCCTTGATAAAGTATACAACTATAATGACGACAACACCATCAAACATTTAGCGGTTCTGTACATTGATTTCTCCAAAGCCTTTGATAAAGTCCCACATAGTAAACTGATCGGAAAGCTACAAAACGTTGGCTTAGGCTGAAAACTGCTTAGTCTGATCTGCTCATACTTAAGCGAACGAAAGCAAATGGTGAAAATTAAAAGAGAACTATCGAGCACCAGGAAAGTTACAAGTGGTTTGCCTCAAGAAGGTTCACTACTAGGGCTATTTCTGATCTTCATCAATGATCTACCGCACAAGCTACCAATAACAACTGCTAGTTTTGGCTACGCCGATGACTTTAAAGTTGTTACACGAAACCAGTCCGACTTGAACTCTTCAACCAAACGAATAGAATCCTGGCTCTCTGAAAATAAAAATGCCCCAAACCAAAAAATTTCACTTGTACTGAACATCAAGGGAATTACTTGTGCAGTAATCCATGATACCCCCTGACTCCTACAAGCTCGCAAAAGGACCTAGGCATCATAGGTCAAGAAAACCTAACCTGGAATGAAAACTGTCAATTTAGAGCCACTAATGCAACCGGCGCGCTATTCCAAATAAAACGTAACATCAGTGACCTAAGCTCCATAATAATCAAATTAAACGCCTACGGGGGTTACGTTGTGCCTATTGCGACACACGCTTCTCAGGCATGGATGCCAAATACAACGAACATGCAAGAACTGTAGAGGGTCCAAAAATTGCAACTAAACGGATTCTGGGTAGCACTGAACCCTACAAAACGACTTACATAATTAAAACTACTGCCCCTATGCATGTACTTTGAGTTGCATGATTTACTGTACCTTCTAGCATTGCAAAAAGGAGACTACGACGTAGACATCAGCCTAGAGAGTGGCAACTCATATGCTGAACAAACTCTGCAAGTACTTAGGTGACAAATCAAAACCGACAAATCTGCTTGATTAAAACTGACGACAACTTCTTTCACCGGACCAAAGCACTCTGCAATCAAATGATCCGAAAATACAAAATCTGTGGCCAATACCTCAACAAAGACAAGCTGCTAATCCTTTGCAGATGCGGAAGCTAAAACCCCATAAGCAAACTAATAACCGACTGAAAATTTTGACTGCGTCAACAGGGTGAAAACCCGTGGACCTAACCCTAAACCCTACTCTGCTTTTACTACTCCGTGAATTTGAAGTACACTTCATGAGGGGGTGGCCGCCAGTGAAATCATAACTGTCGCCACTTATCAAATGCCCTATCTGGTTCACGATAGTGAACTGCAACAGATCTGGGTCTCATTTGTTCCCAAAATCTGTGTGGTATAGGTGGTGCAGGGAACGATGAACTTCTTCTTCGTTAATGCCAATTTGGAACCTCTGGCTCTGAGAATCGACACGTGGATGCCGGTGGCAGTACCGAAACTGGTAGCGAAATATTCTATTTTCCTCAAAATAGAAAACTTATTTAACCAACAACATAAAGAGAATCTTCTAGATTTGTAGTTATAAAGTCTTTACGGCAAAGTTGAAAGGCACTTATCCCATATAATGAATTTAGAAAATTGAATCTGATTTGTAGCTACTGGTGTTAGGATAATAGATCGAAAGACAACATATCAAAGGCGGAAATTGGGACAACAGATCGAAAATTAATTTTTTCAATTTGCGTATTAGCCAATCATATTTGAGCACTCATTAATTATATAGCATATAACATGTTCTGTTGTGATTTTTTGTTAGTTTGTGATGGATTCAAGTCAAGTTCCACGGGCCGCTGAGGCATGGCCATTGCTCGGGAGGCCGGCTCATAATGTAATTAAATAGCAGCTCGCAAATAGTGCCAAATTTCAGCCAATAAGAAGAGATTAATTTTACCTTACTTCAAAAAAAAATGAGAAAAATTAAAACACCTAGACGATTACAAGTGGATGGAGGTACAATATCGAGGAAGTGAAAATTCTTCCATTGTCATCGATAAAACTCTTCAACAAATTTTCAATATTAGGGCCTCATGACCACTGGGAGTTAATTAATGTTCATATGCACTATGAGCAGAGCGGCACAAGACTCTCACAGCTAACATATTTTAGGTACAAAAGAGTCAAAAAGTCTATATAAAATTGTTGAATTACTCGAACCTTTTCGCATTAACTTGCACTGTCGGGAATTAAAAACTTGTTAAATAATTTCAAATAGGCGTGCAAACAGTAACGTGTCTTGATTATCTATTTAGCCTAATTGTTGTGATAAACTTATTAAGTAGTCTCTACATGCACCGGGGGGGGGGGCTATTTAAATTCGTTTCAGCTTTTGTGTTGTTATTTATTGTGTATTCAGAGACGTGCCATTTTTTTAGGTAGCCCCAATTACAGTGTATTATAGTTTCCGGCGGAAAAAAGAACATTTCGAGAACTATTTATTTGACTACTGCCTGGAAGCATTTGGTGTGAGAGTTCTCCACATCTGCTTGATTTGCGTGATAAGATTTGGCCATTTTCCTTCCAGTTCTATTAGCTATCTTAGTTTATTCTCATCACAAACAGACATTTAGCGTAAGAGCTCTTCGCGTCTGTTTGACCGAATGATTTCCCAGCCCCCTAGCGGGCTTACCCCTTCGTCCCACTGATCCCCAAATTAAATCAATGTTAAAATGGCTACCACACCGACTCCGCTCTTTTTGAGTCATAATGCGATATTTGTATGCAGTGATGTAATCCAGTAACAAGTGCGAATTGTGAAAAATGCAAAATGTATACGTTGATTATGATTGCTCGGGAATCACCAGCTGTTCAAATTTACAAGGTTTGATTTTCTGGTCGTGTAAAACATCGCCAACCTTTTCTGCTTAGATGTCAGCCCCTGAAATAGTATCAGCCATGGAGAACAAAAAGGAATATGTCGATTCTCTCATCGGCGATGTTGCTCTGCTTCGAAATGAAGTGGCGTGGCTTAGAAAATCATCTTTCTATTCCCGAATGCGGATATCACAGTAAAAGAATTGACATCTCTTCAAGCTCTCAAAGCATTTCGGGCGTCCGATCTCCTTAACTGAAACAGTACCCCTGAAAATAACCAATGACTTAATGGTCAACATAGAATTGAGAATAAGAACGCTTTAAATTGGCCTTGATTTATCAACCGCACTTGAAGCAATTGAACTTTATATGCTTCTGTCTGTTCTTGAATATAATCTAAGAATTGGGCATCGTGATCTGGAATTGGGTCATCGCATTCGCTTATCTGCAGCTACTTTAGAGGTAGATTACAAAAAAAATTACTTGATGAAAATTTCTCTTCAGTGCAATCTGTTGAAATGGGTGTTCCTTAAGGTTCTGTTTTCGATCTCATACTAATACTTCCTGTTGTTTATCATTAGAGCTTATATTTGTTTAGCTCAACGTGAATTATCATTCTAATGCTGATGACGCGGTTGTTTATTTTATCTACAACAACGGTCTGACTCAAGAAGTTTTTGATTCAACATTCGGCACTCTGCAAAAAAGTCTAATGGTGCAAAATTTCCACTGAACACAAAGAAAACAGAATTTATGAATATTGCGCGGAAGAAGTCGATGATCTGTGATATTCAGCTGCCAGCCAATTCTAAATTTTTGGATAATGTGAAGTGTTTGGATTTAGATGATAAGCTCTCTATTTCCAATCCAATTGGTTCAGTTTGTGCAGATAAAGTCTAAACGCTACTCCATCAGAGACTCCATTTTGAAAGATTTATTAATAGATTAAATGAGAATTTTAATTCTTACTAGGATTGACTATTGTAATTTGATTTATTATGAGCTGCCCGACGTTCTTTCTCAGAAAATACAATGGATAAAGAACTCTGCATTTAGATTAATTCTTCGTCTATCACCTAGCACACCAATTTGGATATAATTAACAAGATGTATTGATTACCTGCACAAAAGCGCATTCTTTTCAAACTTCTTCTGATGGGTCACTGTCTGGTTCACCATCGGCAGAGGGCTTTTAACTCTCTGGTATCTCGAAATGTCAAAGTGAGAAGATCTTAATATATTTACAAATTTCAAACTCCATTCTAGAAGAAAAATTTTGGAGAAAGATCATTTTGTTTCGCAGACCCTCACAAATGGAATCGGCTTCCTTTTGAATAAAAATTGTTCCAAACGAAAAAGCCTTCAGAAAGAAGCTTTAAAGAAGCTTATGATCTAAAAATCATTTTTGCAGCACATTTGAGTATGTAACTATGGCTTAAACCAATAATAATAATATTAATAATAATAATAATAATAATAATAATAATAATAATAATAATATTAATAATAATAATAATAATAATAATAATATTAATAATAATAATAAAAATAATAATAATAATAATAATAATAATAATAATAACAATAATAATAATAATACTAATAATAATAATAATAATAATAATAATAATAATAATAATAATATTAATAATAATAATAATAATAATAATAATAATAATAATAATAATAATAATAATAATAATAATAATAATAATAATAATAATAATAATAATAATAATAATAATAATAGTAATAATAATAATAATAGTAATAAAAATACTGATAATAATATTAATGACAATAATAATAAAAAAAATAATCATAATAATCGTAATAATAATAACAATAATGTATTAACAATTTCCTATTTGTGTGAAATTGCAAAAGGTTTTCAGCTTAAAGTTTGTTAAAATATTTAAAAGAACTTTAAAGTGTTAAAATGAGTTTTTCTCTTTATAAGTTTTCAATGGGAGATTTTCGTTTGTGTCATCGATTTAATTTCGCGCACAAGATAACTCCAAAAATTTTTTTTGCTTTCTGGCTGAACATGCTCTCTGCACCTAATATCTCAGTTTTAATCCAGGTCGTTTTCTCGTCCCATTTGTGACTTGCGTCTACTGATATGAGTAGCTTCTATGACCACAATTTTTTGGTATCCTGGCACTGATATATTATCTCTTATCAAAAGATGTCAGTGACCCACAGCATGTTGACCCACAAGTCAATCAACTCTTTAATACTCCGAAATTTTTGTGGTCATATGTCGAAAAGTTTGGCCGCCATAGGTGGAGCTGCATGCACAATAACTGAGTTCGTAGTTCACATAAAATTTCAGATTGCCATCAAAACTAAAATTCAGAGACAATAAGTTTGTTTGTAGTTTTCTCGTAAATTGAAGCTCACTTATTGTTTTTTGTAAAGCATCCCTGATGAATTCATTAGATCAGTTTTCAGGGTTTTGATTCGTTAACCAAATAGTTTTATTTTTTTTCGGAGTTTTGTCAAATATTTGCCATGTGCTGGTGTTTCTATAAATGCGGTGAACACTCCCTCCGTGAATAATATCTTTATGTTGGTTGGTGCACAGCTACGAAGCTTCAAGACATCCCCGTATCACTAACAACTAATTTTTTTAATGCTATTTTCTCTGTTGTTTATGTCTTAAGAGTTTAAATTGCAATTTTTGTCTGTCCTCATGATTGAGACTTCCAATTTTTTGTCCGATGAAGTTTCTGAGCAAACTATTGTTCATTACTTACAGTACAAATTATACCGTCTCCATACATTTCACTTTTCGTTTCTTTATCTATTTTATTGATTTTCTGACAATGAGAGCAATACCACACCACGTCTTTCATTCTGATGTAAAGTTGGTCAGCAAAATTTCGGCTTTTCTTCTGGACACATTTCTTGCAATTTTTACTTACAACTCTTTTTCCTCTGTAACTGACCAAAAATTTGGATTTTTCAAAGGCATTTGTCGAAAATCCACACAAAATTTTTGACAAAACTGGGCTAAACAGTGATCCAAATAATAAGAATTTTCCAAGGAATTTGACAAAATTCCGCACAGAATTATTTAAAAAGGCGGGCTAAACAGGATTTGGTTGTTTTTTCTAGAAAAATTGCTTGTAAATAGTACAATCATGTCAGTAACCGTTTCAAGTGCAATCGAATATAAATAGCATTTTTTCAGAATTAAAGTGCAATTGAATCTTCTAAGTTTAGTACAAAAAATAGTGTAAACGTAGATCTACCCATTATCAACCACCTCCAAGTCAACCGAACTGTTCAACCTCAAAAATTTCAGGTAAAAAATGCATCCAAGATATTTGCAGTAGACTAGCAAACAAAAAAAAACAAAAAAGTTAATCTGATAAAGACACAGTTCCCGGAGAATTTAGTTCGGCCACAACCAGTAAAACCGTCAAAAAATGTGAAAAATAGAAAAACGAAAAGAAAATTTGCCAAAAATTCTCAAATCTTCTCCAAACAATACTGGTTTTGGATAAAACAATTAATCTGTTTTAATTGTCCTATCTTGGTGGGCATATAGCTTTTACGCCCCTTTTCGTTAAATAGTAGCGTTGTAGATACTACGTCTCTTGTAGCTGGTGTCGTGAAAACACTTGGCTCCGAATCAAAAATAAGTCTAATGTGTGTAATGATATAACAAAATTTTTTCACATAGTTTCTGCATAACTCATGACATAGCTACTATCCGAGTAAAGAGTCTTTTGTAAAAAAGAGCAGAAAAAAATGAACTTGAGCAAATGAAAAATTTGATTAAAAGGAACTCCCTTGAAAAATTTGTGATAATCAAATGGTAGATAACTAATAGACCTTACAAAATTTAAGTTTAGAGTTGTATCGATTAAACTGGTTACGCTACAAAATATCTGTAACCGTTGAAAACCAAATCAAATTCAAAAACAGATATCGGAAAAACTTGTCGAACAAACTGAACAGTAAAATTACAGCCGATCGGCAAAATTACTTGCAAAACTGTCCTTCCTAAAACATTTCATAAAACTCTACGTTTTAACTAGCACGTATCATTTTTTTCCATGAGAGTATAAACTCCTTTTTTTGGATTCTTTCTTTTGGTTTCCTCCCCCTCCCCGAATATTGATTGCATATTTCCCCGTTTTTTATTTTCATGTTAAAGTCAGTTAATGATTGGGTTGCCATTAAGAATAACACCTAAGTCCAAAATAGGGCCGATCATCAAATGGCTCGGGCACACTTTTAAAGAATTCAACAAATACGTCAGGTCCTTATCAAAATTTTATCAAACCTTCATTCATAAGAGATACAACACAAGAAGATAATCTATATAGTGGCCCAATAAAAATTTTGAATGTGATCTTTGGGCTGCTAGGTGGTAATAAAAAGTAAGGAAAATGGTAACCAACATAATCAAGATGTACTGTATTTTTCGTATTCACTCTGCGTTTTCTGTATTCACATACAATTTTCTGTATTTACATTATGATAATGACTATGATTTTTTCCTCGTTTTTTTTTTCGCTGCAAAAGCAGGCAACCTTCAGAAAAAATTTTATTCGTAAAGTAAAACCAACAAAGATTTTCAAGAATAAAGTCTTCGACGATGAATGCAAAACATTTTTTACAGAGAACAGAAATTCTGGAGATTTTTACAATTGTGGAATTGACAAAATTTGGAATTTATTCGAATAAAATAGGAATAATTTAGAGGCAATAATTTCAAAAAACAACAGAATCAGGCCCATGGACGTTTTGCTTCTCACGGTAGTAAAGAGAAAAAATGAAACTTTATCAAGCAAATGAAGAATTGTAGACAAAACTTATTATCAACATATGCTTTTAGAAACTCATTCTAACAGATGATTACAAAAACGCTGGATGCTTCAATTACCCGTTTGTTGGAACGGATCTTACTCTGGTGATTAGAAAACTTTCAAACCAAAATCATCGGCTAACCCAAAATTTTTATGTAAAACCGAGGGTTGAGCGCTTGATATAATTAGGGAGCTGAACCTTCGTGATCACCTGGACAAAAGAGCATACGGATTTGTACAATTAGGATTGTCAATGATCTGTGTCATTGTTCTCATGCACAAAATCGATGAAAACAGCTTTTTAGTCCAATATAATGACAACTGTTTGCTGTTTTTGACAAACAAATAATATAAAACTGCCAAGCTTTATCTATAACGCCGTCGTGCCAATACAAAATTGTTTTTCAAGCAAATTGAGCGAATGGTAAATGATACCAAATCCGATTACTTTTGTTTTTGATTCCTAATGATGACTACAAACAAATATTCTAACAGATAATTAGAAACTAGCTGAATACTTCAAACACTCGTTTGTTAACACGGGTGTTTACAATAATGTTGAAAAATAAACATCGTGTACAAAGCTATTTGCTCAGGCAAAGTAGTTCAGTTTCGATAAAATAATCGAGGGATGCGCGATTAAATTTAATTAAAAATTAATTGAGAAAAGATTTTTTATGCACTAAAATCTGGACTTCATGAGGGAGGACAAAATCCAAACCCCTGCAGTTTTGATTTAGATCAAAACATTCCACTCATGACGTTTTGCTATACTCATAAGAATTTGTCAGAAAGGCCATTCATTCCAAAGGGATATTTCACGCTGTTTTTTAGACCTCTCCAAAACTATTGATTCTTATGACACCAGATGCTACTACTAAAATTCTGTTTAATTGGTTTCTCACAGAGTTCAATGTCACTCATGGAAGACGTTTTCTGAAAAGTTACAATGCATTCCTGTAAACGAAGTACACTTGTGCTGAAAAAGTGGCGTTCCGAAAAACAGTGCTTCATCCACTCCTTTTTAATATTTAGACCAATGATCTCATGCATAAGATTGGATGAAACAGCGTTTCAGTCCATAATGCTGATGACTATTTGCTATTTTTTTGGAAAAAAGCAAGTGGCACTGCAATTCGTTAAATAGGACAAAACCTTGCAAGAACAAATTGAGCTTCAAATTTCACGTCAATTGAGCTAATGTTGAAAGCTACTGAATCAGATTACATTTTTTTTCAAATATAATGCTAGATGTCACAATTTACCGGAATCAGTCTAACAAGACAACCAAAAATGAAAATTGAATGTAAATATCTCAGATTTGTACTCGCCTGGCGCTTAGAATTTGAAAGCCAAGCAAAAAACTGTTTCCAAAGGTGCCAATATATATAAAAACAATAAAAACAATTAGGATTCAGCTCCCCGCAAAATCTTTAAAATCTTTGAAAGCTTTACTAGAAATTCTTGTTTGTTCTCATCTGGTCTACCATAGCTTTTTCTTATTCGGTATGAGGAAAATTTGTTACATTCTCTGTAAAGGCAGATGAAAAAGAGTCTGAAAACAGTGTTTTTCCGCTCATTTATAAAGCTATTGTCTAAATTGGGATTATCAATGAAATGTCTGTGCAGTGACCAACGCATCCAGTAAAACTTTTACTCAACATTTTCGTCTACATCAGAGGCAACAAAAAAGCATTTGAGCAATGTCGTAGTGTCCTCATTGCTAAATATTAAATAACGAAAAGAATTAATCATATGATATGTCCAGGCCACAGATCATCCAATTTTCTAGGAAACTCATTTTTGCACCAAACTTTTATGAAATGGAACTCCTTACCATGTGCAATGTATTGTAGCATCACTAATTTTGTCCACTTCACCATCCCTCCTCTGTTCTCACTTTATTTTTGTTTTCACAAACTATTTTTTGTAGCCTATTTTGATATTCATTATGTTTTTTGTTCATTGAATTGATTACCATTGCGCTGAAAAAAAGCTCACCCCTCTGAAATATTTCTTCGTAATGTAAAACAAACAAAATGTTAATTGATAAATGGTTGGATGATGAAAGCAGATAAATTTTACAAAAAAAAAGACAAAAACATTAAAAGTTTTCACAAAAACATAAAAAAACACTGCAAAAGAACAAGAGAATCATGGTTCTAGCACTGAGGATATGCGACCTGAAGCCAAAGTCTGCCTAATCAAATGGTTGAGGTTAGCGTCATGCAATAATCTGTTTATGCTCCAGGGTTACGAAACACCGTGCCAGCTGTCTGACCTTACCAATTTAAGTCGCAAACCATTGAAATTCTTAGTTGCTTATCCGACTGATTCAGATTTATGTTTTTGCAGGGATTTAGAGAACTCGATTTAAACATTGAGTAGAAAACTTTTCCTTTAAATTGTTAAGGATTTTGAGTCCAAAAAGGACAAAATTTGAAAATGAGGATAGGAAAGAGTTTTCCGTAAACTGGCGTAGGTCAATTTGTTTTGTCAAGTGCCTCTGCAGACTGTTTTCTCTCATATTCTTATTCAAGCTAAGCCGTATTTGAAGATTGAGTCAACAACTTCATTGTCGAAGATCAGAACTAGGGTGCTATTTGCACCTTCTGCTGAAGCTAGAAAAGCGGGAAGAGCAAATATTCGCGTGAATGAGACACCAACACCACGCCTTGAAGAGGGCAAGACTGCTTGTAGAAACGCATTCTCAACAAAAGCTACATTTGTTGGCCAAACAACTGATTTCAGAAAATCCTGTTCTAAGGGACAGGGGCTCGTTCTACAAAAGTGGAGCAATTTTGACACCCTAAAACAAAATCAGGGGAGATGAAAATTGCAGTGCACATCTAGTTTATCATGAATTTCTATTTTTGCTGATCTTGTTTTCTGAGAGCAAATAACGCTGTTTCCTATTAGGGCGCCTAAGATGACAAGATCCTGGTCTTTTGCTGCAAATTTGGTTCCGGGGCATAATCTTGCAAATTATTTATCTATGTTAATTCTCTGAGCTTGAATTGGTTTTCCCAGAAATCACAACCAACATTTTTCAAAGTTAACACTCAAACCGAACTGTGCCACATAACATAAAATTTATTTTATATTTCTGAGCGCAATTTTAAAGTTATCAGCCAGATTGCCATCGTACAAGTACCATGTGTTGAGTTTTGACCTCATTTATTTAAGAGGAGCTTGTTTTCGGCGAAGAGTTGATACGCTCTCGCCCCCCCTGTTGAATTCTTTTCCTTGACAATATAATAGATTTTCCGTAACAAAGGAAGTTGGTTGACCATAGGCGGGGTATGTGTAGTTGTAAGCAATCAGTCTGACGTTGCAAACATATTTTAGCATTTTTTCCTTATTTAAGGAGTTGAAGGCATGTTTAAAACCTAGTTGCGGTTAAAAAAGTTAGCTTTGGGGAAGGTGTTTCCAGCAATTTTCTGAAAAGATGAGCTGCTATTTCTGCATACTCGTGAGTTTCCCAACCAACTTGGGTTTTACCTAAAAAAGTTTCAAGTGCGTCAATTGCTTTTGAGCCCACCATTTGGACACATTTCTACGTAATGCAGTAACAACCTATGTTTTGCAAATATCGCCGTAATTTTTCATTAGCGCAATCAAATTTTGCTTCAAAATAGAAGACTTTACTGTTTCAGATACAATGATGTCTGCAATCAGGTTCACCAGCTTCAGTAGACTTCTCAAAAACTCTAAATCTGAAAAACCCGTTAGATTTACAGTCATTTTTTTCGGAGGATGAACCATCAAGGCTGGCTCCGTAGCGGTTGGCGAAAATCACTAGGCTTTTGATAACAACGTGTTCTCTCCTGATAAGAATTCTGAAAAACCAGAAGAGGAAGCATTTATGTTCGACCCCTCTGGGTGTTTCTCCAACAATTTCATCTGTTGTACGGGAAAAAATTGTAGTCGGAACAAGTCAAGCGGATGCCGGCTCGTATGTTTTCTTCATCAGGTGTCACTGAAATCAGTTGAGCATGTTGTTCAATTTTATTGGTATTGTTTTTGGCGTGAAGTTTTGTACAATCAAACCCGGGGAGGGTGATCCTGTTAGCTCTAATAATCTAATATATGACTTCAACTTTTTTTCCAGCGCTTCTTGGTTGGCTTGGTAAACAATTAATTGACGCAAATAACGTAATCTATTCCTGAACATTGGAGAGTTCAACTCCAAACTCGTCAGTTCTGTCCATTATACAATTCACCAGATGGGCACGTGAGTCCTCAGGAACGCACTTGATAAAATGCACGATAACAATCATTTAAGGGTCAAGATGTTATCTGAGTGACCGGACTCACCGACAAGCTTTACATTCAAGCACTTTGGACATTTAACGCACTCACAATTTTCCAAATCTATTTGATTTAGGCCAGCGCAGATATTGAGATACCAGACATTACAACAATTGCATTGTATTCAACTCAAGATTCCTGATAATTTTGAACTGTTCTTTGCGTTGCCTAGCTGATAATATTTCTCGGGTAATATTGTAAAATGGTATAATGAAAAGAGGAATATGTGTCAGATAAAAAATAAAAACTAAAGTTAATGGGCTAATCTACGAGGTAAAAGTGGTGAAAACATTAGGAAAACATTAGGAAACCACGATCAAGGAAATGAGCTCACCCAAAACACTGATGGCCCGATTGTCGATAAGCTTCACTTCAAATTGCATCCCTGTTGGTCAGAGCACAACATTGAGTCCATTTTTTCAGCGACGTCAAAAAAACTCATATCTGTTTTTATAAAATTGTCACAATAATTAGGGAAAAGACAGTACCGGGAGAACATCACTTGGGAGGCAACTAGTCGGTTCGTCAAGAAGTATGAACAACAGGAACAGGGAAAAAACTCCAAAATCTGCAAACTTTTCTCAAAATGTATCCAAACGATTTTGGTTTTGAACAAAATAATGAATCTATTATGTTGGCCCTCTCTTGGCGAACATATAACTTTTACGCCCATTCTAACTAAATAGTAGCTTTCTAGAAATTACATCTTTTGAAGCTGGTGTCTTGAAAAACACTTGGCAACACACTAAATTGTATAAATGTCGCCACTGATATTTGTTTTCTGCATAACTTAACGCAAAGCTAGCTCTCAGGAAATTCTATGGTGGAAAGGAGCTGAAAAAAATTGGCTCAAATTGATAAAAGTTTGATCAGTTCTGTTTGGGTTGCTGGCAAACACCAAACCAAAATCTTCCTGGCATGGCTGACATGCTACCATTTCAACGGTTAGAGACACTTGCAGATTGATTTTGGAGTTTAAAGGTTTACAAATTTGAACAATGACAACTTTTTAGAACAAATTTCAGCAGCAGTCGCACAATCAGCTACTTCACGCTTCAAGTTTGCTATCGTCTTGATATCGTCCACATAGCAGAAACTATTGGATTTCTTTAATTGTTCGGTTTCAAAAGATACGACAGCTTTGATTTCAATAAAAATCCTCCAATACCTGATACTTCCAATTTATTGAGCATCCGCTTTTGTGGTACCAGATCGTACATCTTTGCAACATATAATTAGTGCATAATCAGTTAAGTAGATGATATATTGTACCGTCCTTATATACAAGCGTCATATTTGTTTTGCCCCAGGTCGGAATATAGTTTTTTGTTTACCATGGTTTGAAACATTAAGTTAAGAGGTTTTGCAAGGAACCCACAACAGTTTTTTAGGACATTGTTGCAAATATTACCTGGGCCGGTTGCCTTGCTTCCTCAAACTTCAGATCAGCCTTTCTGTTATCTTTTGGGAAATTCAACCTATTTCTAATGAAACACAAATTTGGTTGCGATTGATTGATGCTCACTGAATCATTAAAAGAAGTCCTAAAATTGCGTTGAAAGCATTCGTTTATTGTTTTCCACTTGCCAATAGAAAATCTTTTTTATCGAATGGTTACAGATATTAAGAGCTTGCTTCGTGCTTCTTATACTTACTAATCACTTCTATTTTACAATAAAACAACGGCACTGGAAAACCTCAGATTCAAAGTGGTAAAGATCTTGTCTACATTTTTCTGGCCATTTCGCTCCATCTTCTTTATATCAGGTGCTTGAGACAACTTGAGTTCTCTCTGATGTTCATTCAGCGTAATGGTTTCCGTCATTAGATGTGAAGAAAATTTTGATATCCATGGCTTCAATGTTGCACAAGGACTTTTCACTTTCGCGATAATATTTTTGATCTACTGCCAGAACCAATCGTACCACTGATCGCGCAATGGTTTTGGCTTCAAAAGTTTTCTTGGCAATGAAGATCAAGATTTGCAAGATGGTCTGAACCGTTTTTTTAATTGTTCAAGCAGAAGCTGAAGGTCGTCTCATTTCTATTAGCTCTCATCTTATAGTGCTGACCGTCAGTGAGAACCAAATCCAAACGCTGATTTTTCTTGTTGAACATTTCAGAGAGCCGTTCTCCAACAAAAGTTCAAAAACTGTGCTTTTGTAATGACACAAGGGTGACAAGTTTCCCAAGTTGGTCTCATAAAGGTTGAGGTCATCAGCGTTGAAAAAGAAGGTCGCTTCATGCGATACTTTCTCTTTTTTTAAATTTTGACACTGTTGTATTTACATTCGTTGTATTTGACACCAGTTGTATTTACATTCGTTTGGAGGATATAGACAGCAAAAATTGAAAAAAATATGCAAACTTTTCTCAAAATCTAAACGATTCTGGTTTTGAACAAAACAATGAATCTAATATGTTTGCCCTCTCTTGGTGAACATATAACTCTTACGCCCGTTCTCAGTAAATAGTAGCCTTCTAGATATTACATCTTTTGAAGCTGGTGTCTTGAAAAACACTTGGCACCACACTAAATTGTATAAATGTCGCCACTGATATATGTTTTCTGCATAACTTAACGCAAAGCTAGCTCTCAGGAAATTCTATGGTAGAAAAGAGCAGAAAAACAAAAAAAATTGGCTCAAATTGATAAAAGTTTGATCAGTTCTGTTTGGGTTGCTGGCAAACACCAAATCACAATCTTTCTGGCTTGGCTGACATGCTACCATTTCAACGGTTAGAGACACTTGCAGACTGATTTTGGAGTTTAAAGGTTTATAATCTTGAACATTGAGAACATTTTAGAACAAACTCAGCAGCAGTGGCACAATCAGCTACTTCACGTTTCCAATTTGCTATCGTCTTGATATCGTCCACATAGCAGAAAATATTGCTTTCCTTTAATTGTTCGGTTTCAAAAGATGAGACAAAATTGAATTCAATAAACATCCTCCAATACCTGATACAACCAATTTATTGAGCATTCGCTTTTGTGGTATCAGATCGTACATCTTTGCAACATATAATTAGCGCATAATCAGTTAGGTAGATGATAGATTGTCCAACTGAATTTTAAAAACATTAAAAAAGTCAATAATTGTAGCATTGTAGATCTAGCTCGGCAAAATTTAAACTGAGTCTTGTTCAACTAGTTTTCTCGCAACTAAAGAGTGACTCAAAAACTATTTTCACAAAATTTGAAGATTTTTTAGCGCACGCTGATAAGTCTGTAATCCTTAATATCCCTTCGACCACAGTCCTTATATACAAGCGTCACATTTGTTTTTCCCTAGGTCGGAATACAGTCTTTTGTTTACCGTGGTTTGAAACAGTAATTTAAGAGGTTTTGCAAGGAACCCACAACAGTTTTTTAGGATATTGTTGCAAATACTACCTGGGCCGGTTGCCTTGATTCCTCAAACCTCAGATCAACCTTTCTGTTATCTTTGGGAAATTCAACCTAATTCTATTGAAACACAAATTTGGTTGCGATTGATTGATGCTCACTTAATCATTAAAAGAACTCTTAAAATTGCGTTGTATATGTTCGTTTATTGTTTTCCACTTGCCACTAGAATATCTTTGTATCGAATGGTCACAGATATTAGGAGCTTGCTTCGTGCTTCATATACTTGCTAATTACTTCTATTTTACAATAAAACAACGGCATTGGAAAACCTCAGATTCAGAGTCGTAAAGACTTTGTCTACATTTTTCTGGCCATTACGCTCCATCTTCTTTATATCAGGTGCTTGAAACAACTTGAGTTCTCTCTGATGTTCATTCAGCGTAATGGTTTTCGTCGTTAGATGTGAATAAAATTTTGATATCCATGGCTTCAATGTTGCACAAGGACTTTTCACTTTCGCGATAAGAATTTTGATCTACTGCCAAAACCAATCGTACCACTGATCGCGCAATGGTTTTGGCTTCAAAAGTTTCCTTGGCAATGAAGATCAAGATTTGCAAGATGGTCTGAACCGTTTTTTTAATTATTCAAGCAGAAGCTGAAAGTCGTCTCATTTCTATTAGCTCTCATCTTATAGTGCTGACCGTCAGTGGGAACCAAATCCAAATGCTGATTTTTCTTGTTGAACATTTCAGAGAGCCGTTCTCCAACAAAAGTTCAAATCTGTGCTTTTGTAATGACACAAGGGTGACAAGTTTCCCAAGTTGGTCTCATAAAGTTTGAGGTCACCAGCGTTGAAAAAGAAGGTCGCTTCATGCGATACTTTCTCTTTTTTTAAATTTTGACACTGACTTCTCAAGATCAGCTGAGCACCAGTTGTATTTACATTCGTTTGGAGGATATAGACAGCAAAAATTGAAAAAAATATGCAAACTTTTCTCAAAATCTAAACGATTCTGGTTTTGAACAAAACAATGAATCTAATTTGTTTGCCCTTTCTTGGTGAACATATAACTTTTACGCCCGTTCTCAGTAAATAGTAGCCTTCTAGATATTACATCTTTTGAAGCTGGTGTCTTGAAAAACACTTGGCACCACACTAAATTGTATAAATGTCGCCACTGATATATGTTTTCTGCATAACTTAACGCAAAGCTAGCTCTCAGGAAATTCTATGGTAGAAAGGAGCAGAAAAACAAAAAAAATTGGCTCAAATTGATAAAAGTTTGATCAGTTCTGTTTGGGTTGCTGGCAAACGCCAAATCACAATCTTTCTGGCTTGGCTGACATGCTACCATTTATACGGTTAGAGACACTTGCAGACTGATTTTGGAGTTTAAAGGTTTATAATCTTGAACATTGAGAACATTTTAGAACAAACTCAGCAGCAGTGGCAAAATCAGCTACTTCACGTTTCCAATTTGCTATCGTCTTGATATCGTCCACATAGCAGAAAATATTGCCTTCCTTTAATTGTTCGGTTTCAAAAGATAAGACAAAATTGAATTCAATAAACATCCTCCAATATCTGATACTTCCAATTTATTGAGCATTCGCTTTTGTGTTATCAGATCGTACATCTTTGCAACATATAATTAGTGCATAATCAGTTAGGTAGATGATAGATTGTCCAACTGAATTTTAAAAACATTAAAAAAGTCAATAATTGTAGCGTTGCAGATCTAGCTCGGCAAAATTTAAACTGAGTCTTGTTCAACTAGTTTTCTCGCAACTAAAAGTGACTCAAAAACTATTTTCACAAAATTTGAAGATTCTATAGCGCACGCTGATAAGTCTGTAATCCTTAATATCCCTTCGACCACCGTCCTTATATACAAGCGTCACATTTGTTTTTCCCTAGGTCGGAATACAGTCTTTTGTTTACCGTGGTTTGAAACAGTAATTTAAGAGGTTTTGCAAGGAACCCACAACAGTTTTTTAGGATATTGTTGCAAATACTTCCTGGGACGGTTGCCTTGATTCCTCAAACCTCAGATCAACCTTTCTGTTATCTTTGGGAAATTCAACCTATTTCTATTGAAACACAAATTTGGTTGCGATTGATTGATGCTCACTGAATCATTAAAAGAACTCTTAAAATTGCGTTGTATATATTCGTTTATTGTTTTCCACCTGCCACTAGAATATCTTTGTATCGAATGGTCACAGATATTAGGAGCTTGCTTCGTGCTTCATATACTTGCTAATTACTTCTATTTTACAATAAAACAACGGCATTGGAAAACCTCAGATTCAGAGTCGTAAAGACTTTGTCTACATTTTTCTGGCCATTACGCTCCATCTTCTTTATATCAGGTGCTTGAAACAACTTGAGTTCTCTCTGATGTTCATTCAGCGTAATGGTTTTCGTCGTTAGATGTGAATAAAATTTTGATATCCATGGCTTCAATGTTGCACAAGTACTTTTCACTTTCGCGATAAGAATATTGATCTACTGCCAAAACCAATCGTACCACTGATCGCGCAATGGTTTTGGCTTCAAAAGTTTCCTTGGCAATGAAGATCAAGATTTGCAAGATGGTCTGAACCGTTTTTTTAATTATTCAAGCAGAAGCTGAAAGTCGTCTCATTTCTATTAGCTCTCATCTTATAGTGCTGACCGTCAGTGAGAACCAAATCCAAACGCTGATTTTTCTTGTTGAACATTTCAGAGAGCCCTTCTCCAACAAAAGTTCAAAAACTGTGCTTTTGTAATGACACAAGGGTGACAAGTTTCCCAAGTTGGTCTCATAAAGGTTGAGGTCACCAGCGTTGAAAAAGAAGGTCGCTTCATGCGATACTTTCTCTTTTTTTAAATTTTGACACTGACTTCTCAAGATCAGCTGAGCACCAGTTGTATTTACATTCGTTTGGAGGATATAGACAGCAAAAATTGAAAAAAATATGCAAACTTTTCTCAAAATCTAAACGATTCTGGTTTTGAACAAAACAATGAATCTAATTTGTTTGCCCTCTCTTGGTGAACATATAACTTTTACGCCCGTTCTCAGTAAATAGTAGCCTTCTAGATATTACATCTTTTGAATCTGGTGTCTAGAAAAACACTTGGCACCACACTAAATTGTATAAATGTCGCCACTGATATATGTTTTCTGCATAACTTAACGCAAAGCTAGCTCTCAGGAAATTCTATGGTAGAAAGGAGCAGAAAAACAAAAAAAGTTGGCTCAAATTGATAAAAGTTTGATCAGTTCTGTTTGGGTTGCTGGCAAACACCAAATCACAATCTTTCTGGCTTGGCTGACATGCTACCATTTCAACGGTTAGAGACACTTGCAGACTGATTTTGGAGTTTAAGGGTTTATAATCTTGAACATTGAGAACATTTAAGAACAAACTCAGCAGCAGTGGCACAATCAGCTACTTCACGTTTCTAATTTGCTATCGTCTTCATATCGTCCACATAGCAGAAAACATTGCTTTCCTTTAATTGTTCGGTTTCAAAAGATAAGACAAAATTGAATTCAATAAACATCCTCCAATACCTGATACTTCCAATTTATTGAGCATTTGCTTTTGTGGTATCAGATCGTACACCTTTGCAACATATAATTAGTGCATAATCAGTTAGGTAGATGATAGATTGTCCAACTGAATTTTAAAAACATTAAAAAAGTCAATAATTGTAGCGTTGCAGATCTAGCTCGGCAAAATTTAAACTGAGTCGTGTTCAACTAGTTTTCTCGCAACTATAGAGTGACTCAAAAACTATTTTCACAAAATTTGAAGATTTTATAGCGCACGCTAATAAGTCTGTAATCCTTAATATCCCTTCAACCACCGTCCTTATATACAAGCGTCACATTTGTTTTTCCCCAGGTCGCAATACAGTCTTTTGTTTACCGTGGTTTGAAACAGTAGTTTAAGAGGTTTTGCAAGAAACCCACAACAGTTTTTTAGGATATTGTTGCAAATAGTACCTGGGCCGGTTGCCTTGATTTCTCGAACCTCAGATCAACCTTTCTGTTATCTTTGGGAAATTCAACCTATTTCTAATGAAACACAAATTTGGTTGTGATTGATTGATGCTCACTGAATCATTAAAAGAACTCTTATAATTGCGTTGTTTATATTCGTTTATTGTTTTCCACTTGCCACTAGAATATTTTTGTATCGAATGGTCACAGATATTAAGAGCTTGCTTCGTGCTTCATATACTTGCTAATTACTTCTATTTTACAATAAAACAACGGCATTGGAAAACCTCAGATTCAGAGTCGTAAAGACCTTGTCTATTTTTTTTCTGGCCATTACGCTCCGTCTTCTTTATATCAAGTGCCTGAGACAACTTGAGTTCTCGCTGATGTTCATTCAGCGTAATGATTTTCGTCATTAGATGTGAAGAAAATTTTGATATCCATGGCTGCAATGTTGCACAAGGACTTTTCACTTTCGTGATGAGAACTTTGATCTACTGCCAAAACCAATCGTACCACTGATCGCGCAATGGTTTTGGCTTCAAAAGTTTTCTTGGAAATGAAGATCGGGATTTTGATTTGTATGCAAGATGGTCTGAACCATTTTTTTAAATAATCAAGCAGAAACTGAAAGTCGTCTCACATCTATCAGCTCTCATCAAATAGTGCTGACCGTCAGTGAGAAGCAAACCCACTTGCTGATTTTTCTTGTTGAACATTTCAGAGAGCCGTTCTCCAACAAAAGTTCAAAAATTGAGCTTTTGTAATGACACAAGGGTAAAATTTTTCGCAACTTGGTCTAATATAAGTTGACGTCACCAGCGGTGAAAAGGGAGGTCACCTCATGTGATACTTTCTCTTTTTTTAATTTTGACACTGACTTCTCAAGATCAGCTGAGCACCAATTGTATTTACATTCGTTTGGAGGATATAGACAGCAAAGAATGAAGTCAACCTTGTTGCTTCTTTTTTCGAGATACCGAACTCTTCAACTTTCTGCTTGATGTGAATCCAAAATTTCCAAAAATGATGAGGTGTCAGGAACATCGGGTTTTAGCCACGTTTCAGTAGGACACAAGAAATTGTGAATACTCACTTGAACGCAATTTGAAAATTTCATATTCCTCTCAATTTCCAGATTCTTTGCACATCAAATGTTAGCACTTCTTTGACTCTGTCGTGTCAATGGTTCAATTTTGGAGCTAGTTACCAACATTGAATAATGGGCTTTTAAGCGCTTGGTTTTTTACTGCCTGCTCTCGTTGTATGCGGCTCAATCAATATATGCATCAACCTCTTTTTTACAATTCTTCTTCTTTCGGTTGTTTCCATAGCCCATCTTTTCTTAATTGCAAGTCCAGGTTTCTTATACGAAAATCTCTAGATGAGTAACATGCAGTAACAAAACGACGAACAATTTGATTGTTTTACGCATTTTCCTTGAGTTATTTCCATTCGGCACGTTGGTTTCATTGTTGATAAATAATCAATTTTGCAGATAATTGAAAGATCACTGAAGCGTTGTCTGCCTTCAGTCTGAAAACCGCTGTTGTTTTGCAACACCGTCCTGTGAACTGAGTTAGCATCTTAGATACTTGAAATCCTCAACGCTATCAAATTGGTACCAGAAGCATTCTTCGCATAGAGAGAAGAACTTCTAAAAGCTCTTACTTCCAGGTATAATAGTCTCATAAACTTCATTAGCTGTAATCACATACTGATTATCGTGAAGGAGAAGCAAATCCAATTGATGTTTTTTTCTAGTTGAACAAATCCGGAGAGCCGTTTTTCGAAGAATCTCCTGAAATTTTGTTGTGACACATGGGAGACATGTTTCCACAGTTGGACTGAGATAGGTTTGGGTGACCGATGATGATAACGAAAATTGCTTCATGAGATACTATCTGTGCTTTTGATTTTGATACTATCGTCTCAAGATCAGCTGAGCATCAATTGTTTTTACGGTCGATTTGAGGATATAGACTGCACATAATGAATTCGTAATGCAGTGTTATCTTTAGAAAACTCAGCTTATTTATAAGGAAATTGAAATTTTTTTGCGATTGATCTTTGTTCACTGATTCATTAAAAGCACTAATGAAAAATGCGTTGAATGCATTCATTTTTTGTCTCTTACTTTCCACTAAAAAATCTTTGTATCGAATGCTCACAAGATTAAGGGCTTGTGACGCATGGGCGACTTGTTTCCTTGTTGGTCTAAGTTAAGTTGAGGTCACCACTAATGATAATGGAGGTGGCTTTATGAGATCCAATCTCTGCGTTTAGTTTTGACATATATTCTTCTCAAGATCAGCTAAGCATCAATTGTTTTACGATCATTTTGAAGATATAGACTGCAGAGAATGGATTCTTAAAGCAATGTATTCTTCAACTCTGAGCCTGATTTAAAAAAGGCTCTCAATTGGTATCAACATTCCTCCCTGGCTAGTCCTGCTTTTTACTGGTTTTTGTTGGCCTTTTCTTTTTATAGCCGAACTTTTCATTAATAAAGAAGTTTTAGGAACATTGGGTGTTAGCCACGTTTTGTCAAAGCATATAAAATTGTAACTAATCACTTCAACGTAATTTGAATATTTTTCACGCTTTTCGGATTTGAGGATGCTTCGCACAATAAATGTTAGCATTTCATTGAAACTGTCGTGTCAATATCTCTGTGTTGGAGCTTGTCAGCAATCTTGGCTAATAGTCTTTTCTGCGCTCGGTTCTTGCTGCCTGCTCCCGTTGTTTGCTGCCTGTGCAAAAACTGTAACCCTATTTCGAAACTATCTCATTTATAACGATCAACAAGGGTGCTTCAACCCGTGCATTGCAGAAGCCTGAACTACTACTACTACTACTACTACTGCTACTACTACTACTACTACTACTACTACTACTACTACTACTACTACTACTACTACTACTACTACTACTACGACTACTACTACTACTACTACTACTACTACTACTACTACTACTACTACTACTACTACTACTACTACTACTACTACTACTACTACTACTACTACTACTACTGTTTCAACACTTTAATTCCAAATATGAAATGAAGGCACGGTTGGCAACAAATACAAACAAAACAAGAAGAGTTATTTGTTTGGTTATTCTGTGAAGTGCTGTACAACGAAATTGTTGAAGGCATTCTTTGACCCGGTTGCTGCTTTCTCCTGCAATCTGGTGAACGATACTTTGTTTCGTACACAGTCTCCTTCGATTTGACTCATCCACGTTTTCCGTTGCCCCCCAGGAGCGCGTCTAGCATGGACGTATTGATCGGGCGGGTCCCAATCGAAGGCACTGCGGGCTAATCTTCCTGGTTCCATTCTCTGGATGTGTCCGTACCATTTTATCCGTTTGAGCATGATCATCGTGGATAGTTGGGGCATTCGTGATCTTGACATAATTTCTTCGTTCGTTGCTTTCTCCAGATATGACACACGTAGAATTCTCCGAAGACAACCACAGTGGAAACTCTCAAGTTTTCTCTCCATTAATTTCGAAAGAGTCCAAGTCTCTGAGCAGTACAGCACGGCTGATAAAACGAGTGCTTTGTACAAATTGCACTTGAGGTGCACGCTGAGCTGCTTGCTCTTCCAGAGATTTTGGAAGTTAGCAAACCGTTGTCTACCTTCTGCAAGTTTGCAATTGACTTCCTGCAGGTCTCCATGCTTGAGGCTGACATATGATCCGAGATACTTGAACGCTTCTATGTTTTCAAACTCGTTTCCGAGAACATCTTGTACCTAACACGCGTGTGGCAACTGCTTTAGTTTTGCCACAGTATCTCGATTGGTGAACTTTTCGGCCATTGACTGTTTTGAACTTTCTTTCACACTTGTCACAGGTAAGGCTCGCCTCTAGTTGCTCGAACTTTGACTTGTCGACGACATTCTTTGACAAACCGGCTTTGCAGAATCTTGTTTGGTGCACTTTGCGTCCGGTAACTGTACTGAATTGCCGCTGACAATTCTGACATCTTAAAGACTCTTGGTCAGCCACCACTGACAGACTCTCATTTTCTAGCGACTCTGAATCTGCTACCGCAGATTGTTGTTGTGAAGCTACCAACGCTGGCTTAGCCACCGCTAAGCTTTTCAATCTTAGCTTCCGGCCATCTTGTGTTTCGAACCAGCCCGCTTTCTTTTTCGTTCCCAGCAGCACCTCCGTGCTGATGGTTAGTCGTGACTGGCTAGATGTCTCGGCCAGGAGTCCTAGTTTGCCTTTATGTGTTCCAGTGAGTATCTCCACGTTCTGTTGGATACTAGGCACTGCAACAACATTTGGGCTGTCGCATTTTACGCCCATATTCTTTGTTTTGGCCACATTAATCTTCAGACCAGCGACTTCCGCAAGGGCCTCGATTCGATGTAGGTTTTCTTGCACCTCACTGTCTGAGACCCCCACGAGAGCAACATCATCAGCAAAATCTAAGTCAGCCACCAATCTCACAATGTCTAATCCTCCATGCACCGAGTTAGCCAAAATGTAGTTGATGACAAGGCCGAATAGGATTGGGGACCACACATCACCCTGCCTAACGCCCGTTCTGACATCAAATAAGCGTCCTTTCTCACCTTCGGCTTTGACTCGACATTTGAATCCATCATAGCTGTTTCTTATGATGTTTATCACTTTTTGCGGAGGACCATAGTGTTTCATTATCTGGTACATCTGCTCACGATCGACAGAATCGAATGCCGCTAACAAAAGCTGATATCCAATTGAAACGCCATTGATTTCTCTATTATTTGACGCAGGGCAAAGAGTTGATCGGCGCATCCTCTGCTTTTTCTAAAGCCGCACTGCTCTTCCCTTAAGACGCGGTCCACTGAATATTTGCATCGATTGAGAATAACGGAAGCGAACACTTTGCCTGGTACTGACAATAGAGAGATCCCTCGGTGGTTCGAACACTCTGACCTCTTTCTTTTACTCTTGTATAATGGGACAATTTCTGCTACCTTCCAGTCATCGGGCAGAACTTCCGTCGACCAACACTTATCTATGATGTCCCAGAGCCACTCGACAATACCCTTGTGTGCTTTCAACATCTCACAGGAAATGTTATCGGGTCCACTTGCCTTGCCATTCTTCAACCTGCGGACAGCTTCAAGCACTTCTTCAAATCGAATTGGGCTCAGGTCAATCGACAAGCTTTCAGCTGCTTCTTCGGGATCCAATCTCGTACTGCAACTGGATGTTGAGGGATTCAGGAGTTGACTAAAATGTTCCGTCCAGCGTTCAAGTCGTTCCTCTTTCGTCCGTAAGTTGACGCCAGTGCTTGAAACTAATTTGGTCAACTGGGGACTCCAGTTTCGGCAAATCTGCTGTGATGCCCCAAAAACCTCCTTCAAGTTGCCTCTGTCCGCAAAGCTCTGCACTTCCTGGCCTTTGCGTTCAAGCCATGCCCGTTTGTCTGCACGTAGAGCTTTTCTGACTTCCTTACAGCAGTTTGTGAACTCTAACAACGCCAACGCGCTGCTGTGTTTCTTCAACTGTAGATCAGCTCGTTTCCGGATAAGTTCCAGAGAATCTGGAGAAATCCAAGGTTTGTTCACTCGCTTGTCCGGAAGGAGGCATTTCACTGCTGCTTGGTTCAGGGCTTTTCGAAAATTGTCCCATGACTGCTCTGTATTCTCGAAATCGCCGCTCTTATCAAGATGTAACTTGACCTCCTGCGTGAATAAGTCACGCGTTGTTTTATCTTGCAGCTTTGCAGAACTGATTCTGGGCGTGAAACATGGCTTTTTAGACACAAGTTTCATAGATACTTCCGCAATGACCAGTTCATACTACTACTACTACTGCTACTACTACTGCTACTACTACTACTACTACTACTACTACTACTACTACTACTACTACTACTACTACTACTACTACTACTACTACTACTACTGCTACTACTACTACTACTACTACTACTACTACTACTACTACTACTACTACTACTACTACTACTACTTATAACACTAATACTACTACTACTACTACTACTACTACTACTACTACTACTACTACTACTACTACTACTACTACGGCATTTCTGAATTTGGACCACCAAATCCACGGATTTAGCATACCCCCGCGAACAATGAAAACGCGTTCCGGGTCCAAAACACATGCCATAACGTGATAGGTCAACGTATTTGTAGCTCAAAAATTGAAAAAAGCCCCGAAAAAACAGTTCATAGGACCATTTTTAAGTTGATCGAAAATTTTTCAAATTTTTTTTTTGCAAATTTTGGTATTTTTTTACACTTTTTCTCACAATTTTTCCAAAAAAATTGCATTCTGAATAAAGTACGGCTCACGCACAATCCGTAGCAAATTGATTGATGGTTTTAAATTGAATATTCGAGGATTTATGAACCGAGCGGAGTAGGGTACCAAAAGCGGCCAAACACCACAAAAACTGCGAAATCCAGAAAATGCATTTTCTCCGCAAATACACGTTCTTTTGCAAAAATTTTTGATATGTGTCCTGTCGGAGTACTTTAAAGCATATTTGGTATTTGCAAGATAGTGCGTAGTCTTTTTAGAAACGACCGTTTTTTCAGCTTTTGATTCAGGTTTGTACTAGTAGACCTCACCTGCAAAACCCAAGGATCCAAAAATAAGTGGTTTGGCAAAAATCATCATAGAAACCTGAAATTTTGCATGTGCCTTCCCTTTAGTACAACAAACTCATATGCAAAGTTTTGAAACAAATGATCTTATTGATTTTGAGAAAAAAGGGTTGAAAAAAAAGCGTTCTTAATTTGGGAGGCGGAAGTTTCCCTTAGTCTGGCCACTTCAGCATTTCTCCTGAACCCATGAGAATTTGCCACTAAAACAACTCATTTGAAAGTCGAGATTTTAGGCACATGCCGGAGACAAATGCGGCCATTAAAAAAATGCCATTGACAGTTTTTTTTTTTTTAAGAAGTTGTGTTGATGTCAATTTCGAAATCAGACCGTTCATCAGAAAACTTGAGGCCATTTCAAAGCAATAGTTATTTAACTTTTAAAAAAGCTGCCTTTGATTGCTGCTGTAATGCAGTGATGGTCTCCTTAAAAAACAGACCTACAAGTTCTAGAAGGGGGCAAATTGAAACAATTTTTCTGCAAGGAAGTCCTAGAATTTTTCATTTTTGAATGATCACTGACACTGACTTAATTCGTTCTACGCCTCGTTTTTTGCAGCGATCAGGTATTTGTTTTTACCGGGATGAGGCTAAAGTAAAAAAAATCTGTAAAAAACGTTTTTGGTGATATTTAGAGCTTTTGATTGCATCAGCGAAATTTTTCTGAATTTGGGTATGGAAAATTATTCCAATTCCAATCGGCTTATATAAAAATACTCTAGGTACTCTAAACGTACCTAAATGGTCCAAAAGCGCATTTTTTATAATCTTAGCAGATTTGTCTGCAAATGGCATTGAAAAAAAAAATGAACCAATGGTTCTGCTTTTATATAAGTATTCGCATTTACTGCAAATCTATAAATCAAAAATATTTCAATTTGCTTTTCTCTAATCAATCCTGTACTTGAGATCTTCTACGCAAAAATTGGACACAAACAAATATGTCCACGTCAACTACAATGTAGGAGCTTTGCAACGATATGTGTTTCATTTGGTTAGTTATTCAATTAACATCCAATATCTTTACTTTTTACAAAAATTTTTAGAAATCAGCACGAAAAATGACAGTTTTGAAAAAAAGTGATACTTACAGCCCTCTTACGATCCCAATTAGCTAATGGTTGCAACAAAGGGATTCTTGTCTTCAAAGTGGACTATATATCAATTCACTTGAGTGATTATTCGTTGAGAAATTTTACATCATATACAAATCGAAATTTCAACTCGCTGACCAGTGCTTCTAGGAGACATAAACGCACCTAAACGGTCAAAAAGTGCCCGTTTCTTTTTCCTTGCGCAATTGTCTACACAAAAGCTTTTCAAAACTTTATATAGGGTCATTGTACCAGTCTTAAAAGTGGGCGGACTCAGCCACTATTTACCAAGTCATAATAGCTTCGATTTTTCTTTTATCTTTGAAGCCACTTTAGGTACCCTTGAAGCAATCGTTTACAAAAAATAAAACATACGACTGCAAAGCCTATCTAAAATGCATTAAAATGAGCTATAAAGAACGCAAATTGAGCTAATATTTGTTACGTTCTGAGTAAAACAAACAAACATCGAATCTTGTCTATTTTGGGCCTAAGCGTTTGAAGGGTCGTTTCATGGTCAAAGCGGTCAAAAAACGCATGTTATATTATCATCGCGCAATTTTGTAAACAAGATCTTTTCGAAACTTTATATAGAGCTATTGTACTATTAAAAAAAATGGGTAGACTTAGCCAATATTTACCAAGTCATAAACGACTCGATTTTTCTTTTATGTTTGATGCCAATTTAGGTACCCTTGAGGCTTTTATTCATAAGAGTAAAAAAAATGGCTGCAAGTCCTACTTTATGAGCTTTAAAATGAGCTATATATGAAGCAATGTAAAACAATATTTGTTACCTTTTCAAAAAAAACAATCACTAGTTCTATCTTGCCTTTTTTGGACCTAAGCGTTCAAAGAGGCGTTTCATGTTCAAAGCGGCCAAAAAATGCCTGTTTTATTATCTTCGCCCAATTTTCAATACAAAAAAATTTCAAAAATTTATATACTGCAATAATGTCGATCTTAAAATTGGTCAAAAATACTCTCAGGATGACAGAATAGATAGAAAACTTGAAAATATTTCGTTTCTCCAGGTATTTTTGCTTCCTAGAGCAAAAGTTTAGAGAAAGAAAGTGCAAATTTATTGTTTTAATATAATCTCCCACATTGAAGAAGTTCAAAAATACAATTTTTAACTCATTGGACGCCTATTTATACACCACATGATGACAGAATACATAGAATCCTTGAAATTCGTTTCTCCAGGTATTTTTCTCCCTAAAGCAATGTTTTTCCGCAAAAAGCCTGGAATTTTTTATTAGCGCAAAATGACGCACGCAAAAGAGGTTTGTGATGAGGGGTCAAAAAAAAATCCCCAGTGGGCCAAATGGCCCACTGGGGATTTTTTTTTATGTTTTTTGCAAATAATTTTTTTCTAAAAATAGGCAATTTATCAATTGAAACTGAGTTTCGGTGCAAAAATTTGACACTTGAAGGAAATTGGTGGTTAGCAAATATTTTTGCAAGGCAATTTGTTTTCCTGGAAAGCCAAAATGTTTGAGATAAAACAGTGATATTGTGCAAACAGTTCTTCAAAAATGGATCTCATTGAAAAATTTTTCGAAAACTTTTGTGAAAAGAGTGTTTTTACAAATCGCCAAATGCATGAAACGCTAATGTAACAAAACACTTGAAAATCAAAAAGAACAGACTAATCCAATTGCAGCCGGAACTTCCAAAAAAACGCAAAAAACGTTGTTTTTTAGTTGTTTTTTTAATAGGAACAATATTTTTTTTCACGGCTCTCCACGTCAAAACGAAATACGGCTGTCTTTCCGTAATACGCCTGGAATTTTTTATTAGCGCAAAATGACGCACGCAAAAGAGGTTTGGGATGAGGGGTCAAAAAAATCCCCACTGGGCCAAATGGCCCACTGGGGATTTTTTTTATGTTTTTTGCAAATAATTTTTTTTCTAAAAGTAGGCAATTTATCAAGTGAAACTGAGTTTCGGTGCAAAAATTTGACATTTGGAGGAAACTGGCGGTTAGCACATCTTCTCTGAAGGCCATTTCTTTTCCTGGAAAGCCAAAATGTTTGAGATAAAACAGTGATATCGTGCAAACAGTTCTTCAAAAAAGGATCTCATTGAAAAATTTTTCGAAAACTTTTGTGAAAAGAGTAACTTTACAAATCGCCAAATGCATGAAACGCTAATGTAACAAAACACTTGAAACTCACAAATAACAGACTAGTCCAATTGCAGCCAGAACTTCCAAAACAACGCAAAAAACATTGTTTTTTTTAATAGGAACAATATTTTTTTTCACGGCTCTCCACGTCAGAACGAAATACGGCTGTCTTTCCGTAATACGCCTGGAATTTTTTATTAGCGCAAAATGACGCACGCAAAAGAAGTTTGGGATGAGGGGTCAAAAAAAAATCCCCAGTGGGCCAAATGGCCCACTGGGGATTTTTTTAATGTTTTTTGCAAATAATTTTTTTTCTAAAAGTAGGCAATTTATCAAGTGAAACTGAGTTTCGGCGCAAAAATTTGACACTTGGAGGAAACTGGCGGTTAGGACATCTTCTCTCAAGGCCATTTCTTTTCCTGGAAAGCCAAAATGCTTGAGATAAAACAGTGATATCGTGCAAACAGTTCTTCAGAAAAGGATCTCATTGAAAAATTTTTCGAAAACTTTTGTGAAAAGAGTGTTTTTACAAATCGCCAAATGCATGAAACGCTAATGTAACAAAACACTTGAAACTCACAAATAACAGACTAATCCAATTGCAGCCGGAACTTCCAAAAAACGCAAAAAACGTTGTTTTTTAGTTGTTTTTTTAATAGGAACAATATTTTTTTTCACGGATCTCCACGTCAAAAAGAAATACGGCTGTCTTTCCGTAATACGCCTGGAATTTTTTAGTAGCGCAGAATGACGCACGCAAAAGAGGTTTGGGATGAGGGGTCAAAAAAAAAAATCCCCAGTGGGCCAAATGGCCCACTGGGGATTTTTTTAATGTTTTTTGCAAACCATTTTTTTCTAAAAGTAGGCAATTTATCAAGTGAAACTGAGTTTCGGTGCAAAAATTTGACATTTGGAGGAAACTGGCGGTTAGCCGATCTTCTCTCAAGGCCATTCGTTTTCCTGTAAAGCCAAAATGTTTGAGATAAAACAGTGATATAGTGCAAACAGTTCTTCAAAAAAGGATCTCATCGAAAAATTTTTCGAAAACTTTTGTGAAAAGAGTAACTTTACAAATCGCCAAATGCATGAAACGCTAATGTAACAAAACACTTGAAACTCACAAATAAACGACTAATCCAATTGCGGCCAGAACTTCCAAAAAGCCGCAAAAAACGTTGTTTTTTTAGTTGTTTTTTTATTAGGAACAATATTTTTTTTCACGGCTCTCCACGTCAAAACGAAATACGGCTGTCTTTCCGTAATACGCCTGGAATTTTTTATTAGCGCAAAATGACGCACGCAAGAGAGGTTTGGGATGAGGGGTCAAAAAAAAATCCCCAGTGGGCCAAATGGCCCACTGGGGATTTTTTTAATGTTTTTTGCAAATCATTTTTTTCTAAAAGTAGGCAATTTATCAAGTGAAACTGAGTTTCGGTGCAAAAATTTGACATTTGGAGGAAACTGGCGGTTAGCCGATCTTCTCTCAAGGCCATTTCTTTTCCTGGAAAGCCAAAATGTTTGAGATAAAACAGTGATATCGTGCAAACAGTTCTTCAAAAAAGGATCTCATTGAAAAATTTTTCGAAAACTTTTGTGAAAAGAGTGTTTTTACAAATCGCCAAATGCATGAAACGCTAATGTAACAAAACACTTGAAACTCACAAATAACAGACTAATCCAATTGCAGCCGGAACTTCCAAAAAACGGAAAAAACGTTGTTTTTTAGTTGTTTTTTTAATAGGAACAATATTTTTTTTCACGGCTCTCCACGTCAAAACGAAATACGGCTGTCTTTCCGTAATACGCCTGGAATTTTTTATTAGCGCAAAATGACGCACGCAAAAGAGTTTTGGGATGAGGGGTCAAAAAAAATCCCCAGTGGGCCAAATGGCCCACTGGGGATTTTTTTTATGTTTTTTGCAAATAATTTTTTTTCTAAAAGTAGACAATTTATCAAGTGAAACTGAGTTTCGGTGCAAAAATTTGACATTTGGAGGAAACTGGCGGTTAGCCGATCTTCTCTCAAGGCCATTCGTTTTCCTGTAAAGCCAAAATGTTTGAGATAAAACAGTGATATAGTGCAAACAGTTCTTCAAAAAAGGATCTCATCGAAAAATTTTTCGAAAACTTTTGTGAAAAGAGTAACTTTACAAATCGCCAAATGCATGAAACGCTAATGTAACAAAACACTTGAAACTCACAAATAAACGACTAATCCAATTGCGGCCAGAACTTCCAAAAAGCCGCAAAAAACGTTGTTTTTTTAGTTGTTTTTTTATTAGGAACAATATTTTTTTTCACGGCTCTCCACGTCAAAACGAAATACGGCTGTCTTTCCGTAATACGCCTGGAATTTTTTATTAGCGCAAAATGACGCACGCAAGAGAGGTTTGGGATGAGGGGTCAAAAAAAATCCCCAGTGGGCCAAATGGCCCACTGGGGATTTTTTTTAATGTTTTTTGCAAAATAATTTTTTTTCTAAAAGTAGGCAATTTATCAAGTGAAACTGAGTTTCGGTGCAAAAATTTGACATTTGGAGGAAACTGGCGGTTGGCACATCTTCTCTCAAGGCCATTTCTTTTCCTGGAAAGCCAAAATGTTTGAGATAAAACAGTGATATCGTGCAAACAGTTCTTCAAAAAAGGATCTCATTGAAAAATTTTTCGAAAACTTTTGTGAAAAGAGTAACTTTACAAATCGCCAAATGCATGAAACGCTAATGTAACAAAACACTTGAAACTCACAAATAACAGACTAGTCCAATTGCAGCCAGAACTTCCAAAACAACGCAAAAAACATTGTTTTTTTTAATAGGAACAATATTTTTTTTTCACGGCTCTCCACGTCAGAACGAAATACGGCTGTCTTTCCGTAATACGCCTGGAATTTTTTATTAGCGCAAAATGACGCACGCAAAAGAGTTTTGGGATGAGGGGTCAAAAAAAATCCCCAGTGGGCCAAATGGCCCACTGGGGATTTTTTTTATGTTTTTTGCAAATAATTTTTTTTCTAAAAGTAGACAATTTATCAAGTGAAACTGAGTTTCGGTGCAAAAATTTGACATTTGGAGGAAACTGGCGGTTAGCACATCTTCTCTCAAGGCCATTTCTTTTCCTGGAAAGCCAAAATGTTTGAGATAAAACAGTGATATAGTGCAAACAGTTCTTCAAAAAAGGATCTCATCGAAAAATTTTTCGAAAACTTTTGTGAAAAGAGTAACTTTACAAATCGCCAAATGCATGAAACGGTAATGTAACAAAACACTTGAAACTCACAAATAAAATACTAATCCAATTGCGGCCAGAACTTCCAAAAAAGCGCAAAAAACGTTGTTTTTTTAGTTGTTTTTTTTTAGGAACAATATTTTTTTTCACGGCTCTCCACGTCAAAACGAAATACGGCTGTCTTTCCGTAATACGCCTGGAATTTTTTATTAGCGCAAAATGACGCACGCAAAAGAGGTTTGGGATGAGGGGTCAAAAAAAAACCCAGTGGGCCAAATGGCCCACCGGGGATTTTTTTAATGTTTTTTGCAAATCATTTTTTTCTAAAAGTAGGCAATTTATCAAGTGAAACTGAGTTTCGGTGCAAAAAATTGACATTTGGAGGAAACTGGCGGTTAGCCGATCTTCTCTCAAGGCCATTCGTTTTCCTGGAAAGCTAAAATGTTTGAGATAAAACAGTTATATAGTGCAAACAGTTAATAATAATCAAAAAAAGTTTGCCAGAAATTAAAAATTCTCAAGATTGTTGCCAGATTCTCGCAAGATTTTGAATCTGGATTAAAAAAATTTCTCTTGATTATCAATTTGGTAACTTGTTTTTATTAGCGATATTGTGTCTCAAAAAAGTTTTCTAGAGTGTTTTTAAATTTATTTTACTTGTTTTCTTGCGTTGATATCTTGCAAGATTGCAGCAAGTATCTTGCAAGTTTTGAATCATCTCAAAATATTCTAGCAAGATCTGAATGCGTTCATCTTTAGGAAACGACTTCACTGATTTGAAAATAAACGCAAAACACGCCAAATAACCCATGAAAACATCATTAGCACAACCTGAAAGACCAAAACACGATGAGAAGCTTGCTCGAGAGAATGCCCAACATAATCTTAGAATTCGCCCTACGTGGACAGATACATCACGAGGAAGTCATTTCCTAGCTTCACAACTGCTGCCGACTGCTTTGATTTAAATAGAGGAAAGACATATTTGTTATAGCTGTTTGTCAAAGTTATGCCTGTTATGTTTAACAATTGACCTGCACTGCCACATAAATTTGGGCGAATTTTTTTTCGTGTTTGGTGTTTGTTAAATTTCTGGTCGAATTTTTGCATTTTAATCATTAAACTTTTGAAAGTCTTGAAAATGAGAAGTGTCTTTCTTTTGTCGTAGTTTCACAACCCTTTTTAGCCCAATTTCTGATTCGGCCATCATCCCCATAACACTTACCCAAATTCCAAGGAGTAGTAGGAGTGGAGTAGGAAAATGGGCACCGGGCCAATTCCGAAATTGGTCAAAAAATCCATTTCTGAATTTGGGCAACCCTCTTCTGAATTTGGGAGGCGGAAGTTTTTCGTAAAATGGTCTTCTTAATTTGGGTAAAGTGTTTTTCACGGCTATTCTGAAAATGGTCGAAGAAATTGCCCAAATTCAGAAAAGGCTACTACTACTACTACTACTACTACTACTACTACTACTACTACTACTACTACTACTACTACTACTACTACTACTACTACTACTACTACTACTACTACTACTACTACTACTACTACTACTACTACTACTACTACTACTACTACTACTACTACTACTACTACTACTACTACTACTAATACTACTCCTCCTATTACTACCACTACTAATACTCCTTCTAGTTCTAATACTAACACTTTTTCTATCGCTACTACAAATATTATAGATTTGGCGTTTTTATTCAGGTTTGAAACAGTCCTTCTGTCTCTGTTTTTTTCCTAAGATTGACACTACTGTGCGTCTGCCGCCTCTGTTTCATCTCGTGGGGACTTCTGCTGACAAGTATGGTGAGACATTAATTTAACTTTTTTTCTTTGCAAATTCCAAATATGAGGCCAGCTGTTTTTTTTTGTTTCCCTTGGGTTAGGAGCTAATTGGGGACGCGATTAGTAGGTATTTTGTCGGAGCACCGCCAAGGAAAGAAGTTCCGTGCTTGATCTAATATACAGAAGATAAAAAGCGTCAGCTGTTCTATGCTCTTCATCTCTCACAATAGCTATTTCGGGAATGGCGATTTGTTTTAACTGCTATGGCGCTTGGACTTATACTGGGAGCCAGCTCGCTTCTAAACGCAATTAATGATAAGCCGAAAATTGTCAAGGGTTGATGGAAAAAGTTCTTGTTAGCTTGTCCTGGACTTATTGTCATTGATATCTAATTATTGATCACGCCGTATGTAGTGTAAATCCTTTTTCAGGTTCAAAGTGTGTATGCTTAAGGAGATGCTCCACCGTTTTCATGTTATATCAACAATAGGCAATGACAATAAGTCCAGGACAGGCTAGCAATAACTTTTTTCGTCAATCTTTGACGGTTTAGATTATCATTAATTGCGTTTAGATGCGAGCTAGCTCCCAGTATAATGCTTCAATTTCCACCCTAAAAACATCCCAAAATGTTTTTTCTCTGGATGCGTCTTTGTATATCAGATCAATTTATAATGTTTACTACAACAATTAGGCTAAATGATTTTTTGACACGTGCTCTGTGTCTCGGGGTTACATAACGTACCAAAAGAAAAAAAAAGTTTTTGTTCATGAGTGTTTCCGTCGTACATCTACTCTACAACCATGAGTGTTTCTGTCGTACAACCATGAAACTACTATAATCATCATTGCTGATAAGTTAATATAGAGCTTGGGTTCTGTTTTATGATGTTTCTAAAACTCAATAACTACCTGAAACAAATTAGTCTCAATTTACAAATCAAAATAAAATAACTGTCAACAGTTGGTTTCTTAACTATAAATTTCTTGAGGCTGAAGAGGAAGAAAGCATTGAAACAACAAAAATTTTCTTTGTGCACAGAAACAACCTGCAAATGAGAGAAATCAATTATAAGAAAGCCATTCCCCATTAGAATTTTATTGCATCTTCTTCATTTGTTCATCATTCCATACAAGGTCGAGGCGAACGGCCAAGTTATTGCGATGATTGTCGTTGTGTCCTCTTGGTCCAACTTGTGCGTCCTCTGGGTATTTAAAATATGGTTTATGTTGAACCAATGTCAGGTAGTATTTCTACACCACCACTTTCTAGTTCACGTTGCAAAGATTTGGATTTGCATGCTGATAAAAACGTTTTCCGCTTTGATTTTTTCCTGGCTAAAAAACGTAGTGTTTTCTTCTTTTCCTTAATTACTGGGTTGCGAACCAAGCAATGAATAGAACAATTAATCTCCACAAGGAAATATCAAAGATTGTATAAAAGGGATTAAGATTTTTAAAAAAGAAACGACACGGTTCATACAAAATGGCCGTCTATCATAATAACCATAGTCAGCGTTTATGTCTTATAACATTTCTGTCCTGGTAAAAAGATATTGCAGAACTACGAAATTTAATTTTTCCTGCAAGTGTTAAGATAGCTTCATGTTAGATAGTATTTATATATACATATATATATATATATATATATATATATATATATATATATATATATATATATATAATTATCTCAGAGGGGTTCATAATAATACAACAGCAGTGTAGGCTCTGGGAATTGCTTCAGAGTTTCAACTTTTCCAACAAAGAACAACTGTCATAACGCTCATCAACACAACAGATAACAACAACTGCAGTTTCACATTTTGAACTAGGCCTTCTAAAACAGATTATTGAGATGAGTTTCATGCAAAATTATGTTATATCATCTGAGTGGGTGTTGGTTTTCTTTTTGATAGTTTTGTTGCTTGTGTTTTTATTATGCGTGTTGCAAAAGTATCTTCGCCTTCCATGCAGGAGAAAATTTTTTTCTGACCAAACTTTTTTCCCAGATTGAAAAATGCGTTTTGACAGCTTGAGAATTTCAGTTGCCTCTGGACAATCAGATGTTTCCTTGGCTTTTTTGACATTACATCGCCAATGGACATAAAAAGTCAAAACAATTTCTGCTAAATTGAAACCCGCAACAAATATTTTTTCAAATGTTCAGCCGAGCAATCCTAACAGTCCTATTTTTGTTTTGAAAGCTTCCAACTTCACGCTATTGAAATTTGACGTCATAGCATACTTCACGCTATAGTTTTGCCAATATATCTCTAATTTCATTGTGCGGCTTGTGTTCTTAGCCCCATTTGCTCAGTGGAGAAAGTCACTTAATGCAATTTTTTCCCCACAAGTTTAGAAAACAGGAGTAATTTTTGCATCAAAGTGATATCAAATAAACAAACCTTTACAAATGTCGTGTTTTGGAAATCTGAAACCGAATCCTTCCAGTGGCACGGCTTTGCTGTTTTTGGCAGATGCCAGTTCCATGAGTTTTGGTTTCAAATAATTTGCTAAATATCACTTTTTTGAGCTTTCACCCTCCTGAGTTAGTAGCTGATACGTCTGCGTTGCGAGGAAACTTTTTGGATACATTACTCTGCGTCCAACTGAACAATTCGAGTTCTAGAAATTATCTGAGCGGAAAACACTTTTTGCTGTAGACTGCTTGTAAAACGCGAGTATTTTTTTGCGGCTGATAAAGGTTCACTCAATTTTCCCACTGATATTGATTAGTCAAAGAGTTTTTCATGAGCGTTACTGTCTATGATCCTCTAGAATTGCATAAAACTATTACAGAAATTACCTATGAAGAAATAAAGAGACTGGTTTTTGTTTTCATCTGTTTCTATAGCTCAATAGCTAACTAGACATTTATTACAAAATCAAAAAAAAGTCAACAGTTGCTTTGAATACTATAATTCTCCTAAGGCTAAAAAAGTATTGAAATGTTTTTTGCGAAAAAAACCAACCTCAGTACTACCATTAAAAAACGCAATTATGCACATCCCCATATGACTAGTAATGCATCGTCTTCAGTTGTTGTGCTTGCGCTTCCCTTGCATAGTTTGAAGATAAGTTTCTACCTCTGCATCATCCCATACTTTGTCGTGTAGATTCGAAAATGCATTGCAAATGTCGTTGTGTCTAAAATGTGGTTGTCTACTGTATGGGCAATGTAATAGTTTGGCACCGTGAATGCCTCACCACATGCACTGATCGAGGGACTTTTGAAAAATTCCCATGTATATCTGAGGGCGATTCAGTGACAACTTTTGATTCGGTTAGATCGAACTTGTACCTCTTTGGAAGTTTCTCGAAGTTTGCTTTGACATCCGATTTCTTGGTTTTAAAAAACGTGATCATTTTTGCTTTTGATGATACTGAGTATACTCTCCTGTTCCTCGATTGCTTCCTTTTGGTTTTTCCAAATGGCGTAGTAACCATTTTTGATCTTTTAAGGATGCTAGCAGTTGAACGAAAAATTTTCAGAACGCCTTCGAAGAAAATCTCTCTACTTGTTGCTGTATGTAGGGTTGTGTATGTTCTTTGCTAAGAAATTTATTATTTAGGCGGTTACTGTCTGCCAATTTGACGCAAATCTTGTTATGAAAATGAGCCTCTGTTAGACAGCGATCGTGAAGACGTCGTACAGATCTTGTGACGAGATCGTTACAACCGTACTGAATATCGTCAGTAATTGATTATCCACTCTCTTTTTGCGGCAGAAATTGGACCCAATTTACAGTGGACGCAACTTAATGTTCAAAGATTCAATTGGCTCTGTTTATTTGCTGGGATTTTGTTATGAGTGGGAACTTGATGAGATTGTACCCAATGCCTTGTCCAACTGCATGGAGTTTATCGAGGAGATGTTCGGGGAGTTGACTGAGCCTACTGCTCTTCCATTACATGCATACATTTTTTAAGATTTGCCATGGTAATAAATTTGCATGACGAAGGGCAGGTATAGCAGCAGCAGTAGTAGTATACAGTGAAAATGAGTCGTTTTATCTTCAGATGTGGGGAAAAGATGTTTATGAAAAATTTTGATGGCTTTTGGCTGGATTTCAGGCTGGAAGTAAGCTCTTTGCCTTCTTTTCTTTTGGAGCTATTTTTGCGTAAGGACGATGCGTTCTGTGTTTTGATTTTCATAAATCCCCTAAGGAAGTGCTTTGCTTGTTCAATTTGACATATTTGGGCGAGACAGAACTGTACATTTCTAATTTCAATTTCCGCACCACAACGATCAATTAAGATCAATCTTTTTAAATAAAGCGGTAGCCCAATAGTTCACAAAAAAGCCTGCTGCAAAATTTTTTAAGAAACTAGAATTATTTACATTACTTGCGATAACATGTGACATTATATTTATTTTCTGACATTATAAGCACATTTAACGCCAATCATTTTTTTCTGAAACACAAAGACATATATTAAAACTTTGTTTCTTTTTTGATTTTTTTCTCATGTCGTATTCCTTTAGATTTCAGAATTAATCATACAAAACCTTTACTCTCCGACTGTTATTTGGTATCATTATCAGGTCATAATGCATCAAATCAGGTAACACAAATTTGGAGGCGGCATTTATTTTCCCGTTAAAGGCCGTAGGACAATACAGGTCAAAAGATTATAACAAACATAAGATATCTCAACTTCAAGTTTCATTACTTAAATTTCTAGTGTGGAAAATTTTTTACTGCTCATTTGAACCTTAATTTAGAAATCTTTCTTTAAAATCTGATTTTTAACAGTACTTTCAACTTTTTCATGAGCGTTCATAAAAGTTTTAGGAAATTTTTCTCCCCTAGAGTCATCCTATAGTTTGTCGAGCTGATTAGTCAAGCCATTGCGATTGTTCTTCAATCTATGATGTGTGTGTCCGCCCTCACCTAATTATAGATAGCATAATTTTATTTGCCCAAAAAAAACAGTTTAGGTACTGGCGTCTACAGTCTGCCAGTTTGAAGCACTTCTGTTTTTGGAAGTCAACTTCTGTTAGACCGCGTCTGTGAAAATTTTGTCAAAGTTTTGTGGGGATATTGTTATAACAGTACTGATTCTCGTCAGTAATTGATTATCCACTCTCTTTGTGACAGAAAATTGTCGTAAAACTCAGTTAAGCCAATGTCGCGATGCTGACTGCAAGCCCCTTTATTACATTTTCTTTCTCTTTAAAGCTTTTTTTGTCTCTGTCTATTTGCTGGCATATTGTGATGAGGCGGCACTTGATGAGATTGCACCCAAATCTTGGTCCTATACGGCAAATTTTGTCAAGGAGACGTTTCATTGAGTTGACTCTGTCTTCTGCATTTCCACCATCAACAGCATACAATTTTTGAGCTTAGCCATGGTCATGTGTTTACATAACGAGGGGCAGCATATATATTCCATACTATGCCATAGCTAGTGGATGAGTGGTTCCTGAAAGGTCCAGCTTCGAATTTTTGTATAGGTTTAATGTTTTTTATCTGAATTCATATTGGGAGTGTGCAATGGCTGGCTTAGTTATTGTAGTTTTTGGGGGCAAGTTTACATTTTATGCTGTTTAATGCATTTTCTGCTTCAATATTAGGATGCGTTCTGTATTTCGATTGATTCTCATATGCCCGAGGAAATGGTTGCTGTGTTCAATGCCATAACTTTGTGCAAGGCACACCTGTATTTTTCGTTTTAAACTTCTGCGCCATAATCATCAATTGAGACAAATTCTTTTGGTATAAAACGGTGGCCATTTAGTTCGAAGAAATGTGTGCTGAAAACATATTAAAACGCGCTAAAATAAAACAGCATTACTTGTGCTTTCTTAAAATGCTTCGGACTTTATATGCAAATTAAATGTCTATGATTTTCTTCCAAAACAGAAAGCGAAAGATATTTTCTTTGTTTTTTCTTTGAGTTCTTGTCTCATGTGCTATTTGATTGAATTTTGGAACGTAATCGTACAAAATCATTTCTTTCCGTCATTTGTTTGGTATCAATGTCAGTAAGTCAAACAACAATTTTTTGCACTCGACAATTGTTTCTCTGTAAAGGGCCTTAGCAAATTCCAGGGTGCAAGATTATAATCAACATTATAAAATATCTCTTATTCAGTTTGCAATGACTCAAATTTCTATAGTGTTAGAGTGGTTTTGTTCTTCTATTTCATCTTGTTTATAAAAACATTTCGTTATTATTCTTGTATTAGTTGCTTCTCTCTGTTTTTTTCTAAAGAATGGCGGTAAACACAACAATTGCTGGTACAAGGAGCTCAAAATACGAAATATATAGATGGTAACTAGGAAGGTTTTTTAAGTTTACAAACAGCAAAGCTCAAACAAAATTGCCGTCTATCATAATAAATAAAGGGAGCTTAGATGCGTTTCTGAAAATTTGGTCGACCAGTTTACCACAAAAACATCAACCGATTTAATCGTGTTCACATAATTTGCTTGAAAACCAGGCAATTCACTTTCCTAGAGGGGTACATAAATGTACAGCTAAATACTATATGTTTAAAGCTCACCGTGACAAGCTATTTTCCAGAGTCCGCGTCAAAACGTTGACTTCTGCAACAATATATAGTTGTCACCAACAACAACACTACTGATATCAAATGCACATTAAAAACCACAGTGCCTTCTCTGATGGATAATTGAGCTCAGTAAAAAAAGAAAAAAGTTTCATACCAAACAATGTTATTGCACCAGAGTGGATAATTTGATAATTATCTCTTTCTGTTTGATATTTTTGTTGCAGATTGCTTTATTATGCGTACCTTCACGAAGAGAAGCTGACCAAATTGTTTTTATAATTTTCAAATTTCGTTTCGTTTGTTTGCGACTTCTGGTTGCCCCATGACAGTCAAAAGCCTCCTTGTCTTTTTTACTTGGCTCGGCCAATGGCCTTAAAGACTCTACATCAAAAAAATTTTGCTAAATTTGAACCCCACATGCATTATTTTTATCAAGTAACCTGTAAAGAAATATAAACAGTCCTTGTTTGTTTTCAAACCTTTCATTTTCAGGCAATTCAAGTGACAGCGCAAATTCCACGTCAAAGCATATATCAAGCCTTGGTTGAGCCATTGCGTTTTCGTTTTCGTTCTGTCGTTTTTGTGTATAACCCTATTCGCAGTGTGCAGAGCGTCGCTTTTTTCAATTTTTACCGCAAGTTCACAAAATAGGTGTTAATTTTTTCATCAAATTGGTATCAATTAAACAAACCATAACGAAGGTCCTGTTTTGGCCCCTGGATTGGAACCGTATTGACTTCTATTTCAATTGCCGATCCAATGACATTTGCTTTATATTAATGTGTAGTGTATCACTTTTTCTGAGAACTCACATCCTTCTAAATTGAGCGTTGCGCTGTCCATGAGGCTGCTACACTGTATTATGGGGACATTTGTGCGGTCTTCATTCCCAATAGGCTCTACAGTAGAAAACGACACAGTAGAATCTGCGTGGTATTGAAAGCCGGATGCCTATTCCACTCTCCCGAGTTACACGCACACAAAACTGGCTTGTGACATTTGCGACCGGCCAGTTGAAAAGCAATGAAAAAAACTTTTAGGATACTTTTCTCTGCGTCTAATTAAACCTTATGAGTTCTAGAAAAGGTCAGAGCGGAAAAACAAAACTTTTTGTTGTAGGTTTTTTGCAGTGAAATTTCTGCACTGTTATCAAAATGTTCGCAACCCTTTTTGAAACTTTTGTTATGTCGTCACTCATTTTTTACTGATAACGTTATAAAACACGGCAAAAGTTTAAAAAAACATATATTTTACTCCATAAACTTGACAAAATCTGGCTTGAAATTGTTCTACACTCAATTGAAATTTTTACGCTTCCAAACGATTTATAAATTGCATAATAAATTGGAGATTAAAGCTGGAATTCAGTTTCTCGAGGCTCCTTACAGCACTGCGGCGTAAGCAAAACCATTTTTGTGTTACTTTTACGTGGTGCATGAAGCCATTTAATGAGTTATTGCTATCCAAATAATGCCTTTACAAAAAGATATCCTAGGCAGATGCTAAGTACAAACTGTTCGGAATTGGTTGTCAATGAATTTTGATCTACACACTTTAACGGAGTACCGATCAAATCTTTATTTTTCGACTGCTAATTGTCAATTTATAAAAAAATAATTGGTTTTCGGATTTTTTTGGAGTACTGCTTCAATGTCCGTTCTCAGTAATCGGAATGCACTGAGAACAAAACATTTTAAATATCGTCATCTTGGCCCAGCAGAGCTGACCTGTATCAAAAATGCAAATCAATTTGAATGCAATTTATTAAACACATCCCAATGATACACATAACGCCGATGAGCCTAAATCCAAAACTTTCTATTGCCTGGTAATAGGCTATATTCAAGGTGCACTACCAAATTCTTGGGATGAAACTGTCAATGGCTTAATTGATAACAACCCTTGATAGATTCTTACTACTGGCCGAGATCTCATTGCAATATGTCGAGAATTGTTTTCTTTCTATGGCATTTAAAGATCACGGACAGTGGTTTCCATGAGTTTAAATGATCAATATTTCACTGCCTTTGAACTATTGTTCCAAACTTAGGTGCGAGATCAGGAAACGAATTGAATGCTTTGGTGTGATGATAAGAGTTTTGATTGGCTTAAGAGCGTTGAGAGTGTTTTCAAAAAACTGTTCAGATATATTATTTTCTTTTTTAAACACTTGAAATAAGGTTCATGATGAGAACTCAGAAACATTAACTTCAGACTGAAACTTCATCCGGGGACACTTTTTTGATGCCTGAGTTTCCAAGTCCAACAAAAACATTTGAAATTTTTCAAAAACTAAATAAAATATCCCTTCCTCCGACTTTTTGATTTAGCCCAAATATTTGTATTTTATTCTTAATTTTTTGTCTAATTAGTACATAGCCTTTATAATTTTAATCGAATTTGCCTGTAACGAGTAATTTTATTTTGATTGTTTTTTAAGAAAAACATTTTTGATATTAATTCTTTTTTCAAACTTTTGCAATTTTCCCGCCGAAAAAGGCGAGTTAGCATGACACATTTTTACGTAAAATTTATTGTCAAAATAGTTTTTCCTTTTTTAATCGCTGCTCTTGTTTTAACTCTCATATTTGCACAATTTCTAGCCAAAAAATTTCATTTTTTTTGTTTTTGTGTCCCCACTATGTTTTTGCGGCAAGATATTGGAAATTTTAGCAGGCGGATCAGAAATTCAAGATTATGGGAACTCAACAAAAGGTTTCAGGAGAAACCAATTTTACCCAATAACTTATATCATTTGCCAACTAACATCTCTGATAATCATCTCAATGTTTTTGTCTATGTTTTCTATCAATTAAGAAAAGGAGTCTTTCTGAAGGATGTTTAGTTCCATTTATTTCTTTCATTTAATGTCAACTGTCAAAGGTTACCACGTAAATCAAGTGACTAGTCATGTTGTGATAAACAGAATTGCAAAACTAAAGACATTTTAGAAAAAATTATCATGGACTTTGAACCGAAAAAAATAGCAATTCTGTCTTTTTGACTGAAATTGTTAACCAAGCTAACCACAATTTAATTGTACTGAGTGTGCATATTCAATTTGGATATATCCTATTTCTTGAGGGCACGAGATAACTTTTGCTAACTTGTAGCCTGTTTTTGTTGAGTGATTACGTATTTTTCAATTAAAACAATTTCAGATAAGATTGACTCCTCGCTTGCCCAAGAGATGTTCTTACCTGGCGAAATTCAAGCGAAAGGCAAGCCATAATGACAATTTAGCTGGACAAAACTTCCACAAATGAAAAAAAACATTGATCTTTTTCGGATTCATCTTTTTCCATAGTAACAATCCCAATTATGTAACACATTTTGTTATTGCGGGTCTCAAGAAAAAAATGGTTCGGGTAGAACGAACAAGCAAATCCATTTTTCTCAAGAGACAGCGAGCATTGTTTTTTTTCTATGTAATATAGATGTTTGAAATTATAACACAAAATTTTTTGCTGCGTTGAAGAATTGCTTGATTGTAAAGGTATTACAGAATGATAAAGAATAAATCAGAATTTCACTTACTCTGTGCTGCTTATTTGTCATTTAACTCGACCATCAGACTGCTTCCGGGAAATCTTTTTTCTCAAAGATTGTTTTGTGTAATATTTAGTGATGATATAGATATTTCATTTTTCTAGGTACGATAACAAGATTATGCCAAATCAAATCGTGCATCAACCAAACCAGTGTGTTTGATTTTCACATTTGACATTGTGGGATTTGTCTACTGGGCCAAATTTACCAGCGGTTTGACTTGTCTGCGGTCAGCTCAAGGAAAACCTAGTGATTAGCAACAACTGAGTGAGACTTGTCAATTGACTGCGCAAAGTTTTGCAACCATGTGCTCTGTCGGTTTTTAGAAAACGTTCTTGTTTCAATTATTATCCCGGGTATATGAACCATATTAATTGCAAAATTTTCTAAAAAATAAACTGTGTTAATTGAATATATAAGAACTTTTCAACAATTTTCACCCTTAATTGTGTATGTTAGTGTGTTTTTTTGCCAATCAATTAATTTAAAAAAATTCGGCAAATGTCTGATACCATTACTCCATTGAGCTATTATATATGTTTATATAAATTATAAATATGATATCACCAGACACTGAGTACACCAGTGACTAACTGGAAGGAACAACTTTTGATCAACACAGGCACTCGGGGTTGTGAAGAACAATTTAGTAGCCCTAAAATCAATTTTGATTCACAAGCACGAAAATCATAAATTCATAAGTGCAACAGTTTACATGAAAAAATTCAAGATATTTGAATAGCGATTGAAAAAATTTTCAATTAGCATCATCGGGGTTGAAGCGAACTACTTTTTCCATCCATAGCCAAGACAAAGAAAAGCAACAAAACTACAATTTCAGTGCTGTACGCATAAATTAAATCATCATCACTATTAGAGTCTTTCACTATAGCGCGGTTTTTTCGCTTTCGAGTTTATATTTTTGTTTTGATTTTTGTGGTTGCCTTGTATCTCAACTGGTGGAGCAATTAGCTCAATTTGTTGTCTCTCTTTATTCGATTCTACTATTTGACTTAGTATAAAAACATCGCAAGAGGGGGTCTTTAGAAACTCCACTCCCTGATAGCTCTGAAAAAATGTCGAAATCTATCTTACTTCGATTTCAACCTCAATTTACTCCAGGTGTTGAAAACCTGGTTCGAGAGTTGAGTTCAAAATATATGTTAGGAAGGTTAGTTTTTTGTGGAATGTTTGCTGCATATTTTGTTTGTAGTTCGTTTTGTCTAAGGTTTCTTTTTCTTTACCTGCTGGCTCTTTCCCTGACCCTGCTGCGTGCTACCTGACCCTGTTGCGTGATATGCTGCTCATTTTCGTTTGGAATCAAATTGGTAATCCGATTATCTAATACTGTTCTGTAAACCACCTCCTTTCTCACTGACCATTGTGTCCGCAAAGCAGCGTTGATAATTGGTTACTAATGATGAATCTTTTGTCCACAAAACCCGACAAAAATTTCTTGTTGATAACTATTATGTGAATCTTTGGTTGCTTGAGGCTATTCGGTTGTTGAGAAGATGCACCATTTCGCCGTCCAAAAGAATTCGCTTTCATAGTTCATGGTTCATGCTGGGGGTGCATCTCTTATGACCCCTTTTGCTGACTGTTTAGTGCATCCAAGAGAAATGGTTTAATTGCAATTCTTTCCGTGCTTCTATACCTGAAAACCTATGAATTTGCTAAAAATGCTTTACGTATGTCAGTTTGTGTTGATTTTTTCTGTTTGTATAATGACAGTTTGATAGTGACTTGACTTACACTTGCCTACAGTGTACTGGATTAAATACAGTTTTGGCTTGAGTACACGAAACTCAGTTATTGGCCGGGTGCCCATCTCGTCTTTGAATCTAGTACGGACACATCATTGCCCTTGCTGTACAGCAGCTGCTCGCAAGGGAAGTTTGAGAAATTTAACTGCTTTACAATCTGTTTTTAGCACTGTTTTTCTGTAAAATCCTTTGAGCGCAATTCAATAAAAAGGAGTCAGTGTCTGAGCACAGCAAATTACAACTTAACTTCTTCTCCATTAATTTAAATAGACACTCAAACAAAAATTTCTTAGCCGGGTCCAGAATACAAGCTCCTACAATGGTTTGTTTGTCTCAGAGTTTTTCGGATTGTTAAACATTTCCAGTAACAAGCACTTCACTGATTAATTTTGATGACTGGAACAAGATTTTCTGTTCAATTGAGAATTTTCTCTTCATTTCGCGTCAATTGCTTTTTCATTCTGTTGCGTTTTCCATCGCTATTATTTGTGTCACTATAAGCGAAAATTTTCCTCAAATTCGTTTTTTGCCTGCTTTCTGTTTCCGGTCTGTAGTTTTCGGTATCACGTACGGGATTAGTCAATTTTTTGTTTGAATAAAAACACTCGATGGAGTTTGTTCACTAATAAACCTACATCAACAAAGAGATTTAGCTTTTGATAATGAAGAGTATGATTTTGTTCGTTGAACAACGTCAGGATGAGCTTTTTTAACTGCTGTGGTTATTTCTGCATATCAGCTAACGAGTCGATTTTGTTGTTTGCTGAACCAATTAATCAATCCTCTGGAGTTTTTACAATTTGGCGCAGTATTTTCTTAGCATTATTTTCAATCCACTTTCTCATGACCAATAATCCAAAATTCACGAAGTATCAATGGGACTTTTTCCATGACTCCTCCGTAGAGATTAATAGCGTCTATCATTATGATGAACTTCTTCCGCAAACAAAACGCCTGCTGTGAAAACTCCTATAAGACTGTCGACCATGTCAAGGTGTTCCCTTTCTGTTGGAAGATGTAAATTGTGGTTTCAAGTTTGGACGCAGTGTATTTTTGACACACTCAAATTCGTTTGTGTTATGACAAATTTCACAAAAGATGTTGTTACATTAAAATTTTAGTTTTCACCATTTTCCGGTTTTTTAATAAATCGAAATTTTCGAGGGCTCGTGCGTATTCCTTCTCAATCACTGTTACCTTGTACTGTTGCAAAGTTTAATCCGATTCTCGAGAGTGGCTTTTGAGTTCTGCTATTTCGTGATCAAAAATCGTAGTTTACCAATTTGTGGACAAATATGGGCGTGAAATTTAAAGTATTGGGCTTTAAATTGTATTGGGAATGTAAGCAGATGTATTCAATTTGGTTTTACAAGTCCAGCGCAATTTCGGCTGCACGGCTTGTGCGCTTTCAATGCACTAGTAACTGAGTTTTGTTGAAGGTTTTCTTTTTTTGACAACGTATCCAATGGTTGATTCCAGATCTTAAAAAAACGACGATTATTGACACAAACTAACGGTCTTGAAATTTTTGATTTCTATGTTTTGCAGCTCTTGAATTGGGTGTTTTGTATTATGGCTTGTGTGTCTGTTGACATACTTCTTCATGTCTTTTATGTCTATCAAACGAAATGCTGATGTGAAAACAGTTTTGACTAAAATAGCTGTCAATGCGCTGATATTTATAAATGTATTTATATAAAAAAGCCTTACTTTTGTGATAAAAATAAAATGATGCTTTGATCCATCACTTAGCACGAGCTGATCCGGCTTGAAATTTAGGTTTTGATTATTTTCAATATGTGGTACGTAATCAGTTTCTAATTCGATTCACGGATTTTTTCTGCGACTCTTCCGTAGAGATTAACAGCGTCTATCTTTTTAATGATCTTTTGCTTGCGCAACAAACGCGCTTGCTGTCAACCGAGCTCACACCTCTCATTAGACTGTCTACCAAGTCAACGTGTTCCCTTTTTGTTGGAAGATGCAAAAAGCGGTCAAAAATTTTGACGCACCGCAATATTGACAGCATTCGTTTTCCATTGGTGTTACCACAAATTTCCCAAAAATTGTTTTCATATTAAAATTTTTGTACATGAAGTAATTTAGCTGTATAACAGCAGAGAAAACAACTCTGGTCTCGCCGATTGCAAAAAGTTCAGTGAGTATTGGCTCAATTGATAAATCAATACAGAAAAAGCACCAACTGGTTACGATTTCGCCATTCTCAAGTTCAATGTTTTAAAAGCTATATCACGTCAGGCAAATCTGATGGGGACACAAAAATGTTCAATGAAACATACTTTTGTACCATTATTTCAGCAAAACAATATCTGCTCAGCCCTGTGAAATGGACTTGCTGCTATTCTCATTTGAGCAAGCAATCATCAATTGCTTCTTTTGTTGGTGCCAAAATAATGAGTGCAGATCATGTTAGCTGTCGACGTAGCTTAAATCTACTTCCAATATATATCCAACTTCAGCATCCTCTGGATTATAATAAATTTGGCGCAAAACTTTCTGAGCATTATTTTCAGTCCACTCTCTCTTATCGAACAGTTCAAATTCACAAAGTGTCAGTTGACAATTTTACATGAGTCCTCCGCGGAAATTAACAACGTCTATCATTGTAATGAACGAGGAGATGGTCGTTGGTTTGTAGACCGCAAATAACTTGTTGCCTTTAAGACAAGTGCGCTTTCTGTGAACCGAGCTCACAACTCTTATAGGACAGTCTACCATCTCAAGGTATTCCCCTTATGTTGGAAGATGATATAAATTGGTTGGCAAATTTGGACGCAGTCTAGTTTTGGCACACTCGATTTCGTTTGAGTTATGACAAATTTCACGAAGGATGTTGTCAAACTAAAATTTTAGTATTCGCCAAAGTTCCGGCATTTTAATAAATTAAAAAAATTCGAGGGATCGTGCGTATTCTTCCTCACTCGCTGTTACCTTTAACTGATGCAAAACTTTTAATCCAATTCTCGAGATTGATGAGTTGCGACTGTTGCAATTTTTCAAATCTGTCAACGAAGCAATGAGGAAACAAAGTTTTGCTTTTACCGATTAATCACGGTGTGACCCACACTTGGAAATGTTGCTCTAGTAAGGTGGACTGATCAATTGATCAGGTGGCATGTTTTGTAACAACATGTCGAATGATGACTTCATAAGCTAAATTGACTCCAAAATTCCTTTGAACTCATAATGCTTTTTCCAAACAATATTCTTGTTTGATGTACGTTTGCATTTGCAATCCGATTTGTTTTGAGATGAATTTTTATCTTGTATTTGGGTCACTGAAATTGTGCGTTTCATTGCCAGCTTTGTAGTGCTGATTTTGTGTGATGATAATATTGAGCTGTATAGTACTAGTGAAAACAATTCTGCTTCTGCAGATTGTAATTTTTCAATAAGTGCTGGCTTAGTTGGCAAATTTACACAAGAAAAAACAGCAGTTGGTTCTAATATAGCATATATCAAAGTCAATATTTTCAATGCTATATCATATCCAGGTTATCCAATGCGACACAGAAATGTTACATTGAAACGAACCTATGTACAACCATTCCAGCAAGACAAGAACTGCCCAGCCCTGTGAAATTGACCCGCAGCTAATTTGAGTTTAGCCAGCATTCATCGATTGCGTCTTTTGTTGTTGTCAATTTAAAATCAGAGTGTAAATCATGTAGGCTGTCGGGGTAGCTTATATCTACTTCCAATAAATATCTAAATATCTAACTTCATCATCCTCTGGATTATTTTAAATATGGCGCAAAACTTTCTGAGCATTATTTTCAGTCCACTCTCTCTTATCGAACATTTCGAATTCACAAAGTGTCAGTTGAAAAGCTTTCATGACTCCTCCGTAGAAAGTAACGGCGTCCATCATTATAATGAACGACGAAAGAGTCGTTGGTTTGTAGTCATAGAAAAATTAATTGCCTTCAAGTCAAATGCGCTTTCTCTGAACCCACCTCTCAACTCTTATAGGACAGTCTACCATCTCAAGGTATTCCCCTTATATTGGAAGATGATATAAATTGGTTGGCAAATTTTGACGCAGTCTAGTTTTGGCACACTCGATTTAGTTTTGTGTTATGACAAATTTCACGAGAGATGTTGTCAAATTAAAATTTTAGTATTCAACAAAGCTCCGGCTTTTTAATAAATTGAAAAATTCGAGGATCGTGCGTGTTCTTCCTCACTCGCTGTTACCTTTAACTGATGCAAAACTTTTAATCCAATTCTCGAGATTGATGAGTTGCGACTGTTGCAATTTTTCAAATCTGTCAACGAAGCAATGAGGAAACAAAGTTTTGCTTTTACCGAATTAATCACGGTGTGACCCACACTTGGAAATGTTGCTCTAGTAAGGTGGACTGATCAGTTGATCAGGTGGCATGTTTTGTAATAACATGTCGAATGATGACTTCATAAGCTAAATTGACTCCAAAATTCCTATGAACTCATAACGCTTTTTCCAAACAATTTTCTTGTTTGATGTACGTTTGCATTTGCAATCCCATTTGTTTTGAGATGAATTTTTATCTTGTGTTTGCGTCACTGAAATTGTGCGTTTCATTGCCAGCTTTGTAGTGCTGATTTTGTGTGATGATAATATTGAGCTGTATAGTACTAGTGAAAACAATTCTGCTCCTGCAGATTGTAATTTTTCAATAAGTGCTGGTTTAGTTGGCAAATTTACACAAGAAAAAACAGCAGTTGGTTCTAATATAGCATATATCAAAGTCAATATTTTCAATGCTATATCATATCCAGGTTATCCAATGCGACACAAAAATATTACATTGAAACGAGCATATGTACAACCATTCCAGCAAAACAAGAGTTGCCCAGCCCTGTGAAATTGACCCGTTGCTATTTTGAGTTTAGCCAGCATTCACCGATTGCGTCTTTTGTTGACGTCAATTTAAATTCAGAGTGTAGATCATGTAGGCTGTCGGGGAAGCTTATTTCAACTTCCAATATATATCTAACTTCATCATCCTCTGGATTATATTAAATATGGCGCAAAACTTTCTGAGCATTATTTTCAGTCCTCTCTCTCTTATCGGACATTTCAAATTCACAAAGTGTCACTTAAAAAGCTTTCATTACTCCTCCGTAGAAAGTAACGGCGTCTATCATTATAATGGACGACGAAGGAGTCGTTGGATTGTAGTCGTAGAAAAATTTGTTGCCTTCAAGACAAATGCGCTTTCTCTGAACCCAGCTCACAACTCTTATAGAACAGTCTACCATCTCAAGGTGTTCCTCTTATGTTGGAAGATGTAGTAAATTGGAGTGGCAAATTTGGATGCAGTGTAGTTTTGACACACTGGATTTCATTTGAGTTATGACAAATTTCACGAACGATGTTGTCAAACTAAAATTTTAGTATTCACCAAAGTTCCGGCATTTTAATAAATTTAAAAAATTCGAGGGAACGTGCGTATTCTTCCCCACTCGCTGTTACCTTTATCTGATGCAAAACTTTTAATCCAATTCTCGAGATTGGTGAGTTGCGACTGTTGCAATTTTTCAAATCTGTCAACGAAGCAATGAGGAAACAAAGTTTTGCTTTTACCAAATTAAACACGGTGTGACCCACACTTTGAAATGTTGCTCTAGTAAAGTGGACTGATCAGTTGATCAGGTGGCATGTTTTGTAACAATATGTCGAATGATGACTTCATAAGCTTTATTGAGTCCAAAATTCTTATGAACTCATAACGCTTTTTGTAGATAAATTTTTCTTTTGTGTTTGGGTCACTGAAATTGTGCGTTTGAATGCCAATCTGTAGTGCTACTATTATGTGATGAAGACCATAGTTAGTCAAATTGTTGACAAACATGAAGAAAAAGTTTTGTCTTTCAAATTGCTCTGCTCATGAGCAAATCATGAACATTTTCCTGTAAAGTGGCGGCGGTCCAATTACTTTGGTTCTTACTTATGCAGATGTATTCAGTTGTGTTTTGAAAATCCAGCGCAAATCTAGCTGCATGGTTTGTGCTCTTCCAGTGGCATAGTAACTGAGTTTAATTGCGAGTTCAACATCGGGTTCAACGACTGATTCCAGACCTTAAAAAGCAGATTTTGACACAAACCGTCGGACTTGAACTCATAGATTTTGAATTCTTAGATTTACTTCTCCGAATAGTGTATTTGTATTATGGCTTTTCTGTTTTCCGGCGTATTTCTTAATCTCTTTTATGTCTACAAAAAAAAACGTGATTTGGAAACAGTTTCGACAAAAATGGCTATTATTTCACTGATATTTTGAATGTAAATATTTTCAAAAAGCCTTGCTTTTGTGATAAGACTATATTGATTCCTTGATCCATCACTTAGCAAGACCAGATCCAGCTTGAAATAAAAGTTTTGATTATTTGATATGCGGTACGCAATCAATTTTGAACTCGCTTCACCACACTGCTGTTTTGCTCTCGGTTTGACTTAACTCTACATAATTCGATTTGATTTTTGTCTCCATATAGCGCGGGTGGTTATAAGATCTGGAGCAAACGTTTGATAATTTTGAGCTGTATAACAGTAGAAAAAACGATTCTGTTCCTGCAAAATGCATATGTTCAATAAGTGCTGGCTCAGTTGGCAAAGCTATGCAGGAAGAAATAGTAATTGGTTCTGATTAAGCATATCTCAAGCTAAAAGTTTTCAATGCTATATCATGTACAGCTTATCCAATACGACACAATAATACTATAATCAAACAAACACAAGTACAACCATTCAAACAAAAAAAAGAACTGCTCAGCCCTGTGAAACTGAGCGGCTGCTATTTTCAGTTCATCCTGGTTTCATCAATTGCTTCTTTTGTTGATTTCATTTTAAAATTAGATTGTAGATCATGCAGGCTTTTGGGGTAGCTTAAATCTACTTCCACTATATATCCAACTTCATCATCCTACAGATTATTTTAATTTTGGAGCAAAACTTTCTGAGCATTATTTTAGGTCCACTCTCTCTTGTCAAACAGTTCAAACACACAAAATGTTGGTTGAAAATTTTCCATGACTCCTCCGTAGAGATTAACAGCGTCTATCATTAAAACGAACGAAAAAAAGATCGTTGGTTAGGTCCGAAAAAACTATTGCTAGCAGGACAATTGCGCTTTCTGTGAACCGAGCTCATTTCTTTATAGGACAGTCTACCACCTCAAGGGGTTCCCTTTATGTTGGAAGATGATGTAAATTGGGTTCGAAAATTTTGACGCAGTGTAGTATTGACATATTCGAATTCCTTGGTGTTATGAAAAATTTTCTAATCCAATTCTTATAGTGGTGAGTTGCGACTCTTGTAATTTTTCAAATCTGTCAACGAGGCAATGAGGAAACAAAAAATTTGGTTTTACAAAATTAATCACGGTGTGACCCACATTTGGAAATGTTGTTCTAGTAAGGTGTATTGATCAGTTGATCAGGTGGCATGTTTTGTACCAACATGTCGACTGATGACTTCATAAGCATTATTGAGTCCAAAATTCTTTTGAACTCATAACGCTTTTTCCAATCACGATTCTTGTTTGATATAAGTTTGCGTTTGCAATCCCATTTGTTTTGAGATGAATTTTTCTCTTGTGTTTGGTTAAATGAAATTGTGCGTTTGAATGCCAATTTGTAGTGCTACTATTATGTGATGAAGATCGTAGTTGACCAAAATGTCGACAAATATGAAATGCAAAAAGTTTTGTCTATCAAAAAGCTTCTGCTTATGAGCACATCATGGACATTTTCCTGTAAATTGGCGGCGGTCCAACAACTTTGGTTACTAGTTAGGCACATGTATTCAGTTTTGTGTTAAAAATCCAGCGCAAATCAAGCTTCATGGATTGTGCTCTTCCAGTGCCATAGCAACTGAGCTTAGTTGCAAGTTTTCATTTTCAACAACGCGTTAGATGACTGATTCCAGACTTTAATAATCCATATTTTGACACAAACCTTCGGATTTGAACGTTTATGAATTCAAAGTTTTACTTCTCCGAATTGTGTATTTCTATAATGGCTTTTGTTTTTTGGAATATTTCTTCGCGTCTTTTATGTCTATAGAATGAAATGCTGATGTGCAAACAGTCTCGACAATAATAGCTATCAATGCGTTTATCTTTTTGAATGTTATTATTTATAAAAAACTATGTATAAAAAACGTTTCTTTGATGAGAATACTTTGATGTCATGATCCATCACTTAGCAAGAGCAGATCCAACTTGAATTTTAAGTTTTGTTTGCTTTTCATGCTAAAGAATTCTCTTCACCAAACGGTTGTTTTGCTCTCGGTTTGACTTAACTGTACATATTTCGATTTGTTTTTGTCTCCATAGAGCACGAGGGTATGATCCAATTGTTTGATAATACTGAGCTGTATAGTAATAGAGAAAACAATTCTGGTCCTGCAGATTGCAATTGTTCAATAAGTACCGGCTCAGTTGGTAATACTATACAGAAAAAAAGCAGCAAAATGTTTTGATTTAGCAAATCTCAAGTTCAATCTTTTCAAGGATATCTCGTGTCCAGCCACTCCGATGGAACACAAAATTTTTAAATGAAGCCAACAATTCTAGATCAATTTCATCAAAACAAGATCTGCTCAGCCCTGTGAATTGGAGTGGCTGCTATTTTGAATTAATACATGTAGTGATATGATCTGACTGGCTCCTGACTTTTTTTATCTGTCAATAGTTTCGTGAGTTGTACCAGTGCTCTAAACAAAGTGTAATTATTGTGCATAGTTTTGCGTGTTGAGTTGGACAATGTTCATAAAAATATCACATTGTCCATGCATGGAATTCAGCAAGTCTGTTTCCTGCTATCCCACTGGAGATCCTACCTATGTCATAAGTTTTCAGCTTACAACCGAATGCTCGCCCGGACACGAAGATTTCCCAGAATTTGGTTGTTTTCGGTATCAAAATCCCATAGATGCAGACCAAAATTTTGTTCATGTGATCTATGCAATTGAAACTCTCGTTGAGGAAAACCTTAAAGCACAGATAAAAATTTTACAGGGATTGTGTTATATTGTTGTTCCATATGCGCCGCGACGTTTTTTTTTTCAAATGTAAATGCGCAGACATCCCACGCAAACTTGTTTTGTTTGCAGCTAAGGTTTATCTATCCCATGCACGTGCCGACATAGGCCGCATTTGTTTGAGAGCGTTTTTTGACATACTGTACACATTTTTAAATCCATTGCTGATTTAATATTGAAGGCAAGGAAGAGGTTATTTAGAAAATTGAAATATGAAAAATTTATTGACACGAAATAAAACGACTTCTTGTTGCTTATTGTTTCTTGATATAAAATTTCGGTAAATTGAGTTGAGAGTTATTGCCAAAAGCAAATGAGAATATTTAATTATTGCTACGAACACATATTATTACAACTATCTCGTCCAATCAGAGTGACAACCTCTTTTTTTAGTTTTGGCGTTGAAAGCTATTGATCCGCAAACAGCAACCGAGGACAGCAAGTTACCCAGACTGTTGTATCAAAAACACATAGGTTCATACGTTTAACTGTTGTTGTTGTTTCAGTTTTTGTTTCAATTGCGGTGTTTATTGTTTCAGTGTAGGTGGTCAGTCTTACTTCTTTTTTCTACCCTAGTTTTCTCTCAAGTTTGGTTTAAATTATTAACGTTTTGCAAAAATTGATTTTTGATTGTTTGTCATGACATTAAAGAATTCATTCTTCAGCTAGTTTTAAATTATCCCGGTCCAGGTTTGTGTAATTGATTAAAACAATGCTTCACAAAAATGTTCGTTCAACGTTTGCATTTTTTTAAGGAAATCTTAATTTGTTCTAACCAAATTTCGTAATTTTTTTGTGTTAAGATGAATGAACAAACAAAATTAATCTAGAAACTGATTTCCAGATGAAAACGCAAATACCCTTTGTCAAAAACATTGCAGGGCATAAAAACAAGATTCAGTACTTACAATGAGTTCGAATGAATTTTGCTGTGTTTTAGAGTAGAGATAATTTGATCACTTCTTCAATGGGGCATTGGTTCAATAAAGATAACATTGGTTTCATAACATTGTTTTCATCAATGCTAACATCACCAGAAGAATTGTTGAAGGGCAACGGAGGATTGTTTTCCGGCTTTTTTATTTCTTCACTTGGCGATTGAGACTGTCCAGAAATCCAAAAGTTTGATATCTGCAGAACTTCTTCAATCTCCACCAGTTGATTCTTCCGATTTCTAATGCAGTCGTAATTGTTTTCTCCGAAAATTTTCCTTGTTTACTTTGCCAATTTTTGTCAACTCCTGAATTTTTGTTTGAATCGGTGTAATACACCCAAAATTTTGAGGGCCTACGGAGATTCTTCCAGTGTCTTCGACTGTTTGAAGTTTTTGTGAGCTGAAAAAAACTTTTATATTCAAGTATTGGCTCAATGTAATGCCCTGGAAAAAAAGCTAGTTTTTGTGTTCCACAGTTTTGTCTTTTCATCAAAACTTTCCTTCACAATGACAAATTGTACTGAAATTGTGACACATTCGGAGAAATTTTTGAAAGCGTCGCTTGCTTGTTCTAAATTTTCAGATTTACGGATAAAAAATTGTGGAAAAAAAAGGTTTTACCAATTGTCCCGTTTCAAAACGTAAAAGCAAGCAGTTTCTGTCAAAGGTGTGTAAAACAAAGACTTAAGAGCAGAGTCTGAATCCACTCAAGTACCAAGGGAAATGAAAAATTACTTTGTACGAAACTGAAGAGAGCAATTGAAGATATAAAGCTGGAGGAAACTGTAGAAGAAAGTTAAATAACAAAATATCGGGAACGTTAGTTCATAATAATGTAAACAGCTGCCAACAAATTGAAGACATTTCACAAAAAAGATTTTGGACAATGAGAAACAGCAATGATGGAATGAATAACAAAATAATGCAAATGGACTTGTTTATTTGACTGAATCATTTCATCATTATTTTGTCATGTATATAAAGATAATTACGTCATAATGAAAAAAGTTTTACTGAAGCTCTTGAAAATTATAAATAGTTTCCATGAGGTTAACCAGTTTATCTATTACCAAAGAAAATTTTTCGGTTTTGAGTGAGTCTTAATGGTCGGCACTTGTAAAACTGTTTTCTGCAGAAACAATTCTGATGCTTGGCATATCGAAGCTGCATTTGTGAAAGCAAATTGACAATTTGTCTAGCACAATTATGACATTGAATGTGTTCTGATTCAAAGTATATTTTTTCCTTCTTTTTGATATGCATTTTCCGTATGAACGTCATAGCTCATATTAACAACGAGGACTATGTGTTTGTTTATACAATTAATGTGGGGTGGAATTTGATTGTTCAACAATTATAATGTCTAGACATTTTGTGGTGCTGTAAAAACGTATTTACTTTACAATCAACTGTGAAGCATTAGGCATTTAGTACTTCAGATTCTTTGATACAGTTTCTTGCATTTTGTTCAACATTTTGGTTAAGGCTTTTTTTGAGGGTGCTGATTACAGCGACTTTCTAATGGAAAACGGCTTGTTAGGTTTGCTCCCAAAACCTATTATGCCACTGAGATTTATCTATCCTTGAAAACTTGCAACGATTGTAGTGAACATGTCCATTTAGAATTCAGTAGAAACAATTCACTTGCGACGCGAGAGTGATGGCTCTTATGTCATAACAAACAGAAAGTAGAAGAAATGCTTGATCAACCAGTTCGTCTGATTGACTGAACTCTGAAACCATATTCAATTAATGACTGAAAGCGTTTAGCGAAACGAGCCAACAAAACATCAACTTGGTACGAAAATAATATGTAAAGAAACATCTGTAATTGGCTTTTAATTAGGATTTGGAATAATTAGTTTGCTCATTAGTTATTTCCATTTTGTTCGTTATGATTTAGAAACTGAACAAAAACAGTCCCGGTTATTTCAGGAGTTTCCAAAAAGATTTCAAGTGCAAGACTTGTGAGACAGAAACAAAACTAGAAAATAAAGCAATTATAAATTATGCATATGCTTATCATTTACCTGAGAGGGTTATCGAAAATTGTACTTTGGTTTCAGTCATCGTCATGCTATGTATGAGTTTGGTTCTCAGGAGGAGGACATATTCAATTCTCTTTATTTAGCTGCATCGATACCGTGTCTCGTAGAACGTTTCATGTTAGTTATTCAGCATAGGCAAAGAAAGGTTTTTTAAGAATTGGTGCAATTTTTTCATGACTACATAGTGCGATTGAAAACCACTAAAAACCAGATAAAACCTTCCGTTACGTTGACTGCTCTACAGTCCCCGGTGTAAATAAGAAAAATTTGTCAATTTAGGCTCGGTTAACACTACTCTTCATAAGATAATGGATATTCTGCATAGGGTTCAAAGAGGTTTGTGCAAGCAGTTTTTCAAACGTCAAGCTCTTTCAAAAAAACTCAGTTTTGTGAAATTGGTTCTGAAAAACTTTGGTTGTCATAAAAATTAAACTGCTTCTTTTGTTTTTCAAAAAATAGTAATTCTAATTCAATTACATCATTATAAATGAAATGTGTTCATTATAGAAAAAATGGACCGTGTAAATTTACAAATTTAGCCACAAAACTTTTTGTTTGAGGACTCTAGCTGTAATTGGATGTCTTTTCTGTGTTTCATAATAATTAATCATTATCTGTAATTTTTTTCACTGATGTCGATGGTTAAAAAGATACTTGTAGGTAGTCAAGGTTAGAACCGGTGGATCTGCAATGTATGTTATTGGGCATGCATTTGTTTTAGCTAGCACTACCAAGCGTGTTTCTTTAGAGTTGGATTGTGATGCTTTAACAGTTAAAAAAAGTTGTTTTCAACATTTGAAGGGAAATTATCAGCAGCATTAATACTTCTAGTTTTGAATTTGAAGGGTTTACAGGTTTTCCCATAAAGATGAGTTTGGCCTTTCTCCATTAGTATGTATTAATGTGGGGAACGTTTTTATTTGCGTCTCTAGTCGGGGAGCATTTTTGGGGAACGTTTTTAGTTGTTGAGTCAATGTAGATGCTTTTTCTCCAAGAACAAATTTTTAACAATATGAGCTATCGCTGCAATGTTATCTCCGTCTGTTTCCGCTTGGATGCTAACAAATTTTATTTTGAGATAAACTTTAAATTTATATTTCTTTATGGTAATTTCCATGTAAAATTTGGACTTTTCTATTATTGTATACTTTAGAGTACAACTTAGATCTTAGGATGATTTTCTCTGAAAATAAATCACACTTGACTGGTTGCCATAATCTAGAAATTTAAGTCTTCTCTAACAATGAAGTGAGGAGCTGAAAACTTCTGCGGTTTCTGAAATTTGTTAAAGTTTCTTTTTGCAGTTGACTTCATTCAATGCAGGCCAGCAGGGAGAATTTTTTTATAATTGCTATCACGAAAGTTTTTGTTTTTTATATCATTTAAACTATAGGAATCCGATCTATATTCCGCAGAGTTTCTGATTTCTAGTTTTTTAAAAAAAGTTTTTGCATTTGAAGATTATAAGTTGTTTTTTCCCCAAGAAAATTTTGCAATAGTCTAAAAACCTTGCAGCAAATATTTTGCAACCAAAGCTGCAATTTTGAATTTTAAGGCAATTTAAAGGAAAGAAGTTTTTTACTGTTTTCTTGAATCATAAATTGTTACTATCTCTTTCGATTAAAAAGAATAATTAAGACAAGAATATCCGCTTGAAGATTTTGCATGATGCTTTTCAGGTCGCAAATTCTTCTGAAGAAATCTGATGTTTTGGGACAAATTATTGGATGACAGCGTTTATTCGATCAGTTTTTTCAATCAACCATTTTATCAACATTACGGTTTTTGGCTAGTTTTCCAGGTTTTATGCAGTAACGGAAGGTTTAATTTTGTAAGCATTATTGGATAAGATATAAAAATGACTGAGTATAAATTTAAAAAAAGCAGATTCTGATTTCAAAAATCTACCAATATAAAAAATGGCAATTTAAGTTGGATTGATGAGATTAGTATTAATGACCTCCAAAAAAATGTCACTCAAAAAACTTTTTCCCAGAGGAAAATATTGTTTTAGTAGAACCCGCGCTGAGCTGGCTCAACCTAATCGAGATTAGCAGCATACTAAGTAGGTCCTAATTGGTGCTCCAAAAAATAAAAATAGTTGAGTTCATCAAAAATAATTGAGTAATGAATGGGGACGTGTGAGTTAACTGATCTCTCAAAACGTGTTCATTAGACTTTAATATTTGAATTAGTGTATCCAGCTAACTCACGTTTGTGATTAATGCACTTTAATGAATCAGCGTCTGACTTCTTCGCTAGGAAGTTTTATCGACTTTTAGAGGAATCCCTAACTAGTTGTCTGAACTTTTGTTTGCTTAATACCAATTAACTAGTGTACAATTATACAAAAATTTGTAATCTGACTTCACATCTTCTTAGTGCAATTTTTTTTTCAGGTAGAAATTTATCAATTTAGAGATAAACAGTTGAATGACTAAATGCATTTAAAATTTTGAAACTCATTTTTCCCAAGAAACGTCTGCAACAGCTTCAACGCCTTCTGCCGAAAATTCCGAAATCAAATATTTAAATATTTTAAATATTTGAAATATTTTTTGAAAACAAATTATAATATTTTTTCGAATCATGTATTTTAGTTTCAAAACTGTACAGAATAAAAGAGGCAAATCAACTTAGATTGATGAGAACAACAAAAATGACTTCCAAAAATACGTCAAAAAAAAAACATTTTCCTAAAGGATAAGACCTATTATAAGTAAAACCCGAATTTAGCTGGCTCAACCAAATCTAAATTAGAAGTATAATAAATAAGTCCTACGAGGAGCTCCAAAACACAACAATTGTTGATTTCGACAAAAATAATTGAGTATTGAATGGAAACGTCTGAAATAACTGATCTATCAAAACCTGTTCATTCGGCTTTAAAATTTGAATTAGTGTATTCAGCTAACTCCAGTTTGTGGCTAATGCATTTTAACGATTCAGTGACTGTTTTTTTGCAAAGAAAATTTAGCGATTTTGTAGGATATAAAATTTTGTTTTTATTAAGATTAGGCTGCATCTTTAATTGCTGAAACTTTAAAGGAATCACTAACTAGTTGTCTGAACTTTAATGTCCTTAATACCGATTAACTAGTGTATAATTATACAAAAATTTGTAATCTGACTTCACATCTTCTTAGTGCAATTTTTTATTCAGGTAGAAATTTATCAATTTAGAGATAAACAGTTGAGTGACTAATTGCATTTAAAATTTTGAAACCCATTTTTCCCAAGAAACGTTTGCAACAGCTTAAACGCCTTCTGCCAAAAATTCCGTAATCAAAGTGCTGCGTTTTTAAATATTTTTTAAAAACAAATTATACTATTATTTCGAATCATATATTTTAATTTCAAAACTGTACAGAATAAAAAAGGCTAATCAACTTAGATTGATGAGAACAACAAAAATGACTTCCAAAATACGTCAATTAAAAAAAACATTTTCCTAAAGGATAAGATCTGTTATTAGTAAAAGCCGTACTTAGCTGGCTCAACCAAATCTAAATTAGCAGTATAATAAATAAGTCCTATTAGGAGCTCCAAAAAACAACAATTGTTGATTTCGACAAAAATAATTGAGTATTGAATGGAAACGTGTGATATAACTGATCTATCAAAACCTGTTCATAAGGCTTTAAAATTTGAATTAGTGTATTCAGCTAACTCCAGTTTGTGGCTAATGCATTTTAACGATTCAGTGACTGTTTTCTTTGCAAAGAAATTTTAGCGATTTTGTAGGATATAAAATTTTGTTTTTATTAAAATTAGGCTGCTTCTTTAATTGCTGAAACTTTAAAGGAATCACTAACTAGTTGTCTGAACTTTAATGTCCTTAATACCGATTAACTAGTGTATAATTATACAAAAATTTGTAATCTGACTTCACATCTTCTTAGTGCAATTTTTTATTCAGGTAGAAATTTATCAATTTAGAGATAAACAGTTGAGTGACTAATTGCATTTAAAATTTTGAAACCCATTTTTCCCAAGAAACGTTTGCAACAGCTTAAACGCCTTCTGCCAAAAATTCCGTAATCAAAGTGCTCCGTTTTTAAATATTTTTTAAAAACAAATTATACTATTATTTCGAATCATATATTTTAATTTCAAAACTGTACAGAATAAAAAAGGCTAATCAACTTAGATTGATGAGAACAACAACAATGACTTCCAAAATACGTCAATTAAAAAAAACATTTTCCTAAAGGATAAGATCTGTTATTAGTAAAAGCCGTACTTAGCTGGCTCAACCAAATCTAAATTAGCAGTATAATAAATAAGTCCTATGAGGAGCTCCAAAAAACAACAATTGTTGATTTCGACAAAAATAATTGAGTATTGAATGGAAACGTCTGAAATAACTGATCTATCAAAACCTGTTCATTCGGCTTTAAAATTTGAATTAGTGTATTCAGCTAACTCCAGTTTGTGGCTAATGCATTTTAACGATTCAGTGACTGTTTTTTTGCAAAGAAAATTTAGCGATTTTGTAGGATATAAAATTTTGTTTTTATTAAGATTAGGCTGCATCTTTAATTGCTGAAACTTTAAAGGAATCACTAACTAGTTGTCTGAACTTTAATGTCCTTAATACCGATTAACTAGTGTATAATTATACAAAAATTTGTAATCTGACTTCACATCTTCTTAGTGCAATTTTTTATTCAGGTAGAAATTTATCAATTTAGAGATAAACAGTTGAGTGACTAATTGCATTTAAAATTTTGAAACCCATTTTTCCCAAGAAACGTTTGCAACAGCTTAAACGCCTTCTGCCAAAAATTCCGTAATCAAAGTGCTCCGTTTTTAAATATTTTTTAAAAACAAATTATACTATTATTTCGAATCATATATTTTAATTTCAAAACTGTACAGAATAAAAAAGGCTAATCAACTTAGATTGATGAGAACAACAAAAATGACTTCCAAAATACGTCAATTAAAAAAAACATTTTCCTAAAGGATAAGATCTGTTATTAGTAAAAGCCGTACTTAGCTGGCTCAACCAAATCTAAATTAGCAGTATAATAAATAAGTCCTATGAGGAGCTCCAAAAAACAACAATTGTTGATTTCGACAAAAATAATTGAGTATTGAATGGAAACGTGTGATATAACTGATCTATCAAAACCTGTTCATAAGGCTTTAAAATTTGAATTAGTGTATTCAGCTAACTCCAGTTTGTGGCTAATGCATTTTAACGATTCAGTGACTGTTTTCTTTGCAAAGAAATTTTAGCGATTTTGTAGGATATAAAATTTTGTTTTTATTAAAATTAGGCTGCTTCTTTAATTGCTGAAACTTTAAAGGAATCACTAACTAGTTGTCTGAACTTTAATGTCCTTAATACCGATTAACTAGTGTATAATTATACAAAAATTTGTAATCTGACTTCACATCTTCTTAGTGCAATTTTTTATTCAGGTAGAAATTTATCAATTTAGAGATAAACAGTTGAGTGACTAATTGCATTTAAAATTTTGAAACCCATTTTTCCCAAGAAACGTTTGCAACAGCTTAAACGCCTTCTGCCAAAAATTCCGTAATCAAAGTGCTGCGTTTTTAAATATTTTTTAAAAACAAATTATACTATTATTTCGAATCATATATTTTAATTTCAAAACTGTACAGAATAAAAAAAGCTAATCAACTTAGATTGATGAGAACAACAAAAATGACTTCCAAAATACGTCAATTAAAAAAAACATTTTCCTAAAGGATAAGATCTGTTATTAGTAAAAGCCGTACTTAGCTGGCTCAACCAAATCTAAATTAGCAGTATAATAAATAAGTCCTATGAGGAGCTCCAAAAAACAACAATTGTTGATTTCGACAAAAATAATCGAGTATTGAATGGGGACGTGTGAAATAACTGATCTATCAAATTCTGTTTATTAGGCTTTAAAATTTGAATTTGTGTATTCAGCTAACTCCGGTTTGTGGCTAATGCATTTTAATGATTCAGTGACTGTTTTTTTGCAAAGAATTTTTAGCGATTTTGTAGGATATAAAATTTTGTTTTTATTAAGATTAGGCTGCATCTTTAATTGCTGAAACTTTAAAGGAATCACTAACTAGTTGTCTGAACTTTAATGTCCTTAATACCGATTAACTAGTGTATAATTATACAAAAATTTGTAATCTGACTTCACATCTTCTTAGTGCAATTTTTTATTCAGGTAGAAATTTATCAATTTAGAGGTAAACAGTTAAATGACTAATTGCATTTAAAATTTTGAAACTCATTTTTCCCAAGAAACGTTTGCAACAGCTTAAACGCCTTCTGCCAAAAATTCCGTAATCAATGTGCTGCATTTTTAAATATTATTTGAGAACAAATTATAATATTTTTTCGAATCATATATTTTAATTTCAAAACTGTACAGAATAAAAGAGACAAATCAACTTAGATTGATGAGAACAACAAAAATGACTTCCAAAAATACGTCAATTCAAAAAAAAACATTTTCCTAAAGGATAAGACCTATTAATAGTAAAACCCGTACTTAGCTGGCTCAACCAAATCTAAATTAGCAGTATAATAAATAAGTCCTATGAGGATCTCCAAAAAACAACAATTGTTGATTTCGACAAAAATAATTGAGTATTGAATGCAAACGTGTGATATAACTGATCTATCAAAACCTGTTCATAAGGCTTTAAAATTTGAATTAGTGTATTCAGCTAACTCCAGTTTGTGGCTAATGCATTTTAACGATTCAGTGACTGTTTTCTTTGCAAAGAAATTTTAGCGATTTTGTAGGATATAAAATTTTGTTTTTATTAAAATTAGGCTGCTTCTTTAATTGCTGAAACTTTAAAGGAATCACTAACTAGTTGTCTGAACTTTATTGTCCTTAATACCGATTAACTAGTGTATAATTATACAAAAATTTGTAATCTGACTTCACATCTTCTTAGTGCAATTTTTTATTCAGGTAGAAATTTATCAATTTAGAGGTAAACAGTTAAATGACTAATTGCATTTAAAATTTTGAAACTCATTTTTCCCAAGAAACGTTTGCAACAGCTTAAACGCCTTCTGCCAAAAATTCCGTAATCAATGTGCTGCATTTTTAAATATTATTTGAGAACAAATTATAATATTTTTTCGAATCATATATTTTAATTTCAAAACTGTACAGAATAAAAGAGACAAATCAACTTAGATTGATGAGAACAACAAAAATGACTTCCAAAAATACGTCAATTCAAAAAAAAACATTTTCCTAAAGGATAAGACCTATTAATAGTAAAACCCGTACTTAGCTGGCTCAACCAAATCTAAATTAGCAGTATAATAAATAAGTCCTATGAGGAGCTCCAAAAAACAACAATTGTTGATTTCGACAAAAATAATTGAGTATTGAATGGAAACGTGTGATATAACTGATCTATCAAAACCTGTTCATGAGGCTTTAAAATTTGAATTAGTGTATTCAGCTAACTCCAGTTTGTGGCTAATGCATTTTAACGATTCAGTGACTGTTTTGTTTGCAAAGAAATTTTAGCGATTTTGTAGGATATAAAATTTTGTTTTTATTAAAATTAGGCTGCTTCTTTAATTGCTGAAACTTTAAAGGAATCACTAACTAGTTGTCTGAACTTTAATGTCCTTAATACCGATTAACTAGTGTATAATTATACAAAAATTTGTAATCTGACTTCACATCATCTTAGTGCAATTTTTCATTCAGGTAGAAATTTATCAATTTAGAGATAAACAGTTGAATGACTAATTGCATTTCAAACTTTGAAACTCATTTTTCCCAAGAAACGTTTGCAACAGCTTAAACGCCTTCTGCCAAAAATTCCGTAATCAAAGTGCTGCGTTTTTAAATATTTTTTGAAAACAAATTATAATATTTTTTCGAATCATATATTTTAATTTCATAACTGTACAGAATATAAGGGGCAAATCAACTTAGACTGATGAGAACAACAAAAATGACTTCCAAAAATACGTCAGTTAAAAAAAACATTTTCCTAAAGGATAAGACCTATTATTAGTAAAACCCAAATTTAGCTGGCTCAACCAAATCTAAATTAGCAGTATAATAAATAAATCCTATGAGGAGCTCCAAAACACAACAATTGTTGATTTCGACAAAAAAAATTGAGTATTGAATGGGGACGTGTGAAACAACTGATCTATCAAAACCTCTTCATTAGGCTTTAAAATTTGAATTAGTGTATTCAGCTAACTCCAGTTTGTGGCTAATGTATTTTAATGATTCAGTGACTGTTTTCTTTGCAAAGAAAATTTAGCGATTTTGTAGGATATAAAATTTTGTTTTTATTAAGATTAGGCTGCGTCTTTAATTGCTGAAACTTTAAAGGAATCACAACTAGTTGTCTGAACTTTAATGTCCTTAATACCGATTAAATAGTGTATAATTATACAAAAATTTGTAATCTGACTTCACATCTTCTTAGTGCAATTTTTCATTCAGGTAGAAATTTATCAATTTAGAGATAAACAGTTGAATGACTAATTGCATTTCAAACTTTGAAACTCATTTTTCCCAAGAAACGTTTGCAACAGCTTAAACGCCTTCTGCCAAAAATTCCGTAATCAAAGTGCTGCGTTTTTAAATATTTTTTGAAAACAAATTATAATATTTTTTCGAATCATATATTTTAATTTCATAACTGTACAGAATAAAAGGGGCAAATCAACTTAGACTGATGAGAACAACAAAAATGACTTCCAAAAATACGTCAGTTAAAAAAAAACATTTTCCTAAAGGATAAGACCTATTATTAGTAAAACCCGAATTTAGCTGGCTCAACCAAATCTAAATTAGCAGTATAATAAATAAATCCTATGAGGAGCTCCAAAACACAACAATTGTTGATTTCGACAAAAAAAATTGAGTATTGAATGGGGACGTGTGAAACAACTGATCTATCAAAACCTCTTCATTAGGCTTTAAAATTTGAATTAGTGTATTCAGCTAACTCCAGTTTGTGGCTAATGTATTTTAATGATTCAGTGACTGTTTTCTTTGCAAAGAAAATTTAGCGATTTTGTAGGATATAAAATTTTGTTTTTATTAAGATTAGGCTGCGTCTTTAATTGCTGAAACTTTAAAGGAATCACAACTAGTTGTCTGAACTTTAATGTCCTTAATACCGATTAAATAGTGTATAATTATACAAAAATTTGTAATCTGACTTCACATCTTCTTAGTGCAATTTTTCATTCAGGTAGAAATTTATCAATTTAGAGATAAACAGTTGAATGACTAATTGCATTTCAAACTTTGAAACTCATTTTTCCCAAGAAACGTTTGCAACAGCTTAAACGCCTTCTGCCAAAAATTCCGTAATCAAAGTGCTGCGTTTTTAAATATTTTTTGAAAACAAATTATAATATTTTTTCGAATCATATATTTTAATTTCATAACTGTACAGAATAAAAGGGGCAAATCAACTTAGACTGATGAGAACAACAAAAATGACTTCCAAAAATACGTCAGTTAAAAAAAAACATTTTCCTAAAGGATAAGACCTATTATTAGTAAAACCCGAATTTAGCTGGCTCAACCAAATCTAAATTAGCAGTATAATAAATAAATCCTATGAGGAGCTCCAAAACACAACAATTGTTGATTTCGACAAAAAAAATTGAGTATTGAATGGGGACGTGTGAAATAACTGATCTATCAAAACCTCTTCATTAGGCTTTAAAATTTGAATTAGTGTATTCAGCTAACTCCAGTTTGTGGCTAATGTATTTTACTGATTCAGTGACTGTTTTCTTTGCAAAGATATTTTAGCGATTTTGTAGGATATAAAATTTTGCTTTTATTAGGATTAGGCTGCATCTTTAGTTGCTGAAACTTTAATGGAATCACCAACTAGTTGTCTGAACTTTTATGTACGTAATACCGATTAACTAATGTGTAATTATACAAAATTTTGTTATTTGACTTCACATCTTCTTAGTGGAATTTTTTTATTCAGGTAGAGATTTAACAATTTAGAGATACCTAGTTGAATTACTAATGGCATATGAATTTTTGAAACTCATATTTCGCAAAAAACGTTTACAACAGCTTAAACGCCTTCTGCCGAAAATTCCGCGGTCAAAGTGCTTGGTTTATAAATATTTTTTGAAAACAATTTATTTTATTTTCTCGGATCATTAATTTTAATTTTCAAACTGTAAAAGTTAAAATTGGCAAATTATATTAGATTGATGAGAATCTCTAACTAGTTGTCCGAACACTTATGCTCTTAGTGTCAAAAAACCAGTGTACAATTATATAAAATTTTGCAATTCAAATTTACATCTATAGGCATTTTTTTAAATAGAGATTTATCAATTTAGGTACACCTTGTTGGGGGACTAGTTTCATCTGAATTTTTGAAATTTGTTTTTCCCAAGAAAATGTTGCAGCAGCTTGAACACATTTTTGTCGAAATTTCTGCAATCAAAGTGCTGATATTTAAATATTTTTTTAAAAAAACTTATACTGTTTTCTCGAATAATAATCTTTAATTTCAAAAATGTACGAGTTCAAATTGGCAAATTATTTTCAATTGATGAGAAAATTGCAAATGACCTCCAAAACAACGTCAAATAAAAAATTATTTTCCCGAAGAATGAAACTTTTTAGTAGTAAAACCCAACTTAGCGGGCTCAAACAAATCTAAATTAGCAGTATACTAAAAAAGCCCTATGTGGAACTCCAAAAAACAACAATTGTTGATTTCAACAAACCAATTGAGTATTGAATGGGGACGTGTGAGTTAACTGACCTCTGAAAACGTGTTGATTAGATTTCAATTTTTAAATAGGTGTATCTAGGTAACTCTAGTTTGGGGTATATTCAAATTATTGAATCAGCGACTGTTTTCTTTACTAAGAAATTAAATCGCTTTCATAGGAATTAAAATTGTATTTTTATCAAAATTAAGCTGTTTTTTATTTGCTCAATATTTATGAGAATCTCGGGGAAAATTTGTCTGAACACTTCTGAATTACTTGACGGAACTATTTGTACTCAAATTACTGTGCTCAGTATCGATTAGCTAATTTACAATTATATAAAACTTTGTAACTTGAATTCACAGCTTTGTGATGCATTTTTTTTATTTGGGTAGAGCTTAATCAACTAAGATATGCCTAGATGAGAGACGTGTTGCTTTCGAATGCCTGGAAATTTTCTTTTTCTCAAGAAACTTTTGCCATAATTTAAGCACATTTCAGCCAAAAATTCTAAACTGAAGAAACTACATCATTAAAATCATGAAGGCAATGATTTTGTTTATTGCTTTCTCGAAACATAATTTGTAACTTTTTTTTCGATTAAAAAAGGATATTAAATAGGAAGAAAATCCACTTTATGATTTTGCATTGTGTTTTTCAGCTCGGAGATTTTTCTGAAGAAATTAGATTTTTTGAGACAAATTAATGGGTGATGAAGTTCTTGAATAATCATTTATCAATCTTATGGTTTTTGGTTAGTTTTCAAAGTTTTATGTAGTAACGGATGGTTTATGTTTTTAAGTTTTTTCGGATAAAAAATAAAAATTACGGACTATAAATTATTTCGAAAAACTAAGGCGGATTTTAATTTCAAAACTTAAATTTCAAAGCGGATTTTTTTTTCAAAACTCAAATTAGTTTAGATTGATGAGAAACTTATGAATGACCTCGAAAATTACGTCAGTCAAAAAATCATTTTCCTAGGGGATTAAAATTTATTGGCATAAGCCGGACTTAGCTGGCTCAATCAAATCTAGATTAGCAGTATACTAGGTAGGTCCTATGTGGAACTCCAAAAAACAACAATAGTTGAGTTCAACAAAAATAATTGAGTATTGAATGGGGACGTGTTAACTGATCCCTGAAAACCTGTGGATTTAATTTTAATATTTAAATAGGTTTATCCAGATACCTGGTTTGTGATTAATTCAATTTATTGAGTCATCGACTGCTTTCCTTATTAAAAATTTTTATCGATTTTGTTGCAATTAATATTTTATTTTTTTAAGATTACGCTGCATTTTTAATTGCTCAAATTTTAAAGGAATCTCTAACACTTATGTAATGGTTTCAAATAACTAGTGTACAAATATATAAAAAATTTTGTAACTTAAGTTCAATCAGTTTGTGTTGCAATTTCTTTTGGTAGAGATTGATCAATTTAGATATACCTTCTTGTTTGGTGATTATTTGCAATTGAATTTCTGATACTCGTTTTTTTCCAGTAAACGTTTGCAACAATTTAAACACATTTCAACCAAAAATTCCGCAATCAAACTGCTGCATTTTTCAAAATTATAACCAAATATTTTTTTTACTGTTTTCTTGACTCATAATTTTTTATTTCAAACCTGTCCAAGATAAAATTGGCAAGTTAAGTTAGATTGATGAGAAAGTTATGAATGAACTCGCAGTATACTAAATAAGTCCTATGTGGAACTTAAAAAAAACAACAATTGTTAACTTCAACAAAAATAATTGAGTATTGAATGGAGACGTGCGAGTGAACTGATCTCTGAAATCGTGCTGATTAGATTTCAACACGAATAGGTGTATCCAAGTAACTCTAGTTTGTGTTTTATTCAAATTATTGACTCAGCGACTGTTTTCTTCACTAAGAAATTTAATCGCGTTCATATGAATAAAAAATGTGTTTTTATTAAACTTAGGCTGTTTTTTTCTCTATTTTTATGGGAATCTCTGAAAAATTTTTTGAACACTTATGAATTAATTGTCTGAACTGGTTGTCGATTCTCTACTCGGTATCGATTTTCTAATGTACAATTGCATAAGCATTTGTAACTTGACTTCACATCTTTATGATGCAAAATTTTTTAGGTTTATCAATTAAGATGTGGGTAGTTGGGTGAATAAGTGCATTTGAATACGTGAAAATTGCTTTTTTCCCATGAAACTTTTGCAATAGTTTAATCACATTTCACCTAAAAACTCTGCAATCAAGAAGCTGCATTCTTGATTTCATAAGGGCAAGGATTTTGTTTACTGTTTTCTTGAAACATAAATTGTTACTTTCTTTTTCGATTATAAAGGATAATAAATAGGAAGAATGTCCGCTTTAAGATTTTGATTTGTGTTTTCACGTCGTAGATTTATCTGAAGATTCGTGAGTTTTTGAGACAAATTATTGGGTGACAATGTTGATTTGATCATTTTTTAAATAACCATTTTCTCAAACTTTCCAATTTCGGCTGATTTTCAAACTTTTTATTTAGTAAGGGACGGTTTCATTTTTTTTTAGTTTTTTTTGGATACAAACTTAAAATTTACTGACCATAAATTATTCAAAAAAAGCGGATTTTACTTTCAAACTTCTACCAACATATAATAAGGCTAGATTGATGAGAAAAATATCGATGGCCTCTTAAAATACGTCACTCGAAAAACATTTTCCCAGACAAAAAAAATTACTTGTGGTAAAACCCGGATTTAATTGAATCAAACAAATCTAGATTAGCAGTATACTAAATAAGTCTTTTGTGGAACTCTAAAAAACAACAATTGTTGAGTTCAACAAAAATAGTTGTGTAGTGATTGGGGACTTGTGAGTTAACTGATCTCTGAAAACGTGTTGAATAGATTTTATTATTTAAATTGATTTGTCCAGGTAACTCTAACTTGTGATTAAAATATTTTAATGATTCAGCGACTTTTTTCTCTACTATGGAAATTTTTCGACTTCAAAGCAGATAAAATTTTGTTTTTAAAAAAGTTAGACTGCTCTTTTATCTGCTCAACTTTCATAGGAATCTCTAACTATTTGTCTGAAAACTTCTGGACCAGTTTTCTGAACTAGTTTTCGATGCTGTACTCAGTATCGATTAAATAATGTCCAAAAAAAATTGTAACTTTACTTCAAATGATTTTGATGCGATTTTTTAAATTTAGGTATTGCTTAATCAATTAAGTTAAATCTAACTGTTTGACTAGTTGCATTTGAATATCTGAAAGTTTTTTTTCCAAAGAATTTTTTGCAATAATTTAAGCAGATTTCAGCCAAAAAAGCTGCAATCAAAGTGCTGCATTTTTTAAAATTATAAGAAAAAATTTTACTGTTTTTTCAATCGAAAATGTTAATTTAATAACTCTACAAGGATAAAACCGGCAAATTAGTTAAGAATGATGAGAAAATTATGAATATTCTCTGAAAATACGTCACTCAAAAAACATTTTCCCAGAGGAAAAAATTATTTTTGGTAAAACCCGTTTAGTTGGCTCAACCAAATCCGGATTAGCAGTATTCTAAATAAGTTATAATTGGAGCTCCAGTGAACAAAAATTCTTGAGTTCAAAAATTTATGGAGTGTTGAATTGGGACTAGTGAGTTAGCTGATCTCTGAAAACTTGTTGATTAGTTTTTAATGTTTGAATTTGCGTAACCAGATAACCCTAGTTTGTGATTAACTCATTTTTTTTGGGATTCAGCGCCTTTTTTGCTAAGAAGTTTTATCGACTTCATAGGCGATAAAATTTCGTTTTTTTTTTTCAAAATAAAATTAGGTTGTTTTTTTATTTGCTCTATTTTTATGCAAACCTCTAACTAGTTGTCTGAACACTTGGGATGAACTTAGAATCGCTTATCTAGTGTATGTTTTTATAAAGTTTTGTAACTTGACTTCATATCAATTTGCTGCGTTTTTTATTTAGGTAAAGCTCAATCATAGTTGGCTGACTGTACGAAAATAACGATCAACTCATCACTAAGTAGACCAAGTTAGGGAAAGGAACTTGGAGGACAGCTGAGACAACTATGGGCTTCACTAGGATGATTAGTTTCCCAGAATGTTAATCGGCTGCAGTCCTTCCTTCCAAGAGACGAATTGAGATGCAGCTCCGGGGGTAGGATTGCTTACTCGCAGAAAACTGTTCAGCTAAGTTAACCCATTTCGCAAGAGCGAGCGAACCAAGTGACTTCTTAAGTTCGGCAGTAAAGTAAGTACCTGATGAGCATTCGCTGATCTTTCTCTTTAAGCGGATCAACGTTCGTCTTGTTGGGTTGTGGATTGAAATTCGATGAGCTCTTCAAGTAAGCTTGAAAATTGGCTGAAACAAGTTTACTTGTTCCATGTCAGCTTGAAACAAGTATATTGGCTGGATTTAATGTAATGAATTCTGAACCTGATATGAGTCTCAATCCTAGAGTTACCAAATTAAAAATAATGTTTATCGATTAGAGAAATACCATTAAAGCAGAGAGACACGAAAAAAAACTTTTGCGGCCCTTTATTATCATATTAATGAAAGTGTTATAACCCTTGGCCATTTCAAACGAGGATTCAACAGAGGGCTTGGTATAACACTTAATTCTACATAAGAGTAATAAATTGCCAAGTTCTTAGCCCCTACTGATACAAATGATAATTTTGCCTACAGTATATCCAGAGGTTGTCGACGAAGATGAGCATGCAAGGTTTTGGCTATCAGGTTTTGGACTTAAACAGAATGTCATCAACAAAAAAGAACCATTAGCGGTCATCCAAGCTGTGAAGCGGTTCCTGCCATTCCAATCAGGAACTAAATTACTATTCAAAACAGATCATGCATCGCTGCAATGATGTTTTTGGCAGAACGATATTGACATAATATTTAGATTTCTCAAACGACTACAGGAATAAAGACCAAGTAGAACAAGTAAAAAGGACCGAGTAAAAAACGCAGGAAGACAGAACGCATGTGAAGGCAGCGCAGCATCCTACCGGGACCTGATTGAATTCAGAGACTGGAAATGGGTGGAAAATCCCAATCAGTTTATTCGGCAGAAAATGCAATCATCCAAATTTGGGTGAAATATGGACGAAGCATTGAGCATCCAATTTCAAAATTCTCTGCGATTAGCTATCAGGCAAAACCTATGCCTATGATACATCTTGGATTGGGACACAAGGTCTTGGATTGGGAAGGCATATGGACTAATTCAGGAGCACAAGAAGGGGACGCCGCTGCAATAAGGGGCCTCTGCTGGACCAGAAATTGTTTTGTATTCCATTAGCATTAGAATACAAAAACAAATCGTGGTCTCGCAGGATGTTCGACACACAACTGGATATCATTTTTCTTGGCAAAAAACCATATATAGGGCACGAACTAAATTTTGGTGTCCAAACTTAAGAAAGAGATTGAACAAAAATGTGAGGTTGGATGTTTTTTAAAGCACACAGTACTCCTGGAACGAAAGGTGTTGACTCTTTTCAGACAATTGCTATTGAGTTTCAATTCATCAAACTGGCAGCCGAAGGCTTAATACTTGTTAATACTTGGAAAGACGAGTGAATGGAAATAAAAATTGGCGTTGACGGACTATTTAACAAATTATATCTTGTTCGTTAACTTAGAAGCGTTTACTGCATATCATGATGCCAGACCGGTAATTGAGAGAAATGATTTGACGTTAGAAGAAACTGACAGCTCAATAGCGACGAAAAACAAAAATTACGCAGCGAATTACATTAGAAGTGTGCAGAGATCATAAGATGGAGAAGACAAGGAACTCACCGTACCAACGGCAAAGAAATAGCATGGTAGAACGTCACAACAGAGTCATTGCAGAAGTAATTTTCGAAAAATTCGAAAACAAACCAAACAGATGGGACCAAGTGATTCCCTATCTGAACTTTGTGCTTAGTGTACAATACTAGAAGACCCAAAACAACAAAACCAGCTCCAGTGACTTTTTTTACTTGTAGAGTTCAAGATTCCGAAGGATTTGCGTCTCCCTAACGCATATTACCACAAATTATAAACCTATGAACTCACAAATTGAACTAATGAGCAGTTCAGGGAAGCATATTTGAATGCTAGAGCAACGCATAGCAAACGGAAGGAGGGACATGAATTCTTGAAGCACAAAAACATTTTCGGAGAAAAACTGAATCCAGGAACGAGCGTTTTGTCTCTTTACAGACCACAAAATGGAATCATAAAAGTTTCCTCCCATGTGGTTGACCATAGAACACCATTGAGAAGACGCGGCAGCGGCTGATTGTTCACAAACTTTGGTTGACGCCGCTAAATTTGGAAGAACGTCTCCGCAGAACAAAAGCTAGATTACCACTCAGCGAAAAATTGCAGAATCATTCAAAAGCACATAACAACAAGTTGTAAACGACGAAAAAATCCAGAGCATCAGACTAGAAGTGTTATAAAGGAGACTAAGGAAGCACAGCCCAACAAATGAAGGAAAAGATAATGATTTATTCCATGGCTTACTTACAGAACGCCCAAGCTCAACAAACGCTATCATCAAACAAGAAGAAAATAGCACTCAAGAGCATTGAGCACTCAAAATTCCCCAAATTCTACCCAGAAGAGTGCAAACACCGTTTGTAAAGCCCAGTGAAGTTATCAGCTTTACGCTTTGTCCCAAGAGAACTCGCATGCGCAAGGTTGAGTTTCGAAAATGAATATCCACAACTGCTGGCGTCACGAGCGAAATATCCATAGCAAAAGTTTTTGCTAAAAATCTGGTATTGAAAACAGGTGATTGCGCCCACTCCATAGCGGAAACAAGAGAAAGACACAGAGTTAAATATTCTGAACGATCCGGTATTGACAAAAAAGAATCTTTTGAAAGAAAGAGTAATTTTTTTCAAATGAAACTTCATTAACATTTTGGAGGCAAATAATTTAAAAAAAACTAGGTATTTAGATTATTGAATTTAGAATTTGAATTGAGACAGACGAATAAAAAAATTAGGATTAATTCTAATAGTTGTGACTTGTCGTCAACAACTTTTTTTTCTATAGTTTTTTAAGAAAACCCGTATGACCATTTCTTCCGTTATTTTTTGGGATGCCACTATCTAAGAGTATGCAGCAATCACCCGTAAAAATTAATTAGATATCATTTTTTTGTCAGCTGGTTTTCTCAATTGCGGTACCACTGCCAACAACTGGGAGCGCAGGAACAGCACCTCAAGTTTTGTCTGCACAAACTTCAATTTTTGTTGCTGACTCTTAATTAAATTTTGATTTTATGGTGCAACTCTCCAAGCAGTTGAAATTGGAGCTTCAACAACTTTCAAGTTTACTTAAGTACTTCAACACTTGAAATTTTAAACAACAAAAGTGTAAGAGCTGCGAGTCCTGCGACAATCAAGAAACAAGCTTTTTACTGCATCAACATTTTGACAAAATTGTTTCATCTATCGAGACTTGATACGAAAGAGCAGAAAATGAGAAGCCGGATAAAATTGAAAATCAAATTTAAACAAAGAGATGGTGGGAAAAATTTAATAAACAAAAAAGATTTGGAACTTTGTAAAGCAAGCATTAGTGCTGGAAGGAAAAAGAACGCCTCTCCTCAGAAAATCAAATTAGAGATTCGATTCAGCAAATGAGCAGCCAAAGCCCTTTGACCCGATACAACAAAAAACACGAGCGGAACAATATAAAAACTGGTGTTGATATAAAAACTGGTGTAGACAAACTGAAACCGGGAGGTAATATTTGCCCTCTTTATATACCACAAAATGAAATTTAAGAAAATGCTTCTCAAGTGATTGACCATAAAACACTATTGAGCAGACAATGCAACGGCTGATTTTTCACAAATTTTAATTGACGCCGCTGAACCTTACAGAATGACTCCGCAAAACAAAAGCAAGATTACCACACAACGAAAATTGCAGAATCAACCAAATGCATACAACAATCCGTTAAAAACGAAAAAAATTGAAACTATCAGACTAGAATTTTTAAAAAATAAACTAAGGGAGCACAACTTCAAAAAATGGAAGGGAAAGAAAACAATTAGTTCTTTGGATTATTTACAGAACACCCAAGCTCCACGAAAGCTACCATCAAAAATGCGAAAATTTGCAGTCAAGAGCATTGAGCACCCAAAATTCCTCAAATTGTACCCAACGGTGTTCAAACATCGTTTGTGAAGCCGATTGAAGTTCTCAGCTCTACGATTCATCCCAAGAGGCATCACATGCGCGAGATGATGATTAGAAAATTCCGAAAATTATTATCCACAACTGCGAGCGTCACGAGAGAAATATTCACAGCAAAAGGTGTCAACTCCGGTGTTTTGTTGAAATTCCGATGGTTACCACTCCGTGAGCAATCACAAGAAAAATAAGCAGTAAAATTTTGTTAAACATCCGATATTGACAACAAATAAAGAATCCTTTGAAAGAATGAGTAATATTTTTGAAATGAAGTTATAGTAACTTTTGGGGACAATTAATATAAGAAAAAAACTGGGTTATTTAAATTTTTGATTTCAGATTTTGAATTGAGCCAGACGAATGGAAAGATTAGGGTTAATTCTAGCAGTTGTGACTGGTCGTAAACAAATTTCAATTACTTTTTCAATAGTCATTTTTTTGTCAACTTGTTTTCTCAGTTGCAGTACCACTGCAAACAACTGGGAGCGCAGGAACTGCGCCTCACGTTTTGTCTTAACCTCGAACTTCAATTTAATTTGCCGACTTTTATTTACTTTTGATTTTATGGCACCACTGGCCAAGCTGTCAAACTTGGAGCTTCAATCACTTTTAAATTTCATTTTAACACTTAAAAATTTAGAAAAACAAACGTGTAAAAGCTGTGAGTACTCCAACCACCAAGAAATAAACTTTTTTTGCATCAACATCTTGACAATGTTGTTTCATCTATCAAGACTGAATACGAAAGAGCAGAAAAAAGAGGGCGGAAAAAATGAAGATCAAAATATAATAAAAAATGCGTGCGAAAAAAATTGAACAAAAAAGGGACCTCCAACGTTTGTAAAGCAAGCTGTACTGCTGGAATGATAAGGAACGCCTCTCTTCAGACAATCAACTTGGAGATTCGATTCTACAAATTAGCTGCAAAAACCCTATGACCTGTTACAACAGAAAAGACGAGCGGAATGAAATAAAAACTGGTGTTGACGGACTATTTAACAAAGTATATCGTGCTTGTTGCCTTGGAAAGGATTACCTAATACGATGATGCCAGACCGGTAATTGAGAAAAAAGTTTTGACGTTAGAAGCAACTGACAGCTCCATACCGACAGGAAAATTGTGCAGCAAATTACATTAGAGGTGTGTAGAGTTTTTGAGATGGTGAAGGCAAGGAACTCACCATACCACCTGAAAGGAAACAGCATGGTGAAACATCACAACAGAGCCATTGCAGAAGTAATTTTCAAACAGTCCAATTAATGTGCAAATATTCCAAGCAGATGGGACTTAGTGATTCCCTATCTGAACTTTGTGCTTTATGTACTTTACCTCACAAGTTGGCCTAATGAGCAGTTCGAGGAAGCACATAGGAATGCTAAAGGGCGCATGACAAACGAAAGGACTGACATGAATTTTTGAAGCAAAAAAACGTTTTCGAAGACAAACTGAATCCTGGAGATATTGTTTGACATCTTTACCATGCACAAAATGGAATAATAAAAAGTTCTTCCTATGTGATCGACCATAGAACACCATCAAGCAATGGCTGACTGTTGACAAAATTTGGTTGACGCCGCTGAACCTGGAGGAAAGACTCTACAGAACAAAAGCGAGTTTACATCTTAACAAAAAATTGCAGACCCAAACAAACGCATCCAACAACAAGTTGTAAACGCAGAAGATATCCAGAACATCATATTAGAAGTGTTATAAAGGAGAATAAGTTAGTATGACCGTTTCTTCCATTGTTTCTTAGGACAACCACCCGAAAGCACAAAACAATTTTTAAACAAAAAAATCCAAAACACCAGACTACAGGTGCTATAAAGGAGACTAAACATACAAACCCCAAGAAATGGAAGTAAAGAAAACGATTTATTCTATGGTTTACATATAAAACAGACAAACTCAATGAAAGCTACCATCACATCAGCGGAAAATAGCACTCCAGAGCATTGAGCACCCGAAAACCCTATATTGTACCCACGGAATTCCAAACACCGTTTGTGGTGCCAACTGAAGACATCAGATCTACGCCACTTCTGCAGAACAAAAGCGAGTTTACATCTTAACAAAAAATTGCAGACCCAAACAAATGCATCCAACAACAAGTTGTAAACGCAGAAGATATCCAGAACATCATATTAGAAGTGTTATAAAGGAGAATAAGTTAGTCTGACCGTTTCTTCTATTGTTTCTTAGGACAACCACCCGAAAGCACAAAACAATTTTTAAACAAAAAAATCCAAAACACCAGACTACAGGTGCTATAAAGGAGACTAAACATACAAACCCCAAGCAATGGAAGTAAAGAAAACGATTTATTCTATGGTTTACATATAAAACAGACAAACTCAATGAAAGCTACCATCACATCAGCGGAAAATAGCACTCCAGAGCATTGAGCACCCGAAAACCCTATATTGTACCCACGGAATTCCAAACACCGTTTGTGGTGCCAACTGAAGACATCAGATCTACGCCACTTCCACAGAGTCAACTGCGAACAACTGGGAGCGCAGGAACTGTACCTCACATTTTGTATCAACTTCAAGCTTCAGTTTCATTCGCGGACTCTTATCTAAAATTTTTTTGTGGTACAAGTAGCCAACTTGTCAAAATTCGATCTTTGCCATTTTTAAATTTTCCTTCAACAACTGAAAAGTCAGGAAAACAAACGTTTAACAGGTGTGAGTACTGCGACAACCGAGAAACAAGTATTTTGCATCATTATTTTGACAAAGTTAATTCATTTATCAAAACGGAATACGAAAGAGCAGAAAAATAGAGGAGATGGCGGGAAAAATTGACAATCAAAATCAAACAATGAGAGCGCGGCAAAAAATAGAACAAAAATAAAAGATCTGCAACGTTTGCAAAGCAAGCAGTACTGCTGGAAGGAAAAAGAACGCTTCTCTTCATACAATTAACTTGGAGGTTCGATATAGCAAACTAGAAGCGCAAATTCCATGAAATGTTACAACAGAAAAGACGAGCCGTGCAAAAAATATTGTTGTTGACTGACTGTTTCAAAAATATATCTTGTTTGTTCTCTTGGAAAAGATTCCCGCATAAGGAAATGTTGGTTGAGAGTTGTGTTTTGAAGTTAGAATTATTTACCAGCCTCCGCGCCGATGAGGAGCCCAATTTTGGCAGTAAATTACGTTGTATGTGTGCAGTTTTTTAGACGCAAAAAAAAAAATAAACTCATCCTACCACCCACAAGGAACCAGCATGGTGGAATGTTACATCAGATTCATCGCAAAATTAACTTTCAAAAAATCCAAGCATTGCGCAAACAATCCAAGAAGATGGGACCAAGTAGTTTTCTATCTGAACTTCGTACTTTATGTACAATACCAAAAGACACAAAACAATAGAACCAGCTCCAATCTCATTATTATTTGGACAAGAGTTCTAGATTCCGATGAATTTGCTTCCTCTCAACCCATTTGGTCAAAAAAACGGACGCGCAAATTTGCCAAACGAGCAGTTCAAGGGAGCACATGCTAAATGGACTCATGGTGAGCGAAAGGAGGGACATGAAATTTTAAAGCTCGAACACGTTTTTGGTTAAAAAATCGAATCCAGAGAGTGTTTGGCCTGTTTTACATACCTCAAAATGGAATCTTAAAATATTTATCCCATGTGATTGATCATAGAATACCATTGAGAAGACGTAGCATTGACTGAACGTTCAAAAAAATGATTAATGCCGCTGAACGTTGTCAAATTAATCTGCAAAATAAGAGCGAGATTACCACAAAACCACCCAAATGCATAAAACAACAAATTTTAAGAGAAAAAAAACCAAAACATCAGACCGGAAGCGTTATAAAGGAGACCAAGCGAGAACAAACCCAAAAAACGGATTCGAGGCACAAAGATTTGTTCTATGGTTTATTTACACAACGCCCAAGCTAAACGAAAGCTATCATCACGTCAGTGGAAAATAGCACTCAATTGCATTGGGAACCCGAAAATTCACAATTTATACCCGAGGAATTCCAGACACCGTTTGTGATTCCAGTTGACGCTACCAGCTCTATGCCACTTCTCAAGAGACCTCAAATGCGCAAGATTGTATTGAAAAACTTCAAAGAATAAATATCCACATCTGCGAGCGTCACGAGAGAAAAATGCATACCAAAAACTTTGAGGAAATTCTGTTATCAAAAACAGCCGTTCGCCCCAACTCCAAAGCACAAACAAGAGCAAGAAACTCGGCCAAATATGGCGCAAAATTCGGTATCAGGAAAAACAAATCAAGAATCTTTTATTAGAACTTTTTGATTAATAGTTCCAAATGATATTTGATTAGGTTTTCTTGAGCAAGTAATTTGAGAAAAAAAAACATGGTTTCATTTATATTTTGAATTCAGTTGAGACAGACGAATAAAAAATTAACACTAAATATATAGTTGGGACTTGTCTCAAAACAAAATTCAACTATTTTTTCAAGCAATTTTAAAAACAAAATCAGTATGGGCGTACTATTTGTCCATTAATTTTTGGGGATGGCACTAACCTAGCATCTCCAGCAATTAATCATAAAATTTGGCTAGAATTAAATTCTTCGAATTTTTTTTTACGAAATGCGGTACGTCTGCAAACAATGGGGAGAGAAGATGATATGTCTCAAGTTTTGTTTCAATCTGAAACTTCAATCTCATTTGTTGACTCATACCTAGATGTTGACTTTATGGTATAACTAACCAAGCTGTAAGTCGGATCTTCATCCATTTTTGAATTTCTCTTCAACACTTTAAAACTTAAGAATCATTTAAGAGCTGTGAGTACAGCGACTACCGAGAAACAAGGTTTTTACTGCACCAACATTTTGACAAAATAATTTCGTCTATCAATACTGAATACGAAATGGCTGAAAAAAAGTGGGCGGGAGAAATTAAAGATCAAAATCAAGAAAAAATAAGGCGGGAAAAATTGAATGAAAATAAGAGATCCGCAACGTTTATAAAGCACGGAGTACAGCTGCAAAGAAAAACAAAGCCCCTCTTCAGACTATTTATTTTGAGATTCCGTTCAGCAATTTGGCAGCCAATATTCCATGACCTGTTACAACAGAAAAGAGGAGCGGAGAAAAAAACTGGTGTTGGCCGACTATTTTAAAAATTATATTGTGTTCGATGGGAAAAATTACCGCACAAAATGATAACAGGCCGGGAGTTGTATTTCGACGTTAGAAGCAACTGACAGTCTTCCCACCGAAAAGGAGCCAAATTTTTGCAGCAAATTTCGTTAGAAGTATGCAGGGTTTTTGAGATATTAAAGAGGAGGAACTCACCGTACCACCCGCAAGGAAACAACATGGTGGAACGTCACAACAGGGTCATTACAGATTAACATTTCAAACAATCCAAAGATTGCACTAACAATCCAAGCAGATTCCACCAATTGATTACATATCTGAACTTTGTGCGTTATGTACAAAAACTTAACACACAAAGCAACAGGACAGCCTTGATGGTCTTTATTTTCACGTTAATTTGAACGAAAGTGCAAGACTTCGATTCGTTTGCTTCTTCGTAAAGCATTTGGCCACAAAAAAAACAAACTACCAACTTACAGGTTTGTCTAATGAGTAATTCAAGAAAGCACATATAAAAATTAGAGGAAAGTTTTTCAAACATCGAAAAGGGCATGAGTATTTCAAGTACAAAAACATTTTCGGGGACGAACAGAACCAGGGAGAGTCTGTTTGCCCTCTTGCATTCAACAAAATGGAATCATAAAAAATTTCTTCCCATGAGATTGACCATAGAATAACATTGAGAAGATCTAGCAATAGCTGATCGTACACAAAAATTGGTTGAAGGCGCTGAACGTGGAAGAATAACTCCGCAAAACGAATGCACTATTACAAAACAACGAGAAAAAGCAGAATCACCCAAATGCATTGGAAAACATGTTGTAAACAAAAAAATCAAAAACTTTACAACAGAAGTGTTATAAGGGCAACTAAGGGAGAGAAACCCACAAAAATGGAAAAACAATGACAAAGATTTAATCGATGGCTTATTCACATAACGCATGAGGTTAACGAAAGCTACCATCACATCAGCGGCAAATAGCACTCAAGAGCATTGAGCATCCGAAAGTCCTCAAAATGTACCCAAAGAAACCAAAAACACCGTGTGTGATGCCAACTGAAGACATCAGCTCTACACCATTTCCAGAAAAACCTCACAAGTTAACGTTTGCGATGAGGGATCTCAGAGAACGGATATCCACAACCGCGGGCGTCACAAGATAAATATGCATACCAGAAACTTTTGCGGAAAGTCTGGCATCAAAAACAGACGCTGGCGCCAATTACATAACACAAACATCAGAAGGACACAAAATTATTATCGTGGAAATTTCAGTATCAAAAACAAATACATAATCTTTTAATAGAAAATTTTGAGAATTATTTCGTATGAATTTTGGTTGACTTTTTGGGGCAAATAATTTAAGAAAAAATTTTGGGTAATTTAATTTTTGAATTCTTTTGGGACAGACAAACTTTAAAAAAAATAGAATTAGTTCTAGTGGTTTGGACTTGTCTCAAAACAATTTATTTTTGTGATTTTAAAAAAAAGCCAGAGTGAGTTTAATATTCTTCCATTATTTTTATGCAGCAATCATTATGCAGCAATTGCCCATAAAAATTAATTAAACGTACAATTTTTGAAATTTGTTCTCATGATTGCGTTGCAACTGCGAACAAATTGGATCGCAGAAGTTTACATAAATGTTTCAACCTCAGACTTCGATTACATATAGTGACTTTTATTTACATGTTGACTTCATGGTACATATAGCCAAGCTGTTGAAATTGTATATTCACCCATTTTTAAGTTCCTTCGTCACTTAAAATTTGAGAAAAACATACGTGCAAAAGCTGCGAGTACTGCGATGACCAAGAAACAAGCTTTTTACTTTGAGAAACTTTGAGAAAATGTTTTCATCTATCAAGTGTGAATATGAAAGTCCAGAAAAAGAGAGGGCTGAGAAAATTGAAGATCAAATTAGAAAAAGCGAAGGCGGGAGAAATTGAACAAAAACATTAGAACTGCAACCGTTGAAAAGCAAGCAGTTCTGCTGAAATGAAAATGACTGCTTCTCTTCGAACACTGGACTTGGAAATTTGGCTCAGCAAATTGGCAGCAAAAACTCTATGAACTGTTACAACAGAAAACACAAACAGAGCAAAACAAAGACAATGCTGTCGGCGTACCATTTCACATTGTATTTTCTGTTCGTTTGCATGGAAAAAATTAACACATAAAATGATGACAGACCGGTAGTGCAGAGCTGTGTTTTGCAAATTTTTGCAGCAATTTTCGCTATCAGTGTGCAGAGTCATTGAGATAAGAAAAAAAACAAGGATATCAAATTACCAACGGCAGGGAAGTGATTCGTGTACAAGACTTAAACTATAAACAAAAATTGAACGGCCTCGATTCTCACTTATATTCAAGATCCATATTGTGTTGCTTCTTCTTTAAGCATTTGACTGCAAAATATTCTGCTACGAACTCTCAAGATGGCCTAAAGAGCAGTTCAAGGAAGCACATTTTAGAGGGACGCTTGGCATAAAACAGGTGATACAGAATTGTTAGGTGCACAAAAATTGTTTCATGGACGGACTGAACCAGGGCGGGAGAGAGAGAGAGAGAGAGAGAGAGTTATATTTTTTTGCATTCAACAAAACGGAATGAAAAAAAAATTCCTCCCATGGAAAGGACAATAGAAGACCTTTGAGAAGCAATGGTAGATCGTTCAGAACATTTTTTTGACGGCTCTGAACGCAGAAGAATAACTACCCAAAAAAAAATTTACCTTTAAACCTAAAAAACCAGAAACAGCAGCATGCATACAAAAACAAATTGCAATCGAATAAATACAAAACATCTGACCGGAAGTATTATCAAGGCAACTAAAGGAGCGCAGACCACACAAACGGAAGAACAATGACAAAGTTTTGTTCTATGACTTATTGACAGAACGCATGAGCTTACCGAAACCTTCCTTCACATGTGGGGAAGATAGAATTCAAGAGCATTGAGCTTCCAAAAATTCTCGGATTATACCAAAAGAAGTCCTGACACCGTTTGTGACGCCAACTGAAATTATCAGCTCTTTGCCACTTCCCATGAGACCTCACATGCACAAGTTTGTAATGAGACATTTCAAGAAAAGAATGTCAACACCTGCGAGCCTCACGAGAAATAGTGAAAGAAAAACTTTTTGCGGAACTTGTGGCTTTGAAAACAGCCGTTGGCCCGTACACATATTAATACAAGAGAAAGACACTCGGTCAAGCATAGTCAAAGATTTGGTATCGACAACAAATAACGAATCTTTTAAAAGAATGTTTTGAGTAATATTTTAAAGAGAAACTGGATTTAATATTTTGGGGGCAAGAAATTTCCAAAAAAAAATGGGGTAAATTAATTTTTTTTAATTGAATTGATACAGACAAATAACAAAAGTTAGCATTAAATCTAATTGTTGAGATTTGTCTCAAAACATTTTTTTAATTGATTCCTAATTTTTTTAATATAGAATCATTACGAGCGAAGTAATTGGTTAGATGTAAATTTTTGTAAATTTTTTTTCACAATTGCGCTACGACTACGAACAACTTTTTTCAGCCTCAAACTTCAATTTCATTTGCGGACCGTTATCTAAATGTTAATTTTATGGTACAACAAGCCAAGCTGTCGAAATTGGATATTCACCTATTTTTAAAATTCTCTTCAACACTTAAAAACTTAGAAAAACAAACGTGTTAGAGCTGCCAGAACTGCAACAAACAGAAATAAGTCTCCGTACTGCATCATGAATTTGATAAAATAGTTTCATCTATCAGGACTGGATACAAAAGAGTAGAAAAAGAGGGAGGGAAAAATTGAAGATCAAAATTAAAAAAGCAAGGGCGGGAGAATTTGAAGAAAAATATGAGATCTGCAAGCTTTGGAAAGCAAGCTGTACTGATGAAAGGGAAATGAACGCCTCTCATCGAACAATCAACTTGGAGATTCGAATCAACAAATTGCCAGCTAAAACCCTATGATATGCTACAACAGAATACAAACACAAGTGGAACAAAAAAACAATGGTGTCGGCGTACCATTTCACAAATTATAATCTGTTCGTTTTCATGAAAAAAATTCTACATAAAATTGTGACAGACCGGAAGTTGAAAGTTGTGTTCTGAGATTAGAAGCAACTGAAAACCTTCCCACCAATAAAAAGCGAAACTTTTGCAGCAAATTTCGTTAGAAGTGTGCAGAGTCATTGAGATAAAGAAAACAAGGACGTCAAATTACAAACGGCAAGGAAGCAGCATGGTTGAACGTCACAACAGATTCAGTGCAGATGTAATTTACAATCATTGCGAAAACAATTCCAGCAGACGGGACCAAAATTTTTCCTATCTAAACCTTGATCTTTGTGTACAACACTAAAAAAATATAAAAAAAACAGAACCGCCCCTATTCTCACTTGTACTTAGACGAGAGTTTAAAATCCCACTTTAATTGCTTCTTCCTTAAACATTTCGCCGCGAAATATTAAACTGCGAATTCACAAGATGGCCTAAAGAGCAGTTCAAAGAAGAACAATGAATTGTAGAGGGACGCTTTGCTCAAAACAGGTGATACAGAAATACTTGCTGCACAAACGTTTTTTTATAGGCGAACTAGAGAGAGCTAGGTTTTTTTGTTTCCAACAGAACGGAATCAAAGAAATATTCGGCTCATGGAAATGACAATAAAATACCATTGAGACTAATCGTTCACAACATTTGGTTAACATCGATGAACGAAAAACAAAAACTATCCAAAACAAAAAAAAATTACCACAAAACCTAAAACTCCACAACCACCAGCATGCATACAACAACAAAATGCAATCAAGTAAATTGACAAAATCAGACCAGAGGTGTTATCAAGGCAAATAAAGGAGCGCAACCCATACAAATGGAGGAGCAATGACAAAAAATTATTCTATTGCTTATTCACAGAACGCACGAGTTTAACAAAAACTTCCATCACATGTGCGGAAGGTAGCATTCAAGATCATTGAGCAACTAAAACTTCTCAAAAGAAAAAAATTCACCGTTTGTGTTGCCAACTGAAGTTATCCGCTCCGAGCCATTTCCGAAGTGAACTCACATGCGCAAGGTTGTGATGAGAAATTTCAGAAAAAAATCAACACCTGCAAGCGCAACAAAAAAAAACCAATTTTGTTCGGAAATTCTTGTATTGAAGATATCCGTTGGCCCCAGCACATTGACAAAGTAGTTTTATCTATCATGATTGGATGCGAAAGAAGAGAAAAGAAAAGTTCAGGGAAAATTAAAGGTAATTTCTTATGTAAGTGGAACCTGCACTTTGCAACAACAAAAATAATCATTTGGGCTTTGTAATGGGAGCGGTGGTTGCAAAAACTTTAGAACCATTACTCAAGAAAATGGTCTACGGAATTCTCTCAATTTCAGCACTTTGCAAAAATGCAAAAAAGAGATAAAAACCTGGATTGGAGACTTCGCTGTGGAATCACAAGCCATGCAAATAAGAAAGGGCCGAAAAAGAGGGGGCGAAAAAATTGAAAAACGAAATCAGAAAAAGCGAGGGCGAAAGAAATTGTACAAAACTATAAGATCTGCAACCTTTGTAAAGCAAGAAGTACTGCTGAAAGGGAAATGAACGCCTCTCTTCAATCAATAAACTTGGAGATTTGAGTCAGCAAATTGGCAGCCAAAACGCTATGATCTGTTACAACAGAGAACACAAACAGAGCAAAAGAACAATGCTGTCAGCGTACCATTTCACAAAGTATTTTTTGTTCGTTTTCTTGGAAACAATTACTGCTTAAAATGATGACAGACCGGTAGTTAAGAGTTGTGTTTTGAGGTTAGAAGCAACTGACAACCTTCGCACCGATAAAGAGCCAAAATTTTGCAGTAAATTTTGCTAGAAATGCGCAGAGCCTTTGAGATGAAAAAGAGAAAGACATCAAAAAACAAACGGCAAGGAAGCACCAGGCTGACCGTCACAACAGACTCATTACATATGTAATTTCCAATCATTGCCAAAACAATCCAAGCAGGCAGGGCCAAAAGACTTCCTATCTAAACTTTGTGCTTCGTGAACAAATCTAAAAATTATAAAACAATGGAACGGCATCGATTCTCTTTTTTGTTTGGACAAGAGTTGAAAAGTTTTCTATAGACGAGCTGAACACGAGAGACAGACTCACTTATGCTTTTCCGCATCCAATGAGACGGGATCCAAAAACTAGTCCTCCTATGGAGATGTAATTTCCAATCATTGACAAAACAATCCAAGCAGGCATGACCAAAAGATTTCCTATCTAAACTTTGTGCTTAGTGTAGAAGGCTAAAAATTATAAAGCAATGGAACGGCATCGATTCTCTTTCTTGTTTGTACAAGAGCACAAAATTTTTTTAGACGAGCTGAACACGAGAGAGAGAGAGAGAGAGAGAGAGAGAGAGAGAGAGAGAGTTAGGCTTTTTTGCATCCAATGGAACGGAATCCAAGAATTATTCCTCCTTTGGAATTGACAATAGAATACCATTGAGAAGACGTAGCAATGGCTGGTCGTTCACAACATTTGGTTGATGCCGCTGAAATAACAGAATAATTACCCAAAACAAAAAGGAGAAAACCACGAGATAAAATACTTCAGAAAAAACCCGCAAGCATACAACAACATAATGTAATGAAAAAATCCAAAACACCGGACCAGAAATGTTAACATGGCAAATAAGGGAGCGTAACCGACATAAATCGAAAGACAAGGACAAAGATTTAATCTATGGCCTATTCACAGAACCCCCGATCTTAACAAAAGCTATCGTCACATATGCGGACGATAGCACTCAAGAGCATTGATTACCTAAAAATTCTCAAATTGTAGCAAAAGAAATACAACCACCGTTTTGTTGCCAACTGAAGTGATCCGCTCTACGCCATTTCCCAAGTGGCCTCACATACGTAAGGTTCTGATGAGAAATTTCAGAAAACGAATATGCAGAACTGCCAGCGTCACAAAAATATTCAAAGGAAAATTTTTTGCGGAAATTCTGGTTATGAAAACATCCGTTAGCCCCTACTCCGTAGCACAAACAAGAGAAAGACACTCGGTCAAATATCGTCAAAATTCTGTATCAACAACAAATAAAGAATCTTTTAAAAGAATGTTTTGTGTAATATTTTCAAAAGAAACTGGTTTTAAAATTTTAGGGGCAAATAAACTTCGAAAAAGTTTTAGAGTAATTTAATTTAAGAATTGAAGTGATACAGACAAATAAACAAAACATTAATTCTAGTAGTTGGGTTTTGTCTCAAAACTTTCTTTAATTTATTCCTAAACATTTTTTTTAAGAAATCAGTACGAGCATAGTATTCTTCAACTATTTAAATGGTGATACTATATAAGCATCTGCAGCACTTTCCCGTAAAAAATGATTAAATGTATTTTTCTTTATTTTCATAATTGCGGTACGACTGAAAACAAACGGGAGCACAGGAAGTATACTTCACATTTTTTTTCAACCTCAAAATTCAATTTCATTTGCGGACTCTTATCTAAAAATTGACTTTAAGCTACAACAAGCCAATCTCTAGAAATCTGATATTCACCCATTTTTAAAATTCTCTTTAACGCTTAAAAACTTAGAAAAATAAACGTGTAAGAACTGCGAGCACTGCGATAACCGATAATTAAATTCCTTACTGCACCACCACTTTGAACAAGTATCATATATCAAGAACAAGTATCATAAATAGTATCATCTATCAAGACTGAATATGAAAGAGCAAAAAAAAGAGGGTGGGAAAATCTGAAGATCAAAATCGGAAAAAGAGAGGGCGGGAAAAATTGAACAGAATGAAGAGAACTGCTACTGTTTTAAAGCACGCAGTACTTCTGGAACGAAAAAGAGCGCCACTTTTAAGACAATTTCACAATGTGTATTGTGTTTGTTTTCATAGAAAAATTTACCGCAGAAAATGTTTGACAGACCGGTAGTTGAGAGTTGTGATGCAACTGACAACCTTCCCACCAATAAATAGCCAAAACTTTGCAGCAAATTTTGTTAAAAATTTGCAGAGTCTTTGAAATGAAGTAAACAAGGACATCAAAATACAAACGGCAAGGAAGCACCATGGCTGAAGCTCGCAACAGAGTCATTGCAGATGAAGTTTCCAAACATTGCGCAAACAATCCAAGCAGATGGGGCCAAAAATTACCCATTCCAAATTTTGTGCTTTGTATACAACACTGAAGAACAAAAAACAATAAAATGGCCTCCATTCGCACTTACATTTGTACAATAATTCAAGATCCCGATTGATTTGCTTCTTGCAAAAGAATTTGGCCGCAAAAAATCAAACAAAGAACTCACAAGATGACCTAAAGAGCAGTTCAAGGAAGCACATATGAATTATAGAGGTACGCTTGGCTCAGGACAGGTGAGGTAGAAATATTTGGAGCACATAACTTTTTTCATACGAACGGAATCCGGGAGAGAAAAAATTAGTTTTTTATGCGTGAATCCAAAAATTATTCCTCCTAAGGAAATGACAACAGAATACCATTGAGAAGACGTAGCAATGGCTCATCGTTCACAACATTTGGTTGATGCCGCTGAAAGTAGAAGAATAATTATCCAAAAAAAAGTGAGATTACCCCAAAAAAACATTACTCCAGATTCACCCGCATGCATACAACAACCAAAAGTAATAAAAGAAACTCAAAACATAAGACCAGAAGTGTTATCAAGGCAGATAAGGGAGCGCAACCCACATAAATGGAAAGACAAAGACAAAAATTATTCTATGGCTTATCCATAGAACGCCCGATCTTAACGAAAGCTATCATCACATATGCGGATGATAGTACTCAAGAGCATTGATTACCTAAAAATTCTAAAATTGTACCAAAAGAAATGCAGTCAACGTTTGTGTTGCCAACTGAAGTTATCCGCTCTACGCCATTTCCGAAGTGATTTCACATGGGCAAGTTTGTGATGAGAAAATTCAAAAAAACAAAAAACAACATCTGCAAGCGCCACAAAAAATAAAACCTATTTTTTTTTCGGAAATTCTGGTATTGAAAACAGCCGTTGGCCCCAGCACATTGCCAAAGTATTCTTATCTATCATAATTGGATGCAAAAGAAGAGAGCAGAAGAGTTCGGGGAAATTAAAGGTAATATCTTATGTAAGTGGAACCTGCACTTTGCAACAAGAAACATAATCAATTTGGTTTTGTAACGGGAGCTGTGATTGCAAAAACTTTAGAACCATTACTCAAGAAAATGCTCTACGGAATTCTCTCAATTTCTGTACTTTGCAACAATGCAAAAAAGGAGATCGAAACCTGGATTGGAGACTTCGCTGTGGAATCACAAGCCATGCAAATAAAAAAGAGCAGAAAAAGAGAGGGCGGGAAAAATTGAAAAACGAAATCAGAAAAAGCGAGGGCGAAAGAAATCGTACAAAAATATAAGATCTCCAACCTTTGTAAAGCAAGAAGTACTGCTGAATGGGAAATGAACGCCTCTCTTCGATCAATAAACTTGGAGATTTGATTCAGCAAATTGGCAGCCAAAACGCTATGATCTGTTACAACAGAGAACACAAACAGAGCAAAAGAAAAATGGTGTCAGCGTACCATTTCACAAAGTATATTCTGTTCGTTTTCTTGGAAACAATTACTGCATAAATTGATGACAGACCGGTAGTTAAGAGTTGTGTTTTGAGGTTAGACGCAACTGACAACCTTCGCACCGATAAAGAGCCAAACTTTTGCAGCAAATTTTGCTAGAAGTTTGCAGAGTCTTTGATATGAAAAAGAGAAAGACATCAAAATACAAACGGCAAGGAAGCACATGGCTGAACGTCACAACAGAATCATTGCATATGTAATTTCCAATCATTGCCAGAACAATCCAAGCAGGCAGGACAAAAAGACTTCCTATCTAAACTTTGTGCTTCGTGAACAAAACTAAAAATTATAAAACAATGGAACGGCATCGATTCTCTTTTTTGTTTGGACAGGAGTTCAAAAGTTTTTATAGACGAGCTGAACACGAGAGACAGACACACTTATGCTTTTTCGCATCCAATGACGGGATTCAAAAACTAGTCCTTCTATGGAATTGACAATAGAATACCACTGAGAAGACGTAGCAATGGCTGGTCGTTCACAACATTTGGTTGATGCCGCTGAACGTAGAAGAATCACTACCAAAAACAAAAAGGAGAATACCACAAAGCAAAAAACTCCAGAACAACCCGCAAGCATACAACAACATAATGTAACGAAAGAAATCCATAACACCAGACCAGAAGTGTTGTCATGGCGGAAAGAAATCCATAACACCAGACCAGAAGTGTTGCAATAAGGGAGTGCAACCCACATAAATCGAAAGACAAGGACAAAGATTTAACCTATGGCCTATTCACAGAACCCCCGATCTTAACAAAAGCTATCATAACATATGCAGATGATAGCACTCAAGAGCATTGATTACCTAAAAATTCTCAAATTGTAACAAAAAAATATGATCCGTTTGTGTTGCCAACTGAAGTTATCAGCTCTTTGCCACTTCACAAGAGATCTCACGTGCACAAGATTGTGGTGAGAAATTTCAATAAGAGAATATCAACACTTGCGAGCGTCACGAGAAATATTCAAACAAAAGGTTTTTTTGGAATTTGTGGCTTTGAAAACAGCCGTTGGCCCCTACACCATAGGAAAAACAAGAGAAAGACACTCGTTCAAACATCGTCAAAGATTCGGTATCGACAAAAAATAAAGAATCTTTTAAAAGAATGTTTTGAGTAATATTTTAAAAAGAAATTGGATTTAATATTTTGGGGCAAGTAGCTTTCGAAAAAAATTTAGGGAAATTTAATTTTTTTGTATTGAATTGATACAGACAAATAAAAAACATTAATTCTAGTAGTTGGGTAATGTCTCAAAACATTTTTTAATTTATTCTTAATCATTTTTTTTTTACAAATTCAGTACAAGCGTAGTATTCTTCCATTATTTAAAGGGTGTTACTATATAAGCATCTGCAGCAATTACCGTAAAAAATGATTGGATGTATTCTTCTTTTTTCATAATTGCGGTACGACTGCGAACAAATGGGAGCACAGGAAGTATACCTCACGCTTTGTTTCAACCTCAAAATTCAATTTCAGTTGCGGACTCTTATCTAAATGTTGACTTTAAAATACAACAAGCCAAGCTGTCGAAATCGGATATTCACCCCTTTTTTAAAATTCTCTTCAACCCTTAAAAATTTTGAAAAACAAACGTGTCTGAACTGCGAGCACTGCGACAACCAATAATTAAGCTCCTTACTGCACCACCACTTTGAAAAACTCGTTTTATCTATCAATACTGAATATGAAAGAGCAGAAAAAAAAGAGGGCGGGAAAATATAAAGATCAAAATCAGAAAAAAAGAGTGCGGGAAAAATTGAACAAAATGAAGAGAACTGCAACTGTTTAAAGCACGCAGTATTTTTGAATGAAAAAGAGCGCCTCCTTTCGGACGATTAACTTGAAGTTTTGATTCATTAAATTGGCACCTAAAACCCAATTATCTGTTACAACAGAAAACAAACAAAAGCGGAGCAAAAAAGCAATGGTATTGACGTACAATTTCACAAAGTGTATTGTCTTTGTTTTCATGGAAAATGTTACCGCAGAAAATGATGACAGACCGGTAATTGAGAGTTGTGAAGCAACTGACAAACTTCCCACCAATAAAGAGCTAATTTTTGTAGAGAATTTTGTTAGAAATTTGCAGAGTCTTTGAGATGAAGAAAACAAGGACATCAAAATACAAACGGCAAGGAAGCAGCATGGCTGAAGGTCACAGCAGAGTCATTGCAGGTGAAGTTTACATTGCGCAAACAATCAAACAATCCAAGCAGATGGGAACAAAATATCCCCTTTCCAAACTTTGTGCTATGTATACAATACTAAAAAACACAAAACAATAGAATGGCCTCCATTCGCACTCACATTTGGAAAAGAATTCAAGATCCCGATGGGTTTGCTTCTTCCCAAGAATTTTGGCCGTTAAAAAATAAACTAAGAACTCAGAGGATGGCCTAAAGAGCCGTTCAAGGAAGCACATATGAATTATAGAGGGACGCTTGGCTCAAAACAGGTGAGACGGAAATATTTGGAGCACATAGCTTTTTTTCAGACGAATGGAATCCCGGAGAAAGAGTTAGGTTTTTTGCATCGAATGGAACAGAATCCAAAAATTATTCCTCCCTTGGAATTGACAACAGAGTACCATCGAGAAGACGTAGCAATGGCTCATCGTTCACAACATTCGGTTGATGCCGCTGAAAATAGAAGATTAATTATCCAAAACAAAAGTAAGATTACCACAAAACATCATACTCCAGATTAACCCGCATGCATACAACAACCAAATTTAATGAAAGAAATCCAAAACATTAGACCAAAAGTGTTATCAAGGCAAAAAGGGGAGCGCAACCCACATAAATAAGTGGAAAGACAATGACGAAAATTTATTCTATGGCTTATTCATAAAGCGCCCGATCTTCACGAAAGCTATCATCACATATGCGAATGATAGCACTCAAGAGCATTGATTACCTTAAAATTCTCAAATTGAACCAAAAGAAATACAGTCAACGTTTGTGTTGCCAACTGAAGTTATCCGCTCTACGCCATTCCCGAGTTGACTTCACATGGGCAGGGTTGTGATGAGAAATATCAGAAAACAAAAATCAACACCTGCAAACGCCACAAAAAAATAAAAGCTTTTTTTCGGCAATTCTGGTATTGAAAACAGCCCTCTGCCCCAGGACATTGACAAAGTAGTTTTATCTATCATGATTGGATGCGAAAAAAGAGAACAGAAGAGTTCAGGGAAATTAAAGGTAATATCTTATGTAAGTGGAACCTGCACTTTGCAACAACAAACATAATCAATTTGACTTTGTAATGGGAGCTGTGAACTCTCAGGATGGCCTAAAGAACAGTTCAAGGAAGCACATACGACTTTTAGAGGGACGCTTGGCTTTAAACAGGTGATACAGCATTGTTAGGTGCACAAAAATTTATTCATGGACGGACTGAACCAGGGAGGGAGAGAGAGAGAGTTAGAATTTTTTGCGTTCAACAGAACGGAATGAAAAAATATTCTTCCCATGGAATGGACAATAGAAGACCTTTGAGAAGCAATGGTAGATCGTTCAGAACATTTTTTTGACGGCTCTGAACGCAGAAGAATAACTACCCAAAACACAAGAAAATTTACCTTTAAACCTAAAAAACCAGAAACAGCAGCATGCATACAAAAACAAATCGCAATCGAATAAATACAAAACATCTGACCAGAAGTATTATGAAGGCAACTAAAGGAGCGCAGACCACACAAACGGAGGATTAATGACAAAGTTTTGTTCTATGGCTTATTAACAGAACGCACGAGCTTACCGAAATCTTCCTTCACATGTGCGGAAGATAGAATTCAAGAGCATTGAGCCTCCAAAAATTTTTGGATTATGCCAAAAGAAGTCCATACACCGTTTGTGTCTCGCCAACTGAAATTATTAGCTCTATGCCACTTCCCAAGGGACCCCACATGCACAAGGTTGTGATGAGAAATTTCAAGAAAAGAATGTCAACACCTGCGAGCCTCACGAGAAATAGTGAAAGAAAAACTTTTTGCGGAACTTGTGGCTTTGAAAACAGCCGTTGGCCCGTACACCATAGCAATACAAGAGAAAGACACTCGGTCAAACATAGTCAAATATTTGGTATCGACAACAAATAACGAATCTTTTAAAAGAATGTTTTGAGTAATATTTTAAAGAGAAACTGGATTTAATATTTTGGGGGCAAGTAACCTTCGAAAAAAAAGTAGGGTTATTTATTTTTGAAGTTAATTGATACTGACAAATTAAAAAAACATAAACTCTAGTAGTTGGGTATTGTCTCAAAACCTTTTTTTAATTTATACCTTATCATTTTTTTTAAAAAAACAGTACGAGCGTAGTATTCTTCTGTTATTTAAAGGGTGATACTATATAAGCATCTGCAGGAATTACCCGTAAAAAATGATTGCATGTATTTTTTTACTTTCATAATTACGGTACGACTGCGAACAAACGGGAGCACAGGAAGTATACCTCACGCTTTGTTTCAACCTCAAAACTCAAGTTCATTTGCGAACTTTTATCTAAACATTGGCTTTAGGCTACAACAAGCCAAGCTGTGGAAATCGGTTATTCAGCTTTTTTTAAAAATTCTCAACACTTAAAAATTATGAAAAACAATTGTGTAAGAACTGCGAGCACTGCGACAACCCATAATTAAGCTCCTTACTGCACCACCACTTTGAAAAAATAGTTTCATCTATCAAGACTGAATATGAAAGAGCAGAAAAAAAGAGGGCGGGAAAATCTGAACATCAAAATCAGAAAAAGAGAGTGCGGGAAAAATTGAACAAAATGAAGAGAAATGCAACTGTTTAAAGCACGCAGTACTTCTGGAATGAAAAAGAGCGCCTCTTTTCAGACAATTAACTTGAAGTTTCGATTCAATAAATTGGCAACTAAAAACCTATTATCTGCTACAACTCAAAAGAAACATAAGCGGAGCAAAAAAAAACAATGGTATTCACGTACAATTTCACAAAGTGTATTGCGTTTGTTTTCATGGAAAATGTTACCGCAGAAAATGATGACAGACCGGTAATTGAGAGTTGTGAAGCAACTGACAACCTTCCCACCAATAAAGAGCTAATTTTTTGTAGAGAATTTTGTTAGAAATTTGCAGAGTCTTTGAGATGAAGAAAACAAGGACATCAAAATACAAACGGCAAGGAAGCAGCATGGCTGAAGGTCACAACAGAGTCATTGCAGATGAAGTTTCCAAACATGGCGCAAACAATCCAAACAGATGGGACCAAAATATCCCCTTTCCAAACTTTGTGCTTTTTATACAATAGTGAAAAACACAAAACAATAGAATGGCCTTCATTCGCACTTACATTTGGACAATAATTCAAGATCCCGATTGATTTGCTTCTTGCTAAGGAATTTGGCCGCGAAAAATCAAACTAAGAAATCATAAGATGGCCTAACGAGCAGTTCAAGGAAGCACATATGAATCATAGAGGGACGCTTGGCTCAGGACAGGTGGGACAGAAATATTTGGAGCAAATAACTTTTTTTCAGACGAACGGAATCCGGGAGAGAGAGTTAGGTTTTTTTTTGCTTGAATCAAAAAATTATTACTCCTTTGGAATTGACAACAGAATACCATTGAGAAGACGTAGCAATGGGCCATCGTTCACATTTGGCTGATGCCGCCGTAGAAGGTTAATTATCCAAAACGAAAGTGAGATTACCACAAAACACAACACTCCAGATTAAACCGCATGGATACAACAACCAAATGTATTGAAAAAAATCCGAAACATTAGACCAGAAGTGTTATCTAGGCAAATAAGGAAACGCAAACCACATAAATGGAAAAACAATGACAAAAATTTATTCTAAGGCTTATTCATAGAACGCCCAATTTCAACAAAAACTATCATCACATTTTCGGACGATAGCACTCAAGAGCATTGATTACCTAAAAATTCTCAACTTGTACCAAAAGAAATACAGTCAACGTTTTTGTTGCCAGCTGATCCGCTCTACGTCATTTCCCAAACGACCTCTCATGCGCAAGCTTGTGATGAGAAATTTCAGAAAACAAAAATCAACGCCTGCAAGCGTCGCAAAAAAATAAAAGCATCCGTAGAAAACAACCCTTGACCACAGCACATTGACAAGGTAATTTTATTTATCATGATTGGATGCGAAAGAAGAGAAAAGAAGAGTTCAGAAAAAATAAAGGTAATATCTTATGTAAGTGGAACCTGCACTTTGCATCAACAAACATAATCAATTTGGTTTTGTAATGGGAGCTATGATTGCAAAAACTTTAGAACCATTACTCAAGAAAATGGTTTACGGAATTCTCTCAATTTCTATACTTTGCAACAATTCAAAAAAGGAGATCGAAACCTGGATTGGAGACTTCGCTGTGGAATCACAAGCCATGCAAATAAGAAAGAGCAGAAAAAGAGAGGGCAGGAAAAATGGAAAAACGAAATCAGAAAAAGCACGGGCGATAGAAATTGAACAAAAATATAAGATCTGCAACCTTTGTAACGCAAAAATTACTGCTGAATTGGAAATTAACGCCTCTCTTCGTACAATCAACTCGGAGATTTGATTCAGCAAATTGGCAGCAAAACTTTATGACCTGTTACATTAGAAAAGAACAACAGAGCAAAAAAACAAGGGTTCTGGCGTACCATTTCACAAAGCATATTCTGTTTGCTCTCATGGAAACAATTACTGCATAATATGACGAGAGACCGGTAGTTGACTGTTGTGTTTTGAGGTTGGAAGAGACTGACAACCTTCCCACCAATAAAGAGTCAAACTTTTGAAGCAAATTTTGGTAGAAGTGTGCAGAGTCTTTGAGATGAAAAAGAGAAAGACATCAAAATACAAACGGCAAGGAAGCACATGGCTGACCGTCACAGCAGAGTCATTGCAGATGTAATTTCCAATCATCAAGAGCATTGATTGCCTAAAAATTCGCTAATTGTACCAAATGAAATACACTCAACGTTTGTGTTGTCATCTGAAGTTATCCGCTCTACGCCATTTCCCAAGTGCCCTCACATGTGCAAGTTTGTGCTGAGAAATTTCAGAAAACAAAAATCAACACCTGCAAGCGTCACAAAAAAATATAGGCATCCGTTAAAAACAATCGTTGACCCCAGCACATTGACAAAGTAGTTTTATCTATCATGATTGGATGCGAAAGAAGAGAAAAGAAGAGTTCAGAAAAAATAAAGGTATTATCTTATGTAAGTGGAACCTGCACTTTGCATCAACAAACATAATCAATTTGGTTTTGTAATGGGAGCTATGATTGCAAAAACTTTAGAACCATTACTCAAGAAAATGGTTTACGGAATTCTCTCAATTTCTATACTTTGCAACAATTCAAAAAAGGAGATCGAAACCTGGATTGGAGACTTCGCTGTGGAATCACAAGCCATGCAAATAAGAAAGAGCAGAAAAAGAGAGGGCAGGAAAAATGGAAAAACGAAATCAGAAAAAGCACGGGCGATAGAAATTGAACAAAAATATAAGATCTGCAACCTTTGTAACGCAAAAATTACTGCTGAATTGGAAATTAACGCCTCTCTTCGTACAATCAACTCGGAGATTTGATTCAGCAAATTGGCAGCAAAACTTTATGACCTGTTACATTAGAAAAGAACAACAGAGCAAAAAAACAAGGGTTCTGGCGTACCATTTCACAAAGCATATTCTGTTTGCTCTCATGGAAACAATTACTGCATAATATGACGAGAGACCGGTAGTTGACTGTTGTGTTTTGAGGTTGGAAGAGACTGACAACCTTCCCACCAATAAAGAGTCAAACTTTTGAAGCAAATTTTGGTAGAAGTGTGCAGAGTCTTTGAGATGAAAAAGAGAAAGACATCAAAATACAAACGGCAAGGAAGCACATGGCTGACCGTCACAGCAGAGTCATTGCAGATGTAATTTCCAATCATCAAGAGCATTGATTGCCTAAAAATTCGCTAATTGTACCAAATGAAATACACTCAACGTTTGTGTTGTCATCTGAAGTTATCCGCTCTACGCCATTTCCCAAGTGCCCTCACATGTGCAAGTTTGTGCTGAGAAATTTCAGAAAACAAAAATCAACACCTGCAAGCGTCACAAAAAAATATAGGCATCCGTTAAAAACAATCGTTGACCCCAGCACATTGACAAAGTAGTTTTATCTATCATGATTGGATGCGAAAGAAGAGAAAAGAAGAGTTCAGAAAAAATAAAGGTATTATCTTATGTAAGTGGAACCTGCACTTTGCATCAACAAACATAATCAATTTGGTTTTGTAATGGGAGCTATGATTGCAAAAACTTTAGAACCATTACTCAAGAAAATGGTCTACGGAATTCTCTCAATTTCTATACTTTGCAACAATTCAAAAAAGGAGATCGAAACCTGGATTGGAGACTTCGCTGTGGAATCACAAGCCATGCAAATAAGAAAGAGCAGATAAAAAAAGGGCAGCAAAAATGGAAAAACGAAATCAGAAAAAGCACGGGCGATAGAAATTGAACAAAAATATAAGATCTGCAACCTTTGTAATGCAAAAATTACAGCTGAATTGGAAATTAACGCCTCTTTTCGTACAATCAACTTGGAGATTTGATTCAGCAAATTGGCAGCAAAACTTTATGACCTGTTACATAAGAAAAGAACAACAGAGCGAAAAAACAAGGGTTCTGGCGTACCATTTCACAAAGCATATTCTGTTTGCTCTCATGGAAACAATTACTGCATAATATGACGACAGACCGGTAGTTGACTGTTGTGTTTTGAGGTTGGAAGAGACTGACAACCTTCCCACCAATAAAGAGTCAAACTTTTGAAGCAAATTTTGGTAGAAGTGTGCAGAGTCTTTGAGATGAAAAAGAGAAAGACATCAAAATACAAACGGCAAGGAAGCACATGGCTGACCGTCACAGCAGAGTCATTGCAGATGTAATTTCCAATCATCAAGAGCATTGATTGCCTAAAAATTCGCTAATTGTACCAAATGAAATACACTCAACGTTTGTGTTGTCATCTGAAGTTATCCGCTCTACGCCATTTCCCAAGTGCCCTCACATGTGCAAGTTTGTGCTGAGAAATTTCAGAAAACAAAAATCAACACCTGCAAGCGTCACAAAAAAATATAGGCATCCGTTAAAAACAATCGTTGACCCCAGCACATTGACAAAGTAGTTTTATCTATCATGATTGGATGCGAAAGAAGAGAAAAGAAGAGTTCAGAAAAAATAAAGGTATTATCTTATGTAAGTGGAACCTGCACTTTGCATCAACAAACATAATCAATTTGGTTTTGTAATGGGAGCTATGATTGCAAAAACTTTAGAACCATTACTCAAGAAAATGGTTTACGGAATTCTCTCAATTTCTATACTTTGCAACAATTCAAAAAAGGAGATCGAAACCTGGATTGGAGACTTCGCTGTGGAATTACAAGCCATGCAAATAAGAAAGAGCAGAAAAAGAGAGGGCAGGAAAAATGGAAAAACGAAATCAGAAAAAGCACGGGCGATAGAAATTGAACAAAAATATAAGATCTGCAACCTTTTGTCACGCAAAAATTACTGCTGAATTGGAAATTAACGCCTCTCTTCGTACAATCAACTCGGAGATTTGATTCAGCAAATTGGCAGCAAAACTTTATGACCTGTTACATTAGAAAAGAACAACAGAGCAAAAAAACAAGGGTTCTGGCGTACCATTTCACAAAGCATATTCTGTTTGCTCTCATGGAAACAATTACTGCATAATATGACGAGAGACCGGTAGTTGACTGTTGTGTTTTGAGGTTGGAAGAGACTGACAACCTTCCCACCAATAAAGAGTCAAACTTTTGAAGCAAATTTTGGTAGAAGTGTGCAGAGTCTTTGAGATGAAAAAGAGAAAGACATCAAAATACAAACGGCAAGGAAGCACATGGCTGACCGTCACAGCAGAGTCATTGCAGATGTAATTTCCAATCATCAAGAGCATTGATTGCCTAAAAATTCGCTAATTGTACCAAATGAAATACACTCAACGTTTGTGTTGTCATCTGAAGTTATCCGCTCTACGCCATTTCCCAAGTGCCCTCACATGTGCAAGTTTGTGCTGAGAAATTTCAGAAAACAAAAATCAACACCTGCAAGCGTCACAAAAAAATATAGGCATCCGTTAAAAACAATCGTTGACCCCAGCACATTGACAAAGTAGTTTTATCTATCATGATTGGATGCGAAAGAAGAGAAAAGAAGAGTTCAGAAAAAATAAAGGTATTATCTTATGTAAGTGGAACCTGCACTTTGCATCAACAAACATAATCAATTTGGTTTTGTAATGGGAGCTATGATTGCAAAAACTTTAGAACCATTACTCAAGAAAATGGTTTACGGAATTCTCTCAATTTCTATACTTTGCAACAATTCAAAAAAGGAGATCGAAACCTGGATTGGAGACTTCGCTGTGGAATCACAAGCCATGCAAATAAGAAAGAGCAGAAAAAGAGAGGGCAGGAAAAATGGAAAAACGAAATCAGAAAAAGCACGGGCGATAGAAATTGAACAAAAATATAAGATCTGCAACCTTTGTAACGCAAAAATTACTGCTGAATTGGAAATTAACGCCTCTCTTCGTACAATCAACTCGGAGATTTGATTCAGCAAATTGGCAGCAAAACTTTATGACCTGTTACATTAGAAAAGAACAACAGAGCAAAAAAACAAGGGTTCTGGCGTACCATTTCACAAAGCATATTCTGTTTGCTCTCATGGAAACAATTACTGCATAATATGACGAGAGACCGGTAGTTGACTGTTGTGTTTTGAGGTTGGAAGAGACTGACAACCTTCCCACCAATAAAGAGTCAAACTTTTGAAGCAAATTTTGGTAGAAGTGTGCAGAGTCTTTGAGATGAAAAAGAGAAAGACATCAAAATACAAACGGCAAGGAAGCACATGGCTGACCGTCACAGCAGAGTCATTGCAGATGTAATTTCCAATCATCAAGAGCATTGATTGCCTAAAAATTCGCTAATTGTACCAAATGAAATACACTCAACGTTTGTGTTGTCATCTGAAGTTATCCGCTCTACGCCATTTCCCAAGTGCCCTCACATGTGCAAGTTTGTGCTGAGAAATTTCAGAAAACAAAAATCAACACCTGCAAGCGTCACAAAAAAATATAGGCATCCGTTAAAAACAATCGTTGACCCCAGCACATTGACAAAGTAGTTTTATCTATCATGATTGGATGCGAAAGAAGAGAAAAGAAGAGTTCAGAAAAAATAAAGGTATTATCTTATGTAAGTGGAACCTGCACTTTGCATCAACAAACATAATCAATTTGGTTTTGTAATGGGAGCTATGATTGCAAAAACTTTAGAACCATTACTCAAGAAAATGGTCTACGGAATTCTCTCAATTTCTATACTTTGCAACAATTCAAAAAAGGAGATCGAAACCTGGATTGGAGACTTCGCTGTGGAATCACAAGCCATGCAAAAAAGAAAGAGCAGATAAAAAAAGGGCAGCAGAAATGGAAAAACGAAATCAGAAAAAGCACGGGCGATAGAAATTGAACAAAAATATAAGATCTGCAACCTTTGTAATGCAAAAATTACAGCTGAATTGGAAATTAACGCCTCTTTTCGTACAATCAACTTGGAGATTTGATTCAGCAAATTGGCAGCAAAACTCTATGACCTGTTACATAAGAAAAGAACAACAGAGCGAAAAAACAAGGGTTCTGGCGTACCATTTCACAAAGCATATTCTGTTTGCTCTCATGGAAACAATTACTGCATAATATGACGACAGACCGGTAGTTGACTGTTGTGTTTTGAGGTTGGAAGAGACTGACAACCTTCCCACCGAATAAAGAGTCAAACTTTTGCAGCAAATTTTGGTAGGAGTGTGCAGAGTCTTTGAGATGAAAAAGAGAAAGACATCAAAATACAAACGGCAAGGAAGCACATGGCTGACCGTCACAACAGAGTCATTGCAGATGTAATTTCCAATCATCAAGAGCATTGATTGCCTAAAAATTCGCAAATTGTACCAAATGAAATACAGTCAACGTTTTTGTTGTCAACTGAAGTTATCCGCTCTACGCCATTTCCCAAGTGACCTCACATGTGCAAGTTTGTGATGAGAAATTTCAGAAAACAAAAATCAACACCTGCAAGCGTCACAAAAAAATATAGGCATCCGTTAAAAACAATCGTTGACCCCAGCACATTGACAAAGTAGTTTTATCTATCATGATTGGATGCGAAAGAAGAGAAAAGAAGAGTTCAGGGAAAATAAAGGTAATATGTTTTGTAAATGGAATCTGCACTTTGCAACGACAAACATAATCAATTTGCTTTGGCTATGGGAGCTGTGATTGCAAAATACATTAGTACCATTACTCAAGAAAATGGGCTACGGAGTTCTCTCAATTTCTGTACTTTGCAACAGTGCAAAAAAAGTACATGAAAAACTGGAGTTGATACTGCGCTGTGGAATCACGAGCCATGCAAATCAACCGCAAGAACGATTCATACGCAATCAAACGATTCAATCCTGCTAGCCTTCAAAAATCTGAGGCTAAACCATGATACCAAACAGGTGTTGATTTGTACAGTGGACAGTTCTTAAAGACCGCAACACAAATGTAACGTTTTCCGACAATCAAAGAAAAACTTACAGCAAAAAGTCTGTGACTATCGCAGAACGGCCGTTTTTGATTGCATTTTAAGGTCAATCATCATGCAATCATCGATGTGATTTGGACAATGAATGCAATACATAGAGAGTTACAAATGCCACCTTTGTCTCTGACCAAACACGAAACACAGTATGCTACTAGTATGGTTGTCATAGCTAATACTGACAAAAAAGTGATGCCCTACTTCAAGTTTAAAAAAAAAACATTCTCGAGGCGACAATTTAGTGGTAAAGATTTATAAACCCCCTTAAAGACTTCAAGGTACATTACTGCGTACCACTATTCAGGTGTGCGTATGTCAACAAGAGCGGACTCTTGGTCAGTGTGATGATTCCCTTTTGAGCGGAAAGCTGGTTCACAATGCTTACAAAGCAGTTCAATTTACCAAAGCCAATCAGAAAATTATCACTGGCAAAAACATTAAATTTGAACTTGAAATGTTTAGTTGGTTCAGTAAGTGAAGAGAATTATGCAAAAGTAACAAGTGAAGAAAACTTCTCTAGTTTAAAAACACAACTTTGCTAAAAAACAGTGCCATTGGTGATTGCCATCATTTTCTTTGTAATAAGGCATATCAAATAAAACAGAAAAATGCATTCAGTTGTATGGTTGCATAAAGTGCTTGGTGAAATCTAAATGGAATGGGAAACTACATCTACGAACAAACATTTTGGTAAATTTACCTGACTTTGCAGTATATGTAAAACATTGTTGATCAAATATCACAAGCCAAACTCATGAAATCCTTGCCGCAATTTTCAACATCCCGAAGACTCCAGTAGCCATACCCAGACAAAAGAGCCGGTTTTTAAAAACTGAAGGAGATAAGATTGGCGGTCAAAGGTGTGTCTCTTCTTGGCAAAACGCCACAATTAATCAGTGAAATGGTTGACAAAAACAACATTAACTTTTTCAATGAAAAAAATTGCCAAAACATAGTGTCATTACTAAATACAATGAATAGCTAGCCGATTTTTTGAGGCTTTTGTTTTTGGTGCCATGCGTTCGTATTTTCGGTTGTATGGATAGCAAAAAAGTTTTGCAAAATCAAAAGACAAATTTTCTACCTAATTCAGCATACGGCAATCAAGAACATAATATAACAGCAAAAAACCTGACAATGAGCTAAACGTAATTGAGTATCGAAACGACGAGTTGTGAACAAAACCTTCTTAACATAGAAAAAAATTGATAATGCCAACTAACATTTGTTGCCCTATTTGGGATATTTTTTGTGCTGTACTGATTATATCAAACTGCTGAGGCTTTGTTAGAACAAGAACACTAATTCTGCATTTACTGCTCTTCATTAACGACTGTAATGTTGACTTCAATCATTTAATAGTTTTTTATTGTTTTTCTTATTTCAGCAAAAAATTTTTAAGTACCGGCATAATAGTTCTCAGCAAAAAAATTCATTTTTCAGTATTGTTGGTAAATATTTGAAACTTAATGTTTTTTATTTAATTGACAGATACCAGCACGTTCTTGGTAAGGGCCAGAAATCAAACAACTTTTCAATAAACACTGGCCTACCAAAGGGGTCAATTCCGGGTCCATCCTTCTCTCTGTTTTTTACCAACAATTTCGCAAAAATATCAATTCACTCAGGTTTGTTACTATTTGATGACGATATTAAATGAAAGTCCAACTCGAAAGAGAGCCTGAAAAAGATATGATTTGTTTTTGATCCTGGAAAAAAGAAACAGAAATGGAGTTCAATTTACGGTGAACTCAACCTTTTCTGATAAGAGGTGCCCCAGGAAAAAAAAATTGCACTTCAACGGTAAAACTTTGATTGCAATTGATTTAGTGCTTGGTATTGGGGTAACTGTTCGCGTAACTGTTCGAGAAAAAGCGGAACGGAGTAAACACGTTTCAGTAAATCCTCACAAAGCAGATTGAAACTTTCTGTTTTTGCAGCCCAACGAAGTTAATTGATACCGCTCATTCCTTATTTAAGCATAATTGGGAGACTACAGGATGAATTTTGAAGAGATTGGAAATTTTCAAGAGCGAGCTTAAATTTGTTTCTCTTATAAAATAGTTATATTGTAGGGCTGTGCCAATGTAAATATACGCCTGTCAGTTTGTTCCTGGAGTTCAAAAAATTACTACTTTTCAACAAAATGTTGAATGGTGGTTTTGATTTCAATTAACCTAATAGACAACAGTAGCCATTTGGTTTGTACGAAAATTATCTTAAGCAAAATAACACATTGAAGGACATTGACTGATTCCAAAACTTTAACCAAATGGAAGAACGACACAGAAAAATAAAAAAAATATTTTCAGAAATTTTCGATTAAAAGAAAAACTAATTTCTGAGACCACTTATGGTACTGTTTTGTTTTATATCTGAATTGAAGTTTTTTTAAATTAAAAAAAAGAATTCAAAACGCATTGTACCTGATGAGTCTAGAGATAACGAAAACCTCTGTAAGTAAGTTGATCAATTGATTTAGTCCTGTAACAGCTTATTATCACGCTCAATAGTTTAGAGGGAACCCAAATAAGTACAAAACATTGATGCTCTTTGATAAAATAACACTTTTAGAACATAATGTAAATTTTGACAGATAGTTCAGTTTTTACCCTTTTAGCCACATAATTTGTTGGAATTAACAAGGTCTGATAACTCATAATAGGTGGTGAAATAAAGAGCCTACAGAAGAATATACTTGGTGCTCTGGCATGATGTAATAACATCAAACTGACAAATACAGGTCGAACTCGAAATTTTGCAGCAGTAACGGACTCTGGGAGCATTTGATAGAAAAAAGTTACCGATGTCCAGCGATTGTGTACTGCCAGAGTTATAACAGAACCGAAATATTCAAAAATTTCCTCAAACTGGAACATTGGTCTTCCAGATGCCGACAGACATAGTATCCAGCGGGAAGCATACGTCCGCTTTTTTTCTCAAGCAGTACCGCCAACTTAATTAAGACTCGGATGGAGGTTTTTTTGGCAACTGAAGGAAAAATTGAAGAGCCTGAGCAACAAGAGAAGAGGAATACCACTATTGAGTAATAACCAGCGTAGAGCAACAAAGAGGCGTCTTGCGGGGAAAACGATTGTGGTAATCACGGACGTAGTTGTTCAAAGTTCGGGAGAACTTTCCTATCTTAGTGCTGATGTCCAGCACAGTTTTAACCCCAGTTGGCTACGCCACATTTTGAGTCGGGCTAATTGGGAGTAGAACCTTATTTTAAAAGATGTCGAAAACATATAAAAACAAGGGTAATGAAATTCAAAAGCATACATTCTAAAGTAATGCGTAGATATTGATTTAATTCCTGGTTTTCTGAAATTGTGTGTTTCGAATAACGACGTTTTCTCAGAGGAAGCAGTAAAGATGTCTCAGTGTAGATAACTAAAAGAAAAAATGAGAAAAAACTAAAATTGGTTTTGTAGATCTGCGGGAAAAAACACAGACGATTAGGTCAGATATTACGAGAAGTTACGAGAAAAGTGGAAATGTGGCCTCGGCATTTTTTTTGCTACACAAACATTTTTGCTCACCGATGATAAGTCATTCCAAACGTATCAATCAAAAGCCTGGAAGACCATGAAATCCTCAAAATATACCTTTAAGAGAAACCGATGACGCGTTCAAAGGTTACCACGAAATATGACTACCAGTTTTCGTCAAAGAGGAAAGAATTAACTTACCGGCCAAAACACCCTATTAGTGTTGAACTTAATGAAACGCACTATATAGCAGATTATAACAATTTTGTAGGTATTGCGCAAAAATTCCGTTTGCGATAAAAACTTTATAAAGTAGAGGCTTTTGCAAGATAGTACGCTAGTAGAACGACCAGCTGACAGAAAATTAACAAAAGTGCAAAATTTTTCAACGAGAATTATCTATGTTTTCTCAACGAGAATGAATTTTATCTGTACATTCTAATAAATGCAAGGCATTTGTATTATGAAGTAAACAACATATTAATCAAAACTGAACAAAATACTGTACTGACCCCAGTTTTTGCGGGCATGTTAAACAATTGACGAGATAATTCTGGAAATAGAAAATGACGTTAGAAAATCTTCTTGAATTGAAAAAAAGGTCTCATTAGGCAAAAAATTTATCAAACAAATCTAACCATAAGAGCACACACTTTGCCAGATTAAACGCTGACAAAGGTTCAAAGATAAGGCATTGCAATGGGCTCCGTTTTCTGTTCTCTGCGAAGTCCGTATTCCAAATTAAACAATTTTGGTTTCCATGTTTTGAAATTGTGCCTGGTGCTTGCATCGTTATTTCGAATCTGAGAGCAAGACAACAACTTGAAACCCTTGATAACTAGGCAAATGGGCACTTTTTATCACTTGATTCAAAGGTTTATAAATATATATGGTCCGCCAGAGAAGCCGTCAAAGAGGCCTTGCGATGTCATTGTTCCAGTGAAACCCTTCCAGCTATTGAAAAATTAATAGTAAAAGTCCTACTCAATCGAGCTTAAATTTGTTTCTCTTATAAAATAGTTATATTGTAGGGCTGTGCCAATGTAAATATACGCCTGTCAGTTTGTTCCTGGAGTTCAAAAAATTACTACTTTTCAACAAAGTGTTGAATGGTGATTTTGATTTCAATTAACCTAATAGTCAACAGTAGCCATTTGCTTTGTACGAAAATTATCTTAAGCAAAATAACACATTGAAGGACATTGACTTATTCCAAAACTTTAACCAAATGGAAGAACGACACAGAAAAATAAAAAAAATGTTTTCAGAATTTTTCGATTTAAAGAAAAACAACTCATAATAGGTGGTGAAATAAAGAGCCTACAGAAGAATATACTTGGTGCTCTGGCATGATGTAATAACATCAAACTGACAAATACAGGTCGAACTCGAAACTTTGCAGCAGTAACGGACTCTGGGAGTATTTGATAGAAAAAAGTTACCGGTGTCCAGCGATTGTGTACTGCCAGAGTTATAACAGAACCGAAATATTCAAAAATTTCCTCAAACTGGAACATTGGTCTTCCAGATGCCGACAGACATAGTATCCAGCGGGAAGCATACGTCCGCTTTTTTTCTCAAGCAGTACCGCCAACTTAATTAAGACTCGGATGGAGGTTTTTTTGGCAACTGAAGGAAAAATTGAAGAGCCTGAGCAACAAGAGAAGAGGAATACCACTATTGAGTAATAACCAGCGTAGAGCAACAAAGAGGCGTCTTGCGGGGAAAACGATTGTGGTAATCACGGACGTAGTTGTTCAAAGTTCGGGAGAACTTTCCTATCTTAGTGCTGATGTCCAGCACAGTTTTAACCCCAGTTGGCTACGCCACATTTTGAGTCGGGCTAATTGGGAGTAGAACCTGATTTTAAAAGATGTCGAAAACATATAAAAACAAGAGTAATGAAATTCAAAAGCATACATTCTAAAGTAATGCGTAGATATTGATTTAATTCCTGGTTTTCTGAAATTGTGTGTTTCGAATAACGACATTTTCTCAGAGGAAGCAGTAAAGATGTCTCAGTGTAGATAACTAAAAGAAAAAATGAGAAAAAACTAAAATTGGTTTTGTAGATCTGCTGGAAAAAACACAGACGATTAGGTCAGATATTACGAGAAGTTACGAGAAAAGTGGAAATGTGGCCTCGGCATTTTTTTTTGCTACACAAACATTTTCGCTCACTGATGATAAGTCATTCCAAACGTATCAATCAAAAGCCGGGAAAACCATGAAGTCCTCAAAATATACCTTTAAGAGAAACCGATGACGCGTTCAAAGGTTACCACGAAATATGACTACCAGTTTTCGTCAAAGAGGAAAGAATTAACTTACCGGCCAAAACACCCTATTAGTGTTGAACTTAATGAAACGCACTATATAGCAGATTATAACAATTTTGTAGGTATTGCGCAAAAATTCCGTTTGCGATAAAAACTTTATAAAGTAGAGGCTTTTGCAAGATAGTACGCTAGTAGAACGACCAGCTGACAGAAAATTAACAAAAGTGCAAAATTTTTCAACGAGAATTATCTATGTTTTCTCAACGAGAATGAATTTTATCTGTACATTCTAATAAATGCAAGGCATTTGTATTATGAAGTAAACAACATATTAATCAAAACTGAACAAAATACTGTACTGACCCCAGTTTTTGCGGGCATGTTAAACAATTGACGAGATAATTCTGGAAATAGAAAATGACGTTAGAAAATCTTCTTGAATTGAAAAAAAGGTCTCATTAGGCAAAAAATTTATCAAACAAATCTAACCATAAGAGCACACACTTTGCCAGATTAAACGCTGACAAAGGTTCAAAGATAAGGCATTGCAATGGGCTCCGTTTTCTGTTCTCTGCGAAGTCCGTATTCCAAATTAAACAATTTTGGTTTCCATGTTTTGAAATTGTGCCTGGTGCTTGCATCGTTATTTCGAATCTGAGAGCAAGACAACAACTTGAAACCCTTGATAACTAGGCAAATGGGCACTTTTTATCACTTGATTCAAAGGTTTATAAATATATATGGTCCGCCAGAGAAGCCGTCAAAGAGGCCTTGCGATGTCATTGTTCCAGTGAAACCCTTCCAGCTATGGAAAAATTAATAGTAAAAGTCCTACTCAATCGAGAATACAAAAATACTGATTTCAAAAGTAATGGTAATTGGTACTGTCAAAAAAAATTTGGTAATGGGATCATCTTAGCAAATATTTTGCGGAAATTTCATGAAGAGCCACTAGGCTCTAATAAAAGTTGAGCTACGGACGAAAAACTGCAAAACAAAGATGCCCCAATTTTCATTTTAAAAATTGGCTTAAAATGGCCAGGGCGTCAAATGCAAAAAAATCTGTATTAGTATCACATTAGATGTCAAAAAAAGTAAGCTTAAGTCTGAAAAATTGCGGGATGTTGTTTGGAAATGTTTTCTGTGAGGAGATACACCAACCGAAATATGAAACTAGGGAAAAAAACTGCGTGTAAGATTTGTAGACTGTGCTATTTGCACTGAAGAGCAATTTGACTAAAATTTGATTTTTTTACCATTCAATTGGCATAAATATTTGGCTGACAATAGAATAAGTAATGAAAAATTTGAACTAGCTTCTCTTTGTATGGCTTTCTGCGTAGACGACTACAAAAATGTCTCTTGAAAATTGTACTAAAGTCCAACGGAAACGCGAACTATTCTGAACGTCCTTGGTTGCGCAACACTGCAGCCTTAGGAAGCATTAGAGAGGGTACTATTTAAAGGCTTTTTCAATCTACAAACAAATGGCAAAACTTTGATGAATCCTAAAATCAGCAGAAACATATAATGGAAAAATCCGTATTCGGAAAATTGGCCGTCAGTGTAAATCAGACCATTTGAAAAATTAAGAAAAAGAAAATCTAAAAAGACCGCAAAAACCATATTGGAAAAGAAATCGAAAGCTATTGACACCTATACTCTAAAATAGAAGCCAAATGAGCATTAGTCTAAAAGAAAAGTTGACGATGACGGATATCAACGAAAAGATGACGGGTATCAAAGTGGTCTACCCAACCAAGAAAATCAAAATCTGCTTAACATTATTGAAAGCTACTTTTGAGCACCATCTAAAATTGCACGTGGTATATAAAATAGGTTGTTGTAGATGCAATTTCACTAATGTTGATCAAAGCTGGAGACATATACACACAAGGATGGTAGAGCATTGAATGAAGACTCGCTTTATATCAGCAAAACTTGAGGCACTTCACGCATGCCGTATTTTTGACCAATCCAATGTAACACACAATTTCGTGGCTTTTAAGGCAACACATAGAGCACAACAAAAACCATCGCTGAAAACTTGCGATAAGTACTGAAGCCAGGAGCTTTCATTAAAATATTAGTCAACAGCAGTCATGTTGTTTAATTGGAAAATTACATTTAAACGAATTAAAACGTTGCAAAAACCCTAAACATAACCGAAATTTTAAAGGCCCAGAAAACTTTTAAACAATAACAGACAAAATTATGTACCTGAAAGTAAGATCTAAATTTCATAAGTTTGTTTTAACAAAAAAAAACAATTTTTGAGCAACTCTTTTGTTTTCATAATTAAAATAATACTGTTTTTCCGACTAGGAAAATGAAAAGTTGCTGGCCTTCGCTCACATTGAGTTTCGATAAAAGCCTGAAATCACGTGGTTTATGAAAATTTTTTTGGTGGTCAGACTTGCCCTCATAGTACCACGAGATTGACAGAGCACCACAGACCGGATTCACTGGTCGTACAGCACGTCAGCGACTGCTGCGGTTCGTCAAAGGCTTTTGATTGGTGAATCGTTGACCCAAAACCGAAGTTAAACACGCGCGACATCGGGGGCGGGAGCTGACACTCAATATTAGTCTGACATGTGAGTTGGCGTGTTCAGGGAGATACATTTAACGAACAGTATATAAAGAAAAGCGAAAGAACACGCTGTCGGAAATGGTGACATATAATTTTCGTTTTTTGGATATCTTTTGCTGTTTTTTGTAGACTTGGAGAAATCCTCAATCAAAGGGTTTTATCAATTTGTTTCAACAAATAACTTCAGAAGAGAAACGCCCAATTCTCATTGCTCATCGAAAATTGAAATTCAATTGTATCAGTGCACACTAAGTTGGTCCCTAAAAATTTCAAAAATGGTAAAAAAATGAGCGCCATGTTTTGAAAGAAGAAAAGCAAAGATTCTCGAAAGTTCAAAAATTCGGTTTAAACAAGGAGATCAATTCCAAGAACCCAAAAATTTTAATCTTTGTAGTGAGTGTTAATAAATTTATCTTTGTTTAAAAGCACTCATAGAGTAAAATGGACCTGACGATGCCAGTTATAGGCGAAAACGCAAAATCATTTAATAACCGTTTATGATTTCATAGAACTGCGTTAGCCAAGTTCCTACCATATTGGAAATTCCGAAAAGACTAAATTTAAAGGCGCAAAATGTTGAAAACGCCCCTCCGATGAAACGTATCAAGGAATGAAACTTTGAGACTTCTTAATTGTATGAAGCAAGAAACGGAGCTGAGTGTATTCGACGATCAGAAAACTTTTAAACACAAGTTGAAGCGAGAAGTTTTTCAGTTTTTAAACCGTAATTACCCGGATTCTAACACAAGCTTTTTTTGTCCTTCGATAATTTGTGTTTTTCAAAATGAATTGCATCAAAAGCTTTTTTGTCTTTTATCTCTCTGCTACTATTCCTCCCCTCCCCTATTCCTCTCCCCTATTCCTTTTTAAATCAAGATATTTTACGCATCTCGAAAATGATGATGAACTGAAACCTTAACATTCCCTGTTTGTTCTAAAAATGAATTGCATAAAAGAACTTAGCAACGAAAGCGAGCTGCTCTATCCCAAAAAATTATTAGTTATTACAGAATCAGACTGTTGTACGCACAACAGCCTACAGCATCCGGAAAGGCACTTAAAACTCTCAAGTATCCATTTTAGATCAGACAAAAGATTCCTCTCGAAAAAAAATTTTATGAGAGATGAATGACTCAATTTGCGTTATTTGGAAAACTGATTTATCGGGGAAATAATTATTGACTGAAATCAAAAAACTTTAACATCCCAGGAAACATTTGTAGTCAGGTTTTGGTGAAGTAGCTATAGCTTCTATTTTTAATTACGTGGAATCAGTTTTTATTTGTAGATATATCATTGGTATTTTCTTACAGATTGTACACTTTTGCTGACATGTTGTAGTTGTTGTTGTCATCAAAACCCAAATCATCAAATTAAAATAATGTCCAATAGTTTCTACAGTTTTGACAATCGCAGAACAATTTCCAAGTGAAAATATTTCGCTCAGAAAATTTCTTCTCGAAAATATTCCACATTGTATGTAATATTCGGTTTTTCAGTCCAGATGGTTCCCTTAAGTTTATTAAATTTTCTAGACGGTTTGCAATTCGACAGGTTTTAAAGGTGAATTCAATGCGCGCTTCCTCTGTTCGAGTTTTCGTAATTTTGAAAATTTCGTTGTTCCTTGTTTCTTTCGTATGTACTTCAGGTAGCTCGATGCCGCTATTCTCTTCATTCAAAGCTTTTGAAACTAGCAATAGATCGTTAAGTTGGATAAACATTGGTAATGGCAATATGTATAATAGTCGAAGCTGGCTTTTGTATTCTGTATCTTTATTTCCCGTTATCCATTTGACTACCTTCTTTTGAAACTTTTCCAGAATTTGAATTTCAGTTCTTCCTGCAGTCAAGCACGTGAAACCATATAGCAATACCGGCAGAATTAAGGAATTATATAATCCCAATTTCACAAACGTGTTTACTTTAGATGCAACATTTCGCTTAAGCATGTACAGAACTTAATTTGCTTTCTTCATTCTTTCTTCAATATGTTGTTTCCACGATACATCAGCCGCCACGTGAATACCAAGATCTTTGACAGTTGTGGACTTCGCCAAATCTTTTCCCATCAATTTGTACTGTTGGTCTCTACGTCTGAAATTCAGATAGGCACACTTGTCTATTGCCAGCTCCATTTTATTTTGGATTATCCAGTTCTCAATCCCATGTAGATCATCTTGGACTTCCCAGTAGCTTCTTCGTACAGCCAAAATTTTAGGATCATCAGCGAAGATGAAGGGCTCAGAAAACATCAGGACATCTGGAAGATCGTTAATAAATATACAAAACAGTATAGGGCCTAGGAGTGACCCGTGTGGTACCCCTCTTGTTATATCGAGTATCTTCGAACTGGTATTGTCCACATGTCTGGTATGCACATAATGTCGTCGATCACTCAAGTAGTCGATTAAAATTTCGAGCAAACATCCTCCAACTCCAATGTCCATCAATTTTTGAATAAACTAGTAATGTGGTACTTTGTCAAAAGCTTTTGAGAAGTCAGTGTAGAAAGCAATAATCTCTGATTGAGGGTCGTGATCAAGAGCTTCATATATTCTTTTGAGAAACAGCAGCATATTTGTTCGCACAGATCTTCTTACAAAACGATGTTGACTCTCAGTTAGGAAATTTTGAAAATGATTATACAAGGCAATTTGTATACATTTTTCCAGAATCTTGCTATCAATGTTCAATAGTGAGACAGGCCGGTAGTTGTCAACTTTTCTTCGGTCTCCTTTTTTGAAAATAGGCGTTATGGCAGCAATTTTCCAGCTATTGGGTATTTTCCGCAGCCTTTTTATGTTCCGAAGGACAGAATTGATGATGTTGCAGATTCTTGCTCGTCTTTACGTAAAAAAAAACCGGAGGTATACCGTTCGGTACTCTGGATTTTGTGGCATCAATATCATCCATTATATTTCTGATGGTATTCTTCGAGATGTCAAATATTGTAAGAGAGGGTTTCTGTACTTTGAAATCTTTCAAACTGAAATTAGTTTTTGGGGAGAACACGGAGTGAAAAAATTGATTTAACATATTTACTTGTTCGCATCGAAGTGAACTTTGATTGGTATCATTCATCAAAACTTTGGGCAGGCAGGCAGATTTGTTTAGGCTTTTCAGATGTTTAAAAATTCTGTCTGTATTTCTCGATCCCAGTAAATTTTCTTGGTACACAACTCTGTCTTCTTCAGCTGTCTTCTTCAGCTGTCTTCTTCAGCTGCTTGTAAGTAAACATCTTATGGTACATTGAGAGTGCACCTTGTACGTCTTCGATATCAAGTAGAGTTCATTGTGCCAGCCAAATTGTCTCAATGTGTTATCGATCAAGTTCCTCAAAAGGTGCCCGGAGTGAGAAAACTGATCTTGAAATATGATGTATCTTATGTTTAAGGATATCATGACTGCAAATAATCCAAATTTGAATTCGGAAATGGCGAACCTGTCACTGAAGGTTTGTATACATTTATCCAGTAAAATAATTAAATATTAAACATGAAAATTTGCCTTTTTAATCTTAAGGGACCTATGAGAGGGATGCCTGCACCGCCTTCGTCATTTGCCCCTCCATTTAGTATTCAAAAGCCTGCAAATTTATCACAACCAGCAAATGTTGTTTCTAATGCCGGCATGTACAATTACCCAGCGAACTATAATTGGCAGATGAACCAACATCAGGTACAACCAGGTATGCAGCCAAATCAGCGTCCAATGGTCAGTCAAAACCAGCCGAGTGTTAATGGGGTGCACAATGGGTTTACGAATCAACCCAATATAAACGGAGCACCGCCATCAGGTGCGGTAAATGGAAGTTCTCATCATCCTGCGACGACGTCAGATGGTGTATCTTCAAATAGCAATATAAGTAATTATAACATACAGCAAACAACTCAAGCGCCTCAAGGTGGTCCGCCGATAGTTAACGGATCTTCATATCAGCAAAGGCCAGGAATGGGCCCTGGTTATCCTTCAACCTTGACGAGACCCCAGATGACTCCGGGAGTAGTACCTATACAACGACATTCCACTCCTCCGATGTCCCAAGCACAGCCGAGTCAGAGACCACAGACAAATGAAGCACCAGTTCAAAGCACGCCCCAACCACAACAGACAGCGATGTTAAATGGTCACCCACCCCCAGCGCATCGCCCTTCACAGCCACCTCAACCATCTGTTCAGCAACCGTCGATGAATCCTTACCAGCAACTTTCTTGTCTAGCAAATGCCTTAATATCTTCTATGGATGTCGAATTGAATTGATTCACTAATTTGATTGTATAGCTAACGATTTTAATGACTTTCCATTTTTTTTTCAAAGTTTTTTTCTGTTCTACAGTTTTGTTCTCGTTGTCAAGAAGTAATTTAGTTTCATTGTTGATAGGTGTCATTACTTTTCGGTTGCTTCAAACAATATTTTACTGACTTTTTTTGAATTCAAAGAATTTGACTTGTAGAAAGTCAGCTCTCGGTTCTTTACAATTCAAAGAATTTGAATTGTATTGGGGCGCTGTCTTTTTAAGATCTGTTCACACATTTTCATGATTTTTGAAGTCAAGTTGGAGGAGTCACGCCGAAACAGGAAGCAAATTTCACATGGGGCAATTTCACCTCGATTTTACTATTTTTTCAATTTTTTGGATCGGATTTTTTAAAATGGTTTTCCCAATCCATTCATAATTCATTCTAGGTCTAGTTTTTTGTTTGAACCAAATTTCGATTTCTCGCTAGTGGTTTTTTGTTCACATGCGGCATTTTGACATTGATTTTCTATTTTAAAATTTTTTCGATCTGATTTCGAAATGGTTTTCCCAATTCACTCGTAGTCCGTTGTAGAACTAGTTATTTGTTTAGTCAATGAAATATCTTTGAATTGTACGTCAGGACTTGTCCTGTTTTTTTTATTTTGTCCTCAAAATTTTTGCTACGACCATATGAGGTCACAATCACTTCAAATTTGCTTTGTGTTCATTCGTTCATACAATTTCAACTGAAGTGCATGCGTGACGTCATTTTTCGATCTTAGTAGATCGAGTTTTTTTGTTCATTGGCGTGATTAAGTTTTTAGTCACGCGAGACTTACTCTCAAAAATGATTTTCTCACTTTAAATTGACTTTTATTTGTTTCAATTCGAAGAGATAAGGTCAAGTGAATACTCTAAAATAGTGGACACCTATACTCTAAAATAGAAGCCAAATGAGCATTAGTCTAAAAGAAAAGTTGACGATGACGGATATCAACGAAAAGATGACGGGTATCAAAGTGGTCTACCCAACCAAGAAAATCAAAATCTGCTTAACATTATTGAAAGCTACTTTTGAGCACCATCTAAAATTGCACGTGGTATATAAAATAGGTTGTTGTAGATGCAATTTCACTAATGTTGATCAAAGCTGGAGACATATACACACAAGGATGGTAGAGCATTGAATGAAGACTCGCTTTATATCAGCAAAACTTGAGGCACTTCACGCATGCCGTATTTTTGACCAATCCAATGTAACACACAATTTCGTGGCTTTTAAGGCAACACATAGAGCACAACAAAAACCATCGCTGAAAACTTGCGATAAGTACTGAAGCCAGGAGCTTTCATTACAATATTAGTCAACAGCAGTCATGTTGTTTAATTGGAAAATTACATTTAAACGAATTAAAACGTTGCAAAAACCCTAAACATAACCGAAATTTTAAAGGCCCAGAAAACTTTTAAACAATAACAGACAAAATTATGTACCTGAATGTAAGATCTAAATTTCATAAGTTTGTTTTAACAAAAAAAAACAATTTTTGAGCAACTCTTTTGTTTTCATAATTAAAATAATACTGTTTTTCCGACTAGGAAACTGAAAAGTTGCTGGCCTTCGCTCACATTGAGTTTCGATAAAAGCCTGAAATCACGTGGTTTATGAAAAATTTTTTGGTGGTCAGACTTGCCCTCATAGTACCACGAGATTGACAGAGCACCACAGACCGGATTCATCAAAGGCTGCGGTTCGTCAAAGGCTTTTGATTGGTGAATCGTTGACCCAAAACCGAAGTTAAACACGCGAGACATCGGGGGCGGGAGCTGACACTCAATATTAGTCTGACATGTGAGTTGGCGTGTTCAGGGAGATACATTTAACGAACAGTATATAAAGAAAAGCGAAAGAACACGCTGTCGGAAATGGTGACATATAATTTTCGTTTTTTGGATATCTTTTGCTGTTTTTTGTAGACTTGGAGAAATCCTCAATCAAAGGGTTTTATCAATTTGTTTCAACAAATAACTTCAGAAGAGAAACGCCCAATTCTCATTGCTCATCGAAAATTGAAATTCAATTGTATCAGTGCACACTAAGTTGGTCCCTAAAAATTTCAAAAATGGTAAAAAAATGAGCGCCATGTTTTGAAAGAAGAAAAGCAAAGATTCTCGAAAGTTCAAAAATTCGGTTTAAACAAGGAGATCAATTCCAAGAACCCAAAAATTTTAATCTTTGTAGTGAGTGTTAATAAATTTATCTTTGTTTAAAAGCACTCATAGAGTAAAATGGACCTGACGATGCTAGTTATAGGCGAAAACGCAAAATCATTTAATAACCGTTTATGATTTCATAGAACTGCGTTAGCCAAGTTCCTACCATATTGGAAATTCCGAAAAGACTAAATTTAAAGGCGCAAAATGTTGAAAACGCCCCTCCAATGAAACGTATCAAGGAATGAAACTTTGAGACTTCTTAATTGTATGAAGCAAGAAACGGAGCTGAGTGTATTCGACGATCAGAAAACTTTTAAACACAAGTTGAAGCGAGAAGTTTTTCAGTTTTTAAACCGTAATTACCCGGATTCTAATACAAGCTTTTTTTGTCCTTCGATAATTTGTGTTTTTCAAAATGAATTGCATCAAAAGCTTTTTTGTCTTTTATCTCTCTGCTACTATTCCTCCCCTCCCCTATTCCTCTCCCCTATTCCTTTTTAAATCAAGATATTTTACGCATCTCGAAAATGATGATGAACTGAAACCTTAACATTCCCTGTTTGTTCTAAAAATGAATTGCATAAAAGAACTTAGCAACGAAAGCGAGCTGCTCTATCCCAAAAAATTATTAGTTATTACAGAATCAGACTGTTGTACGCACAACAGCCTACAGCATCCGGAAAGGCACTTAAAACTCTCAAGTATCCATTTTAGATCAGACAAAAGATTCCTCTCGAAAAAAAATTTTATGAGAGATGAATGACTCAATTTGCGTTATTTGGAAAACTGATTTATCGGGGAAATAATTATTGACTGAAATCAAAAAACTTTAACATCCCAGGAAACATTTGTAGTCAGGTTTTGGTGAAGTAGCTATAGCTTCTATTTTTAATTACGTGGAATCAGTTTTTATTTGTAGATATATCATTGGTATTTTCTTACAGATTGTACACTTTTGCTGACATGTTGTGGTTGTTGTTGTCATCAAAACCCAAATCATCAAATTAAAATAATGTCCAATAGTTTCTACAGTTTTGACAATCGCAGAACAATTTCCAAGTGAAAATATTTCGCTCAGAAAATTTCTTCTCGAAAATATTCCACATTGTATGTAATATTCGGTTTTTCAGTCCAGATGGTTCCCTTAAGTTTATTAAATTTTCTAGACGGTTTGCAATTCGACAGGTTTTAAAGGTGAATTCGCTGCGCGCTTCCTCTGTTCGAGTTTTCGTAATTTTGAAAATTTCGTTGTTCCTTGTTTCTTTCGTATGTACTTCAGGTAGCTCGATGCCGCTATTCTCTTCATTCAAAGCTTTTGAAACTAGCAATAGATCGTTAAGTTGGATAAACATTGGTAATGGCAATATGTATAATAGTCGAAGCTGGCTTTTGTATTCTGTATCTTTATTTCCCGTTATCCATTTGACTACCTTCTTTTGAAACTTTTCCAGAATTTGAATTTCAGTTCTTCCTGCAGTCAAGCACGTGAAACCATATAGCAATACCGGCAGAATTAAGGAATTATATAATCCCAATTTCACAAACGTGTTTACTTTAGATGCAACATTTCGCTTAAGCATGTACAGAACTTAATTTGCTTTCTTCATTCTTTCTTCAATATGTTGTTTCCACGATACATCAGCCGCCACGTGAATACCAAGATCTTTGACAGTTGTGGACTTCGCCAAATCTTTTCCCATCAATTTGTACTGTTGGTCTCTACGTCTGAAATTCAGATAGGCACACTTGTCTATTGCCAGCTCCATTTTATTTTGGATTATCCAGTTCTCAATCCCATGTAGATCATCTTGGACTTCCCAGTAGCTTCTTCGTACAGCCAAAATTTTAGGATCATCAGCGAAGATGAAGGGCTCAGAAAACATCAGGACATCTGGAAGATCGTTAATAAATATACAAAACAGTATAGGGCCTAGGAGTGACCCGTGTGGTACCCCTCTTGTTATATCGAGTATCTTCGAACTGGTATTGTCCACATGTCTGGTATGCACATAATGTCGTCGATCACTCAAGTAGTCGATTAAAATTTCGAGCAAACATCCTCCAACTCCAATGTCCATCAATTTTTGAATAAACTCATAATGTGGTACTTTGTCAAAAGCTTTTGAGAAGTCAGTGTAGAAAGCAATAATCTCTGATTGAGGGTCGTGATCAAGAGCTTCATATATTCTTTTGAGAAACAGCAGCATATTTGTTCGCACAGATCTTCTTACAAAACGATGTTGACTCTCAGTTAGGAAATTTTGAAAATGATTATACAAGGCAATTTGTATACATTTTTCCAGAATCTTGCTATCAATGTTCAATAGTGAGACAGGCCGGTAGTTGTCAACTTTTCTTCGGTCTCCTTTTTTGAAAATAGGCGTTATGGCAGCAATTTTCCAGCTATTGGGTATTTTCCGCAGCCTTTTTATGTTCCGAAGGACAGAATTGATGATGTTGCAGATTCTTGCTCGTCTTTACGTAAAAAAAAAACCGGAGGTATACCGTTCGGTACTCTGGATTTTGTGGCATCAATATCATCCATTATATTTCTGATGGTATTCTTCGAGATGTCAAATATTGTAAGAGAGGGTTTCTGTACTTTGAAATCTTTCAAACTGAAATTAGTTTTTGGGGAGAACACGGAGTGAAAAAATTGATTTAACATATTTACTTGTTCGCATCGAAGTGAACTTTGATTGGTATCATTCATCAAAACTTTGGGCAGGCAGGCAGATTTGTTTAGGCTTTTCAGATGTTTAAAAATTCTGTCTGTATTTCTCGATCCCAGTAAATTTTCTTGGTACACAACTCTGTCTTCTTCAGCTGTCTTCTTCAGCTGTCTTCTTCAGCTGCTTGTAAGTAAACATCTTATGGTACATTGAGAGTGCACCTTGTACGTCTTCGATATCAAGTAGAGTTCATTGTGCCAGCCAAATTGTCTCAATGTGTTATCGATCAAGTTCCTCAAAAGGTGCCCGGAGTGAGAAAACTGATCCTGAAATATGATGTATCTTATGTTTAAGGATATCATGACTGCAAATAATCCAAATTTGAATTCGGAAATGGCGAACCTGTCACTGAAGGTTTGTATACATTTATCCAGTAAAATAATTAAATATTAAACATGAAAATTTGCCTTTTTAATCTTAAGGGACGTATGAGAGGGATGCCTGCACCGCCTTCGTCATTTGCCCCTCCATTTAGTATTCAAAAGCCTGCAAATTTATCACAACCAGCAAATGTTGTTTCTAATGCCGGCATGTACAATTACCCAGCGAACTATAATTGGCAGATGAACCAACATCAGGTACAACCAGGTATGCAGCCAAATCAGCGTCCAATGGTCAGTCAAAACCAGCCGAGTGTTAATGGGGTGCACAATGGGTTTACGAATCAACCCAATATAAACGGAGCACCGCCATCAGGTGCGGTAAATGGAAGTTCTCATCATCCTGCGACGACGTCAGATGGTGTATCTTCAAATAGCAATATAAGTAATTATAACATACAGCAAACAACTCAAGCGCCTCAAGGTGGTCCGCCGATAGTTAACGGATCTTCATATCAGCAAAGGCCAGGAATGGGCCCTGGTTATCCTTCAACCTTGACGAGACCCCAGATGACTCCGGGAGTAGCACCTATACAACGACATTCCACTCCTCCGATGTCCCAAGCACAGCCGAGTCAGAGACCACAGACAAATGAAGCACCAGTTCAAAGCACGCCCCAACCACAACAGACAGCGATGTTAAATGGTCACCCACCCCCAGCGCATCGCCCTTCACAGCCACCTCAACCATCTGTTCAGCAACCGACGATGAATCCTTACCAGCAACCGCCATCTTCACAACATCTTCCCACTCAGCTTCCCAGACCTCAGTTCATGTCCCAACCACCTAGTTAGTTTTTGAACCCTTAGTTAGCTATTGGTTTATGGCAGTGATCTATGCTGGAGATCGTTTGAACCATTTGACAAATAGCAGATGTTGACAAGTTTGATGTAATGAGTAGTTTGATTTCATTGTTTGAACGCGCTTTAAAAAAAAACAAAAATATTTTTGCAGAACGTCTCAAATTTACGTTTAACTCAATACACAAGTTGTCATATTTAATACATGATATATTTAGCTGGTCCCCCTATCAGTAACCCTGTTGCACCAGCTCCTGGTTTCCCACCAATGTCTCGACCACCCGGGCCTCCAGTGGCTTCAAGGGCGCCGGCAATTGGTGGACCCTATCCACCTATGCCGCCTACCTCGGGCCCCAACGTTGGATCTAACTTGAATACAGGTGCATATCCACCACAACCACCTATGGGAAATCCAAATGCCAGTAGTGAGTTTTTTCGTTGTTAAATATTTTCCAAAATTGAAGTCTCATTAAAAGTTTTTAGTTGATAGCTGAATTAGGGTGTCATTTCAGATGTTTCATCTGCCTTTCTTATCAATGCTTCTGTTTTCTTTAGCTGATGGCCTTGTTTCATGTAGTGAGTTGTTTGTTCGAAATTCTGTTCGCTTATTAATGATACGGCTGAAATCTTGGTTATGGTTCTATCTTTCCTATTATAACTGTGCTTGAGGGACTAGTTCAAGGGTGCTTCAGTTTCAGATTTGTATCTAAGCAAACTTGTTTGGTGTTATCAATGAAAAACGTCATTTTATAGTTGGCTGTAAATAGCTTTGTTGCTGTAAATTATTTAATCGTTAGCTTCAGAAGACAGCGCAAGCTAGCATTGGGTTATAAGTAATGTAATAATATACTTGTTAAGATATGACTCCTGCGCCTCCCCCTCCAATGGGTAGTGGCATGGACCCAGCAGCAATGCATCAGCCTCCATCTCCACCCGGACCACCTGGCCCGCCTCAACAGTCGAAGAACAAACTGGATCCTGATATGATGCCAAGTCCGGTTGGTATAATAGTTCCGACCCAAGTGTACTCAAGTGGGTTTTTTTGATCAGTCAATTTTGGCCTATCGAAATATTCATCGTAGAGAGCTGTGAGTGGTATCATTAGAACGCCCGTCCAGAGTAGAATATAGAATTTAAAAGGTCTTTTTTAAAATTTTCGTTTTTTAATGGCAGTTATCGAGGTTTAAATTTTTGTGAATAGTAGGCGGAAATCCGCTGTTTTTATTCACATTTTCCGTATATTTTTACCATACTTTTGTCAATTTTACTGAAGTTGGTTAATGTTTATAACGGCAATGTTATTGGTTTTACTGTTCAGGAAAGTGGAGCTTGCCGATTGGTTTTAGACGAGTTTTTTTTGGTTAATATTTTTGCCAAACTTTTCGAGTTTCCGACCTTTTTAAATCAAAAATAGCTCCAAATACGCTTCTGTATCCCACTTTGTTTGAATATGCCGGAAATAGAGACTTAGCATCTGCTGTCACATTCGCTGGAAACTCCAATAAAGGCTGGACGTACTTTTGCTTCCTATAGGAGTCTTCTACAATTAAAATTCTGCCGGCTTTTTGAAAACGTAACCCAATAGTTACAAAATGCATCATTTATTTTTGGTTTAATGAAATTTTTCATTTGCTGATTAATCTATTTTCCAAACACAAGGAATAATTAATAGTTTTTGTTGGACGCGAAACATAATCTAGGTTTAAACTCATCTTGGATTCTTACTATTAATAAATATTCCGAGTATATTGGGTCGCGGTCTTTTTCAAACTATTTTGTATTTTTGTTTATTTTATTTTGATTACTGACAAGAATGATATTAAATAATGGTCCAATTTTTGACCCATCTCATTTACAACAAAATGACGCCAAATGATTATAAATTAATTCTTCAGAGAGGAGCACATAGTTTTTATGGCTTTATGGTTCTGCGTTCATTTGTTATTCTTTTTGCAGCCTCATGACTTCGTGTTAACTATAGGTCCAATTGGGTTCCTAAAGGGCTATAGGTGAACCTATACAATGCTTTCACTTGTTATCTAATGCCTCTTATGGCTTTGAATATTTGTTTTTAGTATTTTTAAGAGAATTTCAGTGAAGTTTTGAAGTTTGCGATTTTTTGTCTAATTTTTGTCCTCATGCTGCCTAGCCACAAATTATACATGGCAAAACTTATTCCAAATGAATGGGAAAATACTTTAACTAATGGTTTCCTGGCTTTCTTGCTACGAATTTTCATAATTTTTTTTATTTTTGCATATTTGCCTATTTTTGAGGTTGTTATTTGTTCCCTTTTCAAATTATCACATTAAGGACAGCTCCAAGTGTCATTGAAAACTGCCAGAGAACATTTTAAAAGTTTCCTTTGGATAGTCATAGTTTTAATGGCTGCGAAACCGTTCTCTCCCAAATTTTTTCTAGATTTTTTTTGTTTTGCCTCTTTGTTCTTTTTGTTGTCGTATGGCGTATTCTTGTCTAGCAAATGCCTTAATATCTTCTATGGATGTCGAATTGAATTGATTCACTAATTTGATTGTATAGCTAACGATTTTAATGACTTTCCATTTTTTTCAAAGTTTTTTTCTCTTCTACAGTTTTGTTCTCGTTGTCAAGAAGTAATTTAGTTTCATTGTTGATAGGTGTCATTACTTTTCGGTTGCTTCAAACAATATTTTACTGACTTTTTTTGAATTCAAAGAATTTGACTTGTAGAAAGTCAGCTCTCGGTTCTTTACAATTCAAAGAATTTGAATTGTATTGGGGCGCTGTCTTTTTAAGATCTGTTCACACATTTTCATGATTTTTGAAGTCAAGTTGGAGGAGTCACGCCGAAACAGGAAGCAAATTTCACATGGGGCAATTTCACCTCGATTTTACTATTTTTTCAATTTTTTGGATCGGATTTTTTAAAATGGTTTTCCCAATCCATTCATATTTCATTCTAGGTCTAGTTTTTTGTTTGAACCAAATTTCGATTTCTCGCTAGTGGTTTTTTGTTCACATGCGGCATTTTGACATTGATTTTCTATTTTAAAATTTTTTCGATCTGATTTCGAAATGGTTTTCCCAATTCACTCGTAGTCCGTTGTAGAACTAGTTATTTGTTTAGTCAATGAAATATCTTTGAATTGTACGTCAGGACTTGTCCTGTTTTTTTATTTTGTCCTCAAAATTTTTGCTACGACCATATGAGGTCACAATCACTTCAAATTTGCTTTGTGTTCATTCGTTCATACAATTTCAACTGAAGTGCATGCGTGACGTCATTTTTCGATCTTAGTAGATCGAGTTTTTTTGTTCATTGGCGTGATTAAGTTTTTAGTCACGCGAGACTTACTCTCAAAAATGATTTTCTCACTTTAAATTGACTTTTATTTGTTTCAATTCGAAGAGATAAGGTCAAGTGAATGTGTGCCACTCTAAATGGTGTTCATTTGAAAGCAGCTTATAGAGACAGCAATAACTAATACAGATTCTTAATCAAAATATAACATCTCAGCCTTCAATGAAAAGACTGATTTTTTGGTCTGTCTTGCTGTTTTTTGAGGCTGCAGATTTACAAAGCTATTTTCTGGCAATCTGTCAGCTATGTTTTCAGCAAACTTTTGATTCAGACATTGTAACCAGCAAACTTGATGGTGTGTCAAATATTTATGGAGTTGTAAATATAAGTAATCATTATTATTATTATTATTGTTATTTTTATTCGTTTAAGCACCATTTAAAATCTCAACAGTGCAGGTTGATGTGTTGGTGCTTTTGATTAGGTAACCCGCTAAGCAATGTCTCACGTGAAACTTTGTCATAGAAACTTTAGTTGTCCATTTTGTACTGTTTAGATCACGGTGCTCTCCGAAGATCAGAAATCGCGTGGCGATGAACCGTTTCAAACGGGAAGTAGGATCCAACCAGCTGGAGTGCCACCGTTGTGCACTACGAATTTCACATCGATAGATCAAGGCAACTGTAGGCCTCTGTTCATGCGCTCTTCTGTCTACAGCATGCCAGTGAGCAAGGACATGTGCAACAGTTCTCGTCTCCCCATCTGTCTTGCATTGCAACCATTCGCTCAAGTGCCCATTGGGGAGGTAAGATGAGCTTACAAACAAATACGCCTGATGGTTTATCTTATTGCCCCGTCGTAGCCCCAGCTGCGTTAACCCAACCCCTCACCCCCGTTTAATACACTATGCCCCTAATTTACAAACAGATACCTTTACATGGTGAATCATCGTGTAATTATATCACGCGCGTCTAGAGGTTGCAATTAATATGCTCTCATGTATGTTCTGTTTTAGAACCCAATTCCTCTCGCTGACTGCTCAGCTACTCGGATTCCGATAAGGTGCAACCGATGCAAAGCATACATGTCTCCCCTGATGGTGTTTGTGGACGGAGGACGCAAGTTTGAGTGTCTCCTATGCGGGTGTGTGAACGAAATCCCTGAGCAATATTTTTGTCACTTGGACCAGACAGGGCTCCGAATGGACACTTATCATCGTCCAGAATTGTGTGTGGGATCCTACGAATACATGGCGCCTATTGAGTATTGTAAAAATGAGAAAATGCCCAAACAGCCTGCGTATATTTTCATGATGGACGTCTCAGCCCATGCTATAAGATCAGGCATGGTTCAGCTTCTATGCAATAAGATGAAGCACATTCTGGAAATGTTGCCCAGAGGAACGAATTCCTCGAATGAGGGCACAGAGGAATCTGTGTCACCTATAAGAGTGGGTTTCGCAACATATTCTCACGTGGTGCATTTTTACAATCTGAGCAAATCCCAGAGTCGTCCCCAAATGCAGGTTGTGGCCGACACTAATGACATTTTCTTACCCAGCTTGGAAGGATTTCTAGTCCAATTTACAACAGAGACAAAGGAAATAATTGAGAAGTTAGTAGTGTAGCTGTTATTTGTGTGGAAATTTAGCTATTTAGATGTCTTGATGCGTTATTTTCATATAAGACTCAGTGCTGGCAGCAAAAAGATTTAAAAAATCTTCAAATTTTGTTAGTGAATACTGAAAATTGCATGCAACAGTGATGCCCAGTGTATAGGTGTCGTATGTACATTTTCTTGGGATATTGCCGAATGAAAATCAATCTTATAAAAATATAATCAACTGAAAAATGATCAACTAGTCTGTTGCATGTGCAAACTGAAACTGAAACCCTCGACTGATTGATTAATAGCCGCACAGCGATATCTGGGGCTATTATTGGCCTTTTCTTGGTTTTTTTTACAATTCAAAGAATTTTTACAATTCAAAGAATTTGAATTGCATTGGGGCGCTGTCTTTTTTTTAAGATCTGTTCACACATTTTCATGATTTTTGAAGTCAAATTGGAGTAGTGATTTTGGTCACGCCGAAACAGGAAGTGGAGCGAAAAAGCGAGTGGTTTTGCGGCGTGAAATTTTTTCGCTCTAAATTTAAAGTAGAGTGAGAAAACAGTGTTTGAACAAAAATTCGCTTTCTCGCTAGAGGTTTTTTGTTCACATGCGGCTATTTCACTTTGATTTTTACAGTTTGTTTCGATTTTTTGGATCGGATTTTTTTCTAAATGGTTTTTCCAATCCATTCATAGTCCGTTCTAGGTCTAGTTTTTTGTCTAGTCAATGAAAATTGTTTGAACTGTACGTCAGGACTTGCCTGCAATGTTTTTTATTTCGTCGGTAAGATTTTTGTTTCGACCATATGTCACAACCACTTCAAATCTGCTTTTTGTTCATTCGTTCATGCAATTTCATTTGAAGTTCCTGCGTGATGTAATTTTTCGCTCTTGATGGAGCGAGTTTTTTGTTCATTCGCGTGATTTAATTTTTGGTCACACTTGACTTACCTCACTCTCAAAAATGACTTCCTCATTTTGAAATCAACTTTTATTTACTTTAATTCAGAGATGAGGTCAAATGGGTGTGTAGTACTCTAAATGAAGGTTATTTGAGAGCAGCTAATAGAGGCAGCAAAAACGTGTACAGATTTTTAATCAAAATAGAACATATCAGCCATCAATGAAAACACGAATTTTTTTGGTCTGTCTTTTTTACTGTTTTTTTGAGACTGCAGATCTACAAAGCTATTGCGGCTATTTTCTTGCAATCTGCCAGCTATGTTTTTTTGATAGCCGCGTCAGCAATTCCAGGCGGCTATTATAGCTCTCCTAATTTTTTTACAATTCAAATTTGAATTGTATTGGTGCGCTGTCTTTTTTTAAGATCTCTTCACACAATTTCATGATTTTCATGATGAAATTGGAGTAAAGATTTTGGTCACGCCGAAACAGGAAATGCAGCGAAAAAGCGAGTTGTTTTGCGGCGTGAAATTTTGCTTTAATTTTAAAGTTGAGTGAGAAAACGGTGTTTGAACAAAAACTCGCTTTCTCGCTAGTGGTTTTTTTGTTCACATGCGGCAATTTCACTTTTATTTTTACTGTTTTTTTCGATTTTTTGGATCGGATTTTTTTTCTGAATAGTTTTCCCAATCCAATCTTAGTTCATTCTTGGTCTAGTTTTTTGTTTTAACCAAATTTCCATTTCTCGCTGGTGGTTTTTTGTTCACATACGGCATTTTGACTTTGATTTTTTTTTCAATTTTATTGATCTGATTTTTTTTAAATGGTTTTCCCAGTTCACACATAGACCATTTTAGGTAAAATTTTTGCTGAGTCATTGAAAATTTTTTGAATTGTACGTCAGGACTTGTCCTGCTATGTTTTTTTACTTCGTCTAACAGATTTTTGTTTCGTCTTACCCTAACTTCTTGGAATTGACTTTTTCAATGACTTCAGTGACTTCTGCTTTGCAGTTAAAATTTGTATTCGTAACGTTATTGCTGCTTTTAGGTCAATTGCATGACTTACCTCACTCAAAAAATGACTTCTGAACTCACTTATGGAACTTTTTTTATGAACATTTACTAATTAAAGGTCAATAGTGTGCATCTAAGTGCCAAACTTATATGCACTAATTGCTGAGTAAGAGTCTTGAGTTTTAATATCGAATATTAATTTTGAAAAAGCGCCATTAGGACTTTTTCCTTGTAAAGCAAATGTGTCTCATAAAAATGACAGTCTGAATCTTTCTGAAGCTGTCGATCTGTCAATCTTATTTTCAAAAGTGGTCGATCTGTCAATCTTATTTCTTTAGTTGTTTCAGTTCATGGTAGGCCACAAGCGTCTATCGTGGCTATTTTCCGGCAATCTGCCGGCTATGTTTCTTTCTTTTTGTAATCCACTTAAATTGAAATAATCAGAATTAATCAGAGTTCCAAGGGCGTCAACGTAACAAAAGTTTTGAGATGATTTGTACTATAGGGTTCTTTCACAAATTCCAAAGATGTTTGCCTCGAACCTGGAATCCGATCCTATTCTGGGTCCAGTAATGCAGGCAGGTCTGGACGCTCTCAAGTCTGATGGGAGAGCTGGAAAACTGTTTATATTCCATACAGCAATGCCAACTAGGGAGGCCCCTGGAAAATTAAAGCCCCGGGATCAACAGAGACTCCTGGGCACTGACAAGGAAAAGGTAGCACTTGATGACATCTTTAGCTGTGGTTATGATCAGAACTGGTTTCGTATCTTAATTTCAGAACAGGGAATTCGCAAATAAAAGCATTTCTTCATCTGCATTAATGTGTAATTTAGTAAGAGATAAAATTGATCAAGACAGTGCAATGAATAAAGCAATTTCAATTAATAAAATGTTAAAAATTACGCTTTGGCAATATGTTTTTATTTTTTTTTGATGTTTTCTGTTCAGACCATTTTGAAGCCGCAGTCTGACTTCTACTCGAAACTGGGTGTGGAGTGTGTGAGGGCAGGCTGCTCTGTAGAACTGTTCATGTTCCCATTTGCCCATGTGGATGTAGCCACTCTAGGAGAGGTGCCTAAACTGACGGGAGGCCAACTTCATCTCTACAACAATTTTCAAGTCAGTTCCACCTTCAAGTGGTTGTAACTGCAACCGCTGCATGACATTTTACCAAATGCTAAATTACCCAATGTGCCAAAATAGCCAGTGCAATAATACACATTTGATCAATTAATTCCTTACAAATAAGCAGTTGGTGAAAAGAGTTACCAAGTCGATATTTGGTGATTTCAGCTGTGAATTCAAACTACCTGAGTAGCTCTTGCGTTAGAAATGCTGTTGAAGTATTACCGGCCGGATAGCATAGAATGCTAATGAATATTATTTGTCAACATAGTGGAAGTGTTAACTTGATCTTTAAATCCCTTTCGCTGAAAAGCATACAAAAATGAATAAAATACCATGAATACGCAAGGTCCGAGGGTTAAAAATTAATTTGAAACATAGATTAATAGAATTTTTGACAGAGCAGCATCAGAAAGTTCCAGTGAACTGAAAAATGGACCATTTATGTCTTACTTTTACATATAAACCCCAAAAGCCTAACTTGAATCCTTATATTTTTTCAAGTGATAATAAGTGATTTGAATGATATGAATTAACATGTAAATGTTTAACATTTGGTTAGTGTCGTGAAATTCACATGCTTGAATTGAAAAAAAATCTAGCAAATAGAATGGCATTTGAAAACTGTATCCAAATGTCTTAAATGTTTTCAGCCAAGCCTTGACGGTGACATGTTGATGTCGGATGTTGCGAGTTGTGTGCAGAAGGAGTATGGATTCGATGCTATGATCAGAGTCAGAACCAGTGCTGGACTTCGGCCCTGTGATTTCCATGGTAATTTCTACATGGAGACCGCACAGGACGTTGAGTTGGGAGCCATGGATCCAGACAAAACTATCCTGGTCGAGTTGAAGCATGACGACAAGTTGGACGAAAATGCCGGAGCACATGTTCAGGTAGAATGAATGCGATCAGATGTGTTTGATATTGCAAAGTTTTGTCTTATTAATAGCCGCACAGCGATAGCTGGGGCTATTATTGGCCTTCTCTTGGTTTTTTACAATTCAAAGAATTTGAATTGTATTGGGGCGCTGTCTTTTTTTTACGACTCGAAGAGGAGTATTGGAGAAGTCCTTTTTTTAATCAATTTTATTGGAGTGATTTTTGAAGCGGGAAATGAAACGCGTGAAAAAATTTGGAGTGATTTTGGGGCTGAACAAAAGTTAAGAGCGGAGCGAAAAGAGAGTGGTTTTTGTTCATACCGCTGTTTTTGCGAGAGCGAGAAATCGATGTGTGAAAAAATTTTCTCAGCGAGCGAAATTTTTTGTTCACGTGCGGCTTTTAAAAGCAGTTTTTTGCAACATTTGATGGTTATGAGGTTTGATTATAATATTGTATTAGTTTTACGCTTGTTTTGATAAAAATTGAAGGTTTCAAGTAGTTAATTCTGAGTTTAATGCTAATTTGGAGGGTTTTGATCAGTTTTGCTGATTTGTAGACGAAATTTAATGATTTTTTGCCTGTTTTTTCGTATTAATGCTTTAAATGGGATTTGAATAGAAGCTTGTTACTTAAGGAATATTCAGCTACCAAATGACTACAGTTTTATTGGTGTAAATCATTCTTTTCTTCGGAAAATTGACAGAAAAATCGAGAAATTTTAAACCATTTTTCTTATTTTTTTGCTGTTTTTCGTCTTAGTCTTAGACAAGTTTCTTAGCCTATATTGACTTGCCCATATTGTTTGGCGAGCTTTTCATTGCCCTAATTGGAAAGGAATTTTACTCGGCTTTATCTTTCCTTGTACTATTAAAAAAACCTCATTAAGTTTTTCTAGTTTTTTATTCAATTTGTTTTTGAATGCCGTTTCTACTCTTCCTTAAATTTTTATGGCGTTTGTGGAGGTTCAGGGTTCACAATAGTTGTTCTAGGTGTGTAGTCAAAAGTATGGGCAATTTTCCTCTTCGAGTCGTTTCGGGATTTCTTCCGGCTATGTTTTTTTAAGATCTGTTCATACATTTTCATGATTTTTGAAGTCAAATTGGAGTAGTGATTTTGGTCACGCCGAAACAGGAAGTGGAGCGAAAAAGCGAGTGGTTTTGTGGCGTGAAATTTTTTCGCTCTAAATTGAAAGTAGAGTGAGAAAACGGTGTTTGAACAAAAATTCGCTTTCTTGCTAGTGGTTTTTTGTTCATATGCGGCAATTTCACTTTGATTTTTACTGTTTTTCGAATTTTTGGATCAGATTTTTTTTCTTAATGATTTTCCCAAGCCATTCATAATCCGTTCTAGGTCTAGTTTTCTGTTTAGTCAATGAAATTTCTTTGAATTGTACGTCAGGTCTTGTCCTGCTATGTTTTTTTTATTTCGTCGTCGCGATTTTTGTTACGACCATATGACGTCACAACCACTTCAAATCTGCTTTTTGTTCATTCGTTCATGCAATTTCATCTGAAGTGCGTGCGTGACGTCATTTTTTGTTCTTAGTGGAGCGAGTTTTTCCGTTCATTCGCGTGATTAAATTTTTGGTCACACTTGACTTACCTCACTCAAAAATGACTTCCTCACTTTGAAATTGACTTTTATTTACTTTATTTAATTCAAAGATTTGACCCTATATGGGTGTGTGTCACTCTAAATGACGGTTATTAGAGATTAGCTAATAGAGGCAGCTATTGCGGCTATTTTCTGGCGATCTGCCAGCTATGTTCATTTTTTTCCGTTTGCGATAGTGGTTTCCTTTCAAACGAAGCTTTTTCGGACTATTCATATTCTAAACAACAAAAGTAGTTTTTGCATTGCGTAACGCAAGATTCTTCAATTTCTTTGACGATGTCTGATTTTTGAGCAACTATCTGCCTCAAAAATGTGTTTCTGTCTCTTTTAATGGCACAATAAAATAGCAGCAATACTTGTTTTGTTTAGGTTGCTCTACTGTACACAAATTTCAACGGAGAACGTCGACTGAGAATACACAATATGTCATTCAGTTGCTGTACTCAATTGAGTGACATGTACAAAGCTGTTGAGACAGATGTACTTGTGAATTGGTTGGCAAAGGAGGCATCCAGGGCTCTGCTCAAAGACAATCCTAAGCAGGTCAAAGAGAGGATTGTGGACATGTGTGCGAACAGTCTGGCATGTTATAGGAAGAATTGTGCTCAGCCTTCGTCACCTGGACAGGTAGTTATTCACATATCTAACTTTACCCTTTCGGAGTACTGTCTCCTTTCCCATAACAAATATTAAATCTGTTAAATGTCAAAATACTGTGATGTATGGAAAATAATTAAGCGGTCTCGGATTATTGGTGACGCTAAGATGATGATGGATGAGCGATAATTGGCTGATAAGATGAATAGAAAATGAAAAATTGCTATATATGATAATCTGAAATTGACATTTGTTAAGCCTTATAATAGTAAATTTTCAATGCAATAGCTAGTGTCACCCCTTGAGCATACTGAAAAATGAGCCCTAGATTGTTAACAGGAGGGAAAATGAAACAGATCCGCTTTTTATCTTAAATGTTTTGGTTGAAGATCATCGATAATTTGCAGAAACAAGATACATCTGGCCCAGTTGACTTTCGTCCTCTAAAATGGGATAGAAGGTAACGCTCGGAGGACATAAAGTTCTTTTTTGGAGCCATAGGCCTTACTGGTCTCTAAGCAAGCGATTCGCCAAAACTGTTTTGAGGAGACAATTTCAAGGTGTCAGGGGGCGGTTCTTAGTCAGCGCCCTTGAGTTTGACCCCCCTCGGTCACCCCCGTCCACCCTCTTCCAAACTGTCGATTTGGACTCCCCTCTCGTCCAGCTCTCCCACAACCCCAACCCCCCTCTCCTGATCGCTGAAAACCCCCCCCCCCCAACTCTGCTCGGACTCTCTCTCCCCCCCCCCCCACTATGCTAGCACCCCTAAGCCCCTGCTGGCTACTACCGAAGCAACCGCTCGCCGGTCGTTTGAGAGCAATTTGCCTTTCGTTAATCGGTTATGTTCATTAGTATGCAAAAATACATATATCATTAGATTAGGCTCGTAAAGAAACATGTCTTCTGGTCACCGTGAGGTTATAATTCTGGAAATCCAGAAGTTACCAAATTTAAAAAAGCAGGCACACACCTAGAGCTAAGAGAAACTTTTTATCTTTGAAATATTTGTGCTAATTGATGTCTACATGAAGAGTGTATTACCGTTTCAGCTTATTCTGCCCGAGTCAATGAAGCTCTTACCAGTGTATGCAAATAACCTGCTCAAGAGCCAGGCGCTCTCGGGAGCCTCAGAGATAACAGTGGACAACAGAGCGCATCTGATGCACCTCCTGAACAGCATGACTGTCCCTGCATCATGTGCATACTTCTACCCCCGACTCATTCCCGTCCATAATTTGGATACATCTGCCAGTACCAATGCGTCGGCAGGAGATCAGAACTCTTCTGCTGAACAACAAAATATCCCAACTCCTGTCAGGTTAGAACAAATTAAAATATACTGACGATGCTAAGCCTATATATTAAACGTGTGAGCTCTAAAGGGGGACAAAATTTTTGCATGTTAAGGGGCCTCTCGAAGCGCATGTTTAAGAGCCGCATTGAGTAGCATGGTTATGCGAACATATCGAGAGAGGTCAATGACCTAAAAGGCTCAGAGTAGATGGATGAGAACTAAACATGGGACAAAAGACTGTTAGTCAGGTGCAGTTAACACGAGGCTATAAGGGCTTTAAAGTAAGCTCGCCCAGAAGGAGGATTAACTGTCATGGGTACTACGTGTTTTTTAATTGCTCCCGAATGAATTTTGAGGTATTTATTATAAACGTGTGTTTTTCTGCACAGTTTTATCTTTACAGATTCTGCGCTATTCTAGAACACTCTTAGCTTACAACTAAGTTTTTCACGCTTTACTTTTTGATTTTTGTGTGATCTCAAATGCTCTTAATCTGAATTTTGTTTATTGATAAGATAAAAGCGATTGTGAGAAACGGTGGTTTTTAGTTGTTATAGCGCAGTTGGTAAGATGGAGGACTGCTAATCTGAAGTTTGAAGTATTTTTCTATTACCATTATCCATAAAATTGCTATGAAACTAAGTTTTGAGCGAGAAGTGTTAGTCGTATTGTCTATTTTTCCGCTTTTATAGTAAATATCAGTCGAAATTGAGCACAATGATCAACCGCGCTCATGTCGTGACATGTTTTAGGGGTCCTTAATGCAACCTAGCATAAATGCGTTTTGAGAAGCGCTTTACCATCATATTTAAGCTTCTCATAAAAACCTTAACTACTTTTAAACCTTCTATTCGTGTAAATGATTTTCTTGTTAATAGGCGCCCTCATCGTCTCAGCCGGCTATTATAGCGCTCCTGTTTTTGTTTACTTCGTCGAACATTTTTTCGCTTTACCATTTTGCCGCTTTTTCGACATTTTGCGTGAAATCTTTTTGACTTCTCTAGGCTAGTTTCTCTCTTCTCTCATTCTTCTAAAAGTGAATTTGAACATCATTTGCTCAGCAAAGCAATTCAAAATGAACAGAGTCAGTATAAAAAATTGAAGTCAGAAATAGAAACGGGATAAACCCATAAAGCCCAATTTTAGATGCCCGCTATTTGAACGTCGTTCCTATAAGTCTTAGTTACCATTTCTTATGCTTATTAATAGCCGCCCTCATCTTCTCAGCCGGCTATTATAGCGCTCCTATTTTTTTACAATTCAAAGAATTTGAATTGTATTGGTGCGCTGTTTTTTTTTTTTAAGATGTTCACACGTTTTTCAATGACTTTGATCTTTCGAAACGGGATAAACAGGTAAAGCCCAGCGGGCATTAAGTTTCATTAGAGGCCCAAAGTGGGCTTTAGTAGTTCTTCAAGTGCGTATAGTGGTGCAGCTGCTGGGATGGCTTTAAATAAAGGTTAAAAGGTCATTTTTAGGAGTTTTTCGTCTCAAAATGGTGCAATTTTTCGTGTTTTTTGTGATTTTTTTTGAGATTTTTGTTTGATTAGTCTAAGGTTGAAGTTTTTAAAAGCTGATGAAGGCCTTTTGCGAGACAAAATTGCTTGTTATGACCATTTTATGGGCTATATGTCGTGGTACTACAAACACAAACACACAAAATGATACTCATTTTTGCAATTTTTTTCAGGTTTTTTGAAAATTTTTGTCATTTTTTGAGTTTTTAGCCCTAGGTGTCACGAAACCTCATCTAGGGTTTGATAAAGGGTTGGATGATAGGTTACTGCACAGTTTCTAGTGGTAATGGAACGGTTTTCAACTTTTTGACATCATGAATTTTAGCATTTTTTGACAAAAGTTGCAAATTTTTCATGTTTTTTGACATATTTATTGTCATCCTTCAAGTTGTTTGAGTCCCAGGGGCAAGAAACCCGTATTAGGGGTTGGATAATAAGTTACTGAAAAATTTTTAGTTGCCATGGAATAAGTTTCAACTTTTGAATATCACAAGTTTTAGCAATTTTTTTAAACAAATTTGCATTTTTTTCAGGTTTTTGAAAATGTTCATCATTTTGTCAGTTTTTCGAGTTTCAGGGACCAGGCAATCTCCGTTGAGGTTTGTTAATAGGGAACTGCATAGTTTCTAGCAACAATTGAATGCTTGTTAACTTTTTAATATCTCGAATTTTAGCATTTTTTTGATAAGATCTGCAATTTTTTTAATGTTTCCTAAAGTTTTTGTCAGTTTTTGATATTCGTCGATTCTCAAGTGCAAGAAAACCTATTCCGCGTTTTGATAAAAAAAGTTACTGCATGGTTTTTAGTTTCATTGGATTTGTTTTCAACAATTTAACCTTTCGTCTTTTAGAACTTGTTTGATAGAATTTGCAATTTTTTTTCAAGTTTTTTTGTTTTAAATATTTGTATTTTATTTATTTTTTCTTGCCTCAAATGCCAGGTAAACGCATCCAGGGTTTGAAAATATTTTATTAAATAGTTGCTAGGGGCAATTGAATGGCTTGAATGAAGTTTGAAGTATTTTTCTATTACCATTATCCATAAAATTGCTATGAAACTAAGTTTTGAGCGAGAAGTGTTAGTCGTATTGTCTATTTTTCCGCTTTTATAGTAAATATCAGTCGAAATTGAGCACAATGATCAACCGCGCTCATGTCGTGACATGTTTTAGGGGTTCTTAATGCAACCTAGCATAAATGCGTTTTGAGAAGCGCTTTACCATCATATTTAAGCTTCTCATAAAAACCTTAACTACTTTTAAACCTTCTATTCGTGTAAATGATTTTCTTGTTAATAGCCGCCCTCATCGTCTCAGCCGGCTATTATAGCGCTCCTATTTTTGTTTACTTCGTCGAACATTTTTTCGCTTTACCATTTTGCCGCTTTTTCGACATTTTGCGTGAAATCTTTTTGACTTCTCTAGGCTAGTTTCTCTCTTCTCTCATTCTTCTAAAAGTGAATTTGAACATCATTTGCTCAGCAAAGCAATTCAAAATGAACAGAGTCAGTATAAAAAATTGAAGTCAGAAATAGGAACGGGATAAACCCATAAAGCCCAATTTTAGATGCCCGCTATTTGAACGTCGTTCCTATAAGTCTTAGTTACCATTTCTTATGCTTATTAATAGCCGCCCTCATCTTCTCAGCCGGCTATTATAGCGCTCCTATTTTTTTTACAATTCAAAGAATTTGAATTGTATTGGTGCGCTGTTTTTTTTTTTTTTAAGATGTTCACACGTTTTTCAATGACTTTGATCTTTCGAAACGGGATAAACAGGTAAAGCCCAGCGGGCATTAAGTTTCATTAGAGGCCCAAAGTGGGCTTTAGTAGTTCTTCAAGTGCGTATAGTGGTGCAGCTGCTGGGATGGCTTTAAATAAAGGTTAAAAGGTCATTTTTAGGAGTTTTTCGTCTCAAAATGGTGCAATTTTTCGTGTTTTTTGTGATTTTTTTTGAGATTTTTGTTTGATTAGTCTAAGGTTGAAGTTTTTAAAAGCTGATGAAGGCCTTTTGCGAGACAAAATTGCTTGTTATGACCATTTTATGGGCTATATGTCGTGGTACTACAAACACAAACACACAAAATGATACTCATTTTTGCAATTTTTTTCAGGTTTTTTGAAAATTTTTGTCATTTTTTGAGTTTTTAGCCCTAGGTGTCACGAAACCTCATCTAGGGTTTGATAAAGGGTTGGATGATAGGTTACTGCACAGTTTCTAGTGGTAATGGAACGGTTTTCAACTTTTTGACATCATGAATTTTAGCATTTTTTGACAAAAGTTGCAAATTTTTCATGTTTTTTGACATATTTATTGTCATCCTTCAAGTTGTTTGAGTCCCAGGGGCAAGAAACCCGTATTAGGGGTTGGATAATAAGTTTCTGAAAAATTTTTAGTTGCCATGGAATAAGTTTCAACTTTTGAATATCACAAGTTTTAGCAATTTTTTTAAACAAATTTGCATTTTTTTCAGGTTTTTGAAAATGTTCATCATTTTGTCAGTTTTTCGAGTTTCAGGGACCAGGCAATCTCCGTTGAGGTTTGTTAATAGGGAACTGCATAGTTTCTAGCAACAATTGAATGCTTGTTAACTTTTTAATATCTCGAATTTTAGCATTTTTTTGATAAGATCTGCAATTTTTTTAATGTTTCCTAAAGTTTTTGTCAGTTTTTGATATTCGTCGATTCTCAAGTGCAAGAAAACCTATTCCGCGTTTTGATTAAAAAAGTTACTGCATGGTTTTTAGTTTCATTGGATTTGTTTTCAACAATTTAACCTTTCGTCTTTTAGAACTTGTTTGATAGAATTTGCAATTTTTTTTCAAGTTTTTTTGTTTTAAATATTTGTATTTTATTTATTTTTTCTCGCCTCAAATGCCAGGTAAACGCATCCAGGGTTTGAAAATATTTTATTAAATAGTTGCTAGGGGCAATTGAATGGCTTTCAACATTTTAATAGAAGGAATTTCTATTTTGAAGTTTGAAATTCTTAAAATTTATTGCCTATCGATCTATGAGCCACTGATTTTTTAATTGTTCGAATTGGGTTACTGGATAGCCTCTAGAGACACAGAAATGATTCTGAAGATATTTATATCACAATTTTCAGCAACATTTTCTTATAACTTGCAATTGATTTCTTTTTTTATCTTAAATTTTTTGGTCATTTTCAAGATAATCGATCTTCAAGGGCCAATGAGTATTTTTCAGGTATTGCAGATATAATACTGGACTGATTTCAGAAACAAAAATTGGTTTTGAACATATTTTTGTAATAGGTGTTTAAAGGGAAAAAGTTTTGCCCTAGGTTTAAAAGCTTCAAGAGTTTTAGCAATGAGTTTGTTTTTGTTTAGTTTTGATTCTTTTAGTTACTCAATTCTTTTGTGATTTTTGTGTTCTGGCTGGCATTGTTCAATTGATCTGCTGATCAGGTAGAGTGCGTCCAAGTTTTTCATTCAATTCTTTGAATTGTATTTCAGGACTTGTCCTGCTATGTTTTTTACTTCGTCGAATAAAGAAATGTTTCGCTTTACCTCATTTTGCCGCCTTTTCAACATTTTGCGTGAAATATTTTTGACTTCTCTAGGCTAGTTTCTCTCTTCTCTCATTCTGCTAAAAGTGAATTTGAACATCAGTTGCTCAGCAAATCAATTCAAAATGAAAAGAGTCAGTGTAAAAAATTGAAGTCAGAAATAGAAACGGGATAAACCCATAAAGCCCAATTTTAGATGACCGCTATTTGAACGTCGTTCCTATAAGTTTTATTTACCATCTCTAATGCTTATTGTTATTGATAGTAGCCCCTGTAGCCTCTCTATAAGAAACAGAAGTATGTTCAACTACGAAATGCCATCAAAATAAATCGGACTTAAATAAAATGTTTTTGTACAAAAATCTTTTTTTTTTCAATATCTTCTGTTATTTCAATCCCAATCATGCTTATTGGAATCAACGGCGGCTATTTTCCGGCAATCTGCCGGGTATGTTTGGTATTGATAGTAGCCACTGTAGCCTCTCTCTAAGAAACAGAAGTATGTTCAACTACGAAATGCCATCAAAATAAATCAGACTTAAAAATGTTTTCGTACAAAAATGTTTTTTTTTTCAATATCTTCTATTCTTTCAATCACAATCATGCTTATTGGAATCAATGGCGGCTATTTTCCGGCAATCTGCCGGGTATGTTTATGGTTTTGCGGGCATGCTAGTTTTTCTTAATTCCCATAAGGGGATTGAAATTAAAAGGACCATTCGTCCAGATATGAAGTTCAACTTACTCTTTGCAAGTTGAAACTGCAGAAATATTTGAAAGAAGTTTACAATGACCTTCAGAGAGTGGTGTAGAATCACGCACACGCGCACCCCCGAAGTGAAGTGCTTTTACTTAATTTAACTTTTAGTCAAGATTTAGAAGTACAGTACAACTTTGCTCCTGAGTTTACCATGTCTTTCATAACTAACTGTTTTGCACCATCTGATCCATCCACGGAGTGTGTTGGTTGGAGAAAATGTTGCCAATCATGTAATTTCAGGTGTTCTGCGGACAAATTGGAAGACCATGGCTGTTTCATCCTTGACAACGGTCTTCTGATGGTGTTATGGCTGGGCCAGGCCACAAGTCCCAACTGGATGCAGCAGGTTTTCGGAGTGGACTCAGTCAATCAGCTGGACACGGAAGGTGCTGGAAGGCACACGATACCAGTGTCAGAAACACCTCTCAATGAGAAACTAAGAGGCATCATATCTTCAATCAGATCTCAGCGCAAAAAGTATCTCAAGGTACGCAGTTCAATATGAACATAAAAATCGCCTCTTCCAAACTCTTTAATAGTTACAATTGTGAAAGCTGGGTTTCTTTCCGCTCGCTCTTCTTCTTTGGGGCCGTAACAATAGGTCATGCGCAACAAAGTGGGCTGGGTTTTTTAATCAAATTACTAAGATTTTTAATAGCCGCGTTAAAAATCTTTTAATAGCTGGGGCTATTATTGGCCTTCTCTTGGTTTTTTACAATTCAAAGAATTTGAATTGTATTGGGGCGCTGTCTTGTTTTACGACTCGAAGAGGAGTATTGGAGAAGTCCTTTTTTTTTAATCAATTTTATTGGAGTGATTTTTAAAGCGGGAAATGAAACGCGTGAAAAAATTTGGAGTGGTTTTTGTGCTGAACAAAATTGAAGAGTGGAGCGAAAAGAGAGTGGTTTTTGTTCATACCGCTGTTTTTGAGAAAGCGATAAATTGATGTGTGAAAAAATTTTCTCTAAGCGAGCGAAATTTTTTTGTTCACATGCGGCTTTTTAAAACCGTTTTTTTGTTATTTTTTTTTGGTTTAGAGGTGTGATTATGATATTGTGGGATGCTTAGGGTTGTTTTAATAGTGGTTCGCAAGTTTTTGGTCATTAATAAGATTTTTATACCATTTTGCTGGTTTTTCAGCTATTTTGCTGAGTTTTAGACGAATTTTAGCAATTTTTTGCGTTTTGTTTTGTTATAATGCTTTGTAATGGCTTTCAATAGACGCATGTTAGTAACTGAGTTTTTAGATACCAAGTGATTACATTCCCTTAGGTTGGAAACGATTTTTTTGTTTAGAAAAATGACAATAAACTGAAAAATTTCGAATTATTTTTCTTAATTTTTTGCTGTTTTTCGTTTTTTTTTTAAACTTCGAAAAATTTTTCAGCCTATTCGACTTTCCTATTGTTTTCGAAGCCTTCCAGTACTAATTCGCTCCAATAAACGTTTTTTGGGTCTATGTGCTCCCGTGAGATTAAAAAAAAGCTCAATTTTTTCTATGATTTTTTTTCAATTTTTTTTAAATGCCCTTTGTGTTCTTCAATTTTTTATAGCATTTGGGGATGCCTATAGTCCAAATTAGTTGTCCTTGATGCGTGTTGATGATTTTGATTTTAGTTTTGAATCATTTTGTTAAAGATAATTGAGTAACTTTTATGAAGAGTTCCGCAAATTTTTTTTTGGAATTTTTGCTGAGTTCTTCTGATTGTCTGCTTTTTGCTAGTTTCTAGTGGTCTAGCTTTCGATAGGAGCTTTTCTAGAGGTTTTGTTGAAATATATTTAGTGCACTTTTCAATGACAAATATCACTAACTTTTCTTAAACACTAACTTTTTTTCTATTTTTTTTCGTTCTTCGTTTTTACTCATATAAATAAACAATGATTTGGATTGGTGGACACTTGACCAGATGTAGTATTAAAAGTTTTTTGAAATAATGATTTGATTCCAGCATAATGGTATTTGATTCATTATTTGTGGCCAATTTTTTTGTTTTTTTTACAGAAAATAATTTGGTTTTGTTTTTCATTTCCTTTCTTTTACCTTCGTTTATTCTACTTGAAATTTGTGTTTGGTTTTTGTCTCAAATAGCAGTGATTCAACAAAATTAAACTAAACCTATTTCACGGGTTTTCGCCAAAAGTTGTTTTTAAACTTGCAACTCAATTTAAAATTTTTATCACGTGCTTTATCGTCTTTTCTGGTCAGTTATTTTTTCATAGTTTTTTCTTTTTTTTTGTTTTAAAGTGACAAGTGTTATTCAGTAGGATAAGCATTATGTTAGCTATTGTGGTCAATGAGTAGAATAAGTTTTATGTTTGTTAGGGGCGTTCGTTTTTTCCTTCGAGTCGCTTCCGGAATTCTTCCGGCTATGTTTTTTTTTAAGATCTGTTCACACATTTTCATGATTTTTGAAGTCAAATTGGAGTAGTGATTTTGGTCACGCCGAAACAGGAAGTGGAGCGAAAAAGCGAGTGGTTTTGCGGCGTGAAATTTTTTCGATCTAAATTTAAAGTAGAGTGAGAAAACGGGGTTTGAGCAAAAATTCGCTTTCTCGCTAGTGGTTTTTTGTTCACATGCGGCAATTTCACTTTGATTTTTACGGTTTTTTCGATTTTTTGGATCGGATTTTTTTCTAAATGGTTTTCTCAATCTATTCATAGTCCGTTCTTGGTCTAGTTTTCTGTTTAGTCAATGAAAATTCTTTGAATTGCACGTCAGGACTTGTCCTGCTATGTTTTTTATTTCGTCATCATGATTTTTGTTACGACCATATGACGTCACAGCCACTTTTTGTTCATTCGTTCATGCAATTTCAACTGAATTGCATGTGTGACGTCATTTTTCGCTCTTAGTGGAGCGAGTTATTTGTTCATGCGCCTGATTAAATTTTTGGTCACACTTGACTTACCTCACTCTCAAAAGTGACTTCCTCAATTTGAAATTGACTTTTATTTACTTTAATTGAAAGTGATAAGGTCAAATGTGTGTGTGTGTCACTCTAAATGAAGGTTATTTGAGATCAGCTAATAAAGGCAGCAATAACATATACAGAGTTTTAATCAAAATATAACAGATCAGCCTTCAATGAAAAGACGAAATTTTTTTAGTCTGTCTTTTTTACTGTTTTTTTAGACTGTCGATCTACGAATCTATTGCGGCTATTTTCTGGCAATCTGCCAGCTATGTTCTGTTTTTGCTTTCGAACAATCCATCCCGTATTCGTCCCATTTCCAGCCAAACTGTTTGATCATATTTCCAAATTTTGACAATTTTTTTCAAACATTGTGGAACATTTTTTATCAGTTGGGAAAATTTGAAGTACGTCTTTATAATAGCCGCGAAGCGATAACGGCTATTATTGGGGACATCGTGTTTTTTTTTAATTCGTCGTCTCCATCGATGATTCTTGCGACCGTTGAATTTATCAATTTCAGTGACTTCTACCTTTGCAGTTAAAGTTTGTGTACGTGACGTCATTTGTTCTGCTTTTAGGTCAATTGCGTGACTTACCTCACTAAAAAATGCCTTCTGAACGCACTTAATGAACTTCAAATTTTATGAACATTTACTAGTTAAAGATCAATAGTAAGCATCTAAATAGTGCCAAACGTATATGCCCTAATTCTTGAGTATTAGAGTCTCCAGTTTTTGATTTTAGATTTTAATTCTGAAAAAGCTCTATTAGGGCTTTTTCCTTATAGAGCTTATGTGTCTCATAAAAATGACAGTCCGAATCTAACTCAAAAAGTCTGGTGGTCTATTAAAGGGCTGGTGGTCAATCTGTCTATCTTATTTCGTCATTTGGTTCAATTCCATGGAAGGCCATAAGCGTCTATCGCCGCTATTTTACGGAAATCTGCGGGCTATGTTGAGAAAAAGGCACATAAAACCCGTTCAAATTAATAGGCAAAAATTGCATTTTTCGACGTTATCTACCTGTAATTAATTATTACTCTTTCCGATAGCTGAGTGGAGCTGTTGCTAATTTTCTCCTGGTCAATTGCTCTCAAACGCAGTTTGTAGCAATTATATTAATCCTGTGGTCTTTTTTATGCGATTTTTTGCTTGACGGATTTTTTGTCTGACCGAATTGAGTTATCGTCCTCAAAAACGGAAAAAACAGGTAACGCTCCGAGGGCGTTTAGTATATGTTGAAACAAAAACTTAGTCGCCCGAGGGACTTGTTGCGAACTACTACAATGGTCACTTAGCTTAGCTGTAAGCTATTTACAATACGATAAGGAAAGAAATACCATGATTCTTTAAAGGTTTCTCGGGTGATATGAATTATGCAAACTATTTTAAATTCAAAAATTTTTTGAATTACTGTCACAAACTTAGCCATTGTTTTCTTGACCTCATGCAAGATTATTAAAGTATTGAAATCTATTTGTCACCGTCAGTTCTTTAAATGAACGGCATGATGTTTTAATCCACTTAGAATATTCGCCCAATTTAACAGTAAATGTAGTTATCAAAAATGGCATTATTGTTTCAGTATTATCATATCGTTATCGTATCAGTTGTATTTATCAGTAGTATATGTCACGCCCCTATTTCGTGCCTCATAGTTACGTGATGATTTTCCTTTAAATATCCATAAATAGTGCTATAATTTAGTTCATATTCAGATAGATCTCAAGGCCATATATAGCCAGTATTTCCATCTAGGCCTGTAACCCCTAATTTGTTTTTGTTTACTAAAAACAACCGCAGATTGACAGTTTACTGATAAACATTTTAAGTACCTAAAAGCCTCAATATTTACCTTTTTGAGTTCCCTGACGATAAATTCACCTATTTGGTAAATAACTTCATGAGAAACTATGTACTTGGCGAAGTAATTATTCTGATAAAGTAGGTGTAATACGGAAGTTGTATATGTACTTAACAAACATCAAGAGACGTACAAATTCGGAAATTTGCCAACTTATAGATCAGTAAATATTTTCGAAGGACCAATACAACTCAAGGTACAGCCCTGCGGAACACACAATAACCAGAACACCGGAGAACCAGCCTGACAATCAGTTGATCACAATCTCTCGAAAATATTAATAAAACTTGAAATTTTCTTATTGATATTTGTTGATTAATTCTCATTAAAATAAAGATTGAACTGGAAAATCTTTATAAAATGCTACGTTAAAACAGGCTTTCTTAGAGCTTAATAATGACTGAGTAAATCTTTGAAATACAAGGCAATTAGTGGATATATCACGCATCTGAACCGCTCAATAAAAAGCTATTACTAGCTAACTTTATTCAAAATATATCTGCTAAAAATCGCACTGTGAAACATCTAAATAAGCCCTTGTACAATGACGATTATTCAAGTTAATTACTCCGAATATTAACCTCAATAACACCACGAGGAAGACTCTAAAAATCAGTGCGTAACAGTTTATGATCATATTCTAATAATAGGATGCCTCAATTCCTTTTAATTTTATTTTGCTCCTTTCAGAACTAATTTGTTGAGTGAGTGCTGTTTTAGCTTTTACTTTGATTTCCAATCATTTTGGTTTTGATTGGTTCATAATATGATATCTGTTGCTCTCATTCAGAGCTCTTATAAGAGCTGTTTGGGGCGCGCTTAATTGGCAGTACTTTAAGTCAACCTTCGATTGAATTAAAACCCAATTAAGTTTACACCTGCTGGATTTGACCTGCTGCAATCTTATGAAGCAAATGTAGAGACGTACTCGGTTCTTGCAGAGCTATCGAGTCAACTTGAGTTGTCTTCATGGCAACCTGAACAAGTTTATTTGTGTTTAAATTAACCGTCAGCTGCAAGCTTAATCTTCACAGTTACAAAGCGTTACAGAATTCAATCTAACGGCTGTTAATTTTGTCACTTTTCATTAAAATAGCAGCTATTAGCGAGCCGTAGTAGCAGTCAACCCTGTTCAAATGAGGCTCCTTAAGTTTCGGGTTAATAGCTGTCTAAGTTTAGTTCGTACAAAAGACGTGTTTTGTTTCTGCGTTACTATGTCTGTTTTTTATACTACTAACTCTTTTATAACTTATGTTTAATTAACGTCAGTGAAGTGATTCATTGATAATTTAGCTTATTGAGACCTTGTTGAATTATTACACAAGAGAAACAAGAATTGAATATATCTTAAGTTGAAAAAGGATTTGGTGATATTAATTGTGTAATAGTTATGCAGTTATGATCTCTGCATTGAAGTCTTTTCTTCCACCTGAATACAAGATTGCTATGCAACTGTTTTCATATGTTTGAAAATGTTATTTCTTTGCTTCGATCAGTTACGATTTTTGTTGTTGAGCTATTAAGGATGATTATGAGGGCGTAGGAGTTCTCTAGGTGATGCTTTAAAGCTTATTGTAATCAGAAGAAACTTGGAGGGGACAGGAAAGGGGTCCATTTAGACTTCAGGGTTCTTGTCTCATAAACCGCGAATAATCGTTTGCTAGTCTTTTGTAAAAAAAAATACAAATAGGCGATAGAGGATAATGAAGAGATCCGTAGAAGTTATTAGCTGTGTGTTTCAGTTGTACATCGTGAGGCAACGTGACAAGTTGGACATGTGGTTCAGGACAATGCTGCTGGAGGATAAAGGCATGGACAACTCACCCAGCTATGTGGACTTCCTATGCCACATGCACAAAGAGATCAGGAGCCTCCTCGCCTAATCAGTCACACCTACACAAACATACATACATACACAAACAACCTCCAACTGATCATCAATTGTCTTCTCCATGTAATCGTGACACAAAAAATGAACCTAATCACGTGATATAAAACTCAATCACGTGATTTTTTTTCTGTGTGAAACTTGTCGGTACTTGCTGGAGAGTATTGAGTAATGCGAAGGATATGTTTGTGATGAAAGTTGTGTGGTTGGATTGTTCATAAGCGGAAGAATGTGACATTTTCTGATGTAGATTTGGATTTCACTTTTAGTATCTTATCGATTTGTTTTCGGCTAGTGTTTCTGAAAACTTTTTTGGAATCTCTTAGATCCAACTAATAATTTTTTTAAAAATTCTAGAAAAAATTTTCATAAACTTGTTTTTTAATCATGGGTAAATTTGCTTTTACAATAGATTTGTGTAGTTTTCAGAGCGCTTCAATTTTGAGTTGGGAATATAAGAATGGTGTTATTTATTACTGCTGCATCTGTGATCAACAAGAATCGCTTGTTGTGTAAAAATAGCAACCAAAATTGATATCGTATCGACTGATAGACAGTATAGATTAACTGGTCATTATCTCCCTCATTCTCATCATTCATTGGCTGATAGATTATGATAAGTTTGTGGTTTTCACTTGTAAATTACCGTATTAGTGATAGGGTGTACAAAGCTCAAAATATATTCAAAATACTATTTGTTGTGCACTTTTTCGGATTTGGTGCTTTTGATGTCAATGTAATTGCTTCCGTGCTTATTGGTTTGGAAAAGAGTTATAAGCTGTTAATGGTTAATTTTATTCTCAAGTTAAATTGTGCAAAGTTGGGTGTTAATAATGTTATCATTTTGAGCAGGACAAACAAAATGTTAAAATTTATCGTATTAAAAGTAAAATGATGTGGTTAATTTTGAATTATTCCAATGTTGAACTATATAAAGCTCAAATTTAATTTCTTTATATCCTAACTATTTTATAGTCTCTCCTTAGCTAAATGTTTTAAAAAATAGTTCTAAACGAAGTTCACGGTATTACTGAATAAAACTGTTAGTCATGTTTGTTCCGACCCACTATAGTGGGGGAGGAACTGTATAATCAAATGGGTTTTTTTTGTTCAGACAATTTTGGCCGATCGATATAATCATCGTTGAGAGTTGTGAGTGGTATCATTAAAAAGCCCGTCGAGCGTATAATATGGAATTAAAAAGATTTTTTCAATTTTCACTTTTTATAGGGAGTTATCGAGGTTTAAATTTTTGAATATTAGACGTTTTTTTATCCGTTTTTATTCACTTTTTCGGTATTTTTGACCTAGTTTTCGTCCATTTTGCTAAAATTTGTTCAAATTGTTAAATGTAGTGTTATTAATTTTATCTCTAAAGATAGAGGAGGTTTGCTGGATCGTTCGGTCCGAGTTTGTTGGCCAGAATTTATGCTAAATTTTTCAAAATTCTAGTTTTTTTGGGGCCAAATTTGCTTTTTCAGCCGACTTGCTTTAAATTTGCTGGAAGTAAATACCTTAAAACTGCGGCCATATTCTTTTTAAGCTAACAATTGAGCTTTGAGCCCACTGGTTTTGAGAGTCTTCTGGAGTTATAATTTTGCCATTTTTTTGCAAATATACAAAATGCATTTTTATAGCTGCGAAGCTGTAAGCTGAGCGTAGCTATATTGCGGTGCTCTTGTTTTTTTTTGTTTCGTCGTCTGACGCTCTTTTTTTTTGTTTTACATTTGTTCACACAGCAAAGCTGAAAAAGTCAAATTTTCTGAATGACTTCTTCTCACTAACGGCGTTTGCGCGTGACGTCATTTCTCACTCGCTTTAGCGAAATTTTTAGGTTATTTGCGTGATTAGATTTTGATCATACGTGACTTACCTCACTCAATAAAATGACTTTTGCACTTTAAAACTTAGGTTTAATTTGAAGGTTTAAACCTTTGTTTAAGGTTAAAGGAACTCATATGTGCAGTAAAGGTCCCTAATAAGAGGCTTCTGTGGAATGATTTTTAACAAGCTTTATTGATTTATTGCTGAATGTTTTTTAGCCTAGTTTTTTGAGCGGCGTCGATTTTTTTTTCAATTTAGATCTGTATCTGTTTCTATCTCTATTATATGGCACGCAGGTCTATTCTTTCGCAGCTATTCCGGCAATCTGCCGGCTATGTTTATTTTTGGCAAGCTGAAAGATTTTGTTAAAAAAATTGATCTCTTTTGCAACATTTTGAACAAATGAGTATTTTGTTAGACGGAAAGCAACATCTGGGTTGATCATGATCCCGCCATGGATCCTTACGATAAAAAATTTTTTAGATTTTAATGGGGTGCGACCTTTTTCAAAATTTTTCCGCTATGTAAATGATTTTTATGTATACTTTTTTTTACTTACAAGAATTTCAAATCAGGTTTCAATTAATGAAAGATACTATTTAAAAAAAATGAGACGCAACGAGACAATATTACCGTTTCAGAGTCAAGCGCGTGGTTTCTATGGCTCTGACCAATTGTTTTCGTAAAAAAAATTATGTTCTTCATCTGTTTGTTTTTTTGACTTTCAAATTCAAATGAAAAAAGATTTTTTTCCAATTGTATCATTTGCTTCCATTTTCGTAACCATGTGACTTAGTCTCTCTAATTAGAAGTATAAATTACTTTTCTCGATTGAAGCCTTTTTTATACGTTTCGCGCTTGGTTATACCTTGTGACTGATTGCTTCGACCACTAATTTCATAAAAAATTGCTCGAGTTTTCTATTTTGTTTAATTTCTTGGTTTCTTTTTGTTGTCATGTCTACGTAATCCTTCTAGAAGGAAGACTCTTTGATGTTAAAATGAGGTGAAATCGCCGATATACAGTTCTTGCAGGCAACATATTATAGTTATAGTGCCTTGAACAGTGTGATCTCTCAAAATTGTTTGAAGTTTTGGCTTCTTTATATATTTGTTTTTATTTTGAGGGGTCGTGACTTAGTCTCATTATAAACAGGCCCAATTGGCTTCCTGAGGTATTGCATTTTAATCTATCGATGTTTTAAAAATCTTTTTAAATTCTGTTATGACTTTTGAAAATATTTGTTTTCGAAAACATAGTTGGGTTTTTGAGCTTCGTCATTTTTAAGAAATAATTTCGGTCGATTTGTAGCTCAGTCTCTGTAAGCACAGGTCACAACCCGTTTCCAGTGATCTATAGTTTAAACTCTATAACGGTTTTAGCTTCGAACATTTGCTTTTCGCTTTTGTTACTGCTGTTACTAAGAGATTTCATAAATTATTTGAGATTTTTTTAATTGTACATTTTTTAGGATTTTTTTAATAGCCGCACAGCGATAGCTGGGGCTATTATTGGCCTTCTCTTGGTTTTTTTCATTTCGTCGTCATGATTTTTGTTATGACCATATGACGTCACAACCACTTTTTGTTCATTCGTTCATGCAATTTCAACTGAATTGCATGTGTGACGTCATTTTTCGCTCTTAGTGGAGCGAGTTTTTTTGTTCATGCTTGTGACTAAATTTTTGGTCACACTTGACTTACCTCACTCTCAAAAATGACTTCCTCACTTTGAAATTGACTTTTATTTACTTTAATTCAAAGAGATAAGGTCAAATGGGTGTGTCCTTCTAAATGAAGGTTATTTGAGATCAGCTAATAGAGGCAGCAATAACTTGTACAGATTTTAATAAAAATATAACAGATCAGCCTTCAATGAAAAGACGAATTTTTTTGGTCGGTCTTTTTTACTGTTTTTTTAAGACTGCCGATCTACAAATCTATTGCGGCTATTTTCTGGCAATCTGCCAGCTATGTTTTAATTTATAACAATAATCTTTGGTCCCATTGGCTTTGAAATTTTGCGCAATGAAACATTGGATAATGACTTGTTTCAATTGCTTCCTATGTAGATATAAATGAACATTTTAGGGATTTCAGGTAAATTAATTCTTTTCAAAAATAGGAAGTTTTTTTGAACTTCGCACCTTTTTGCTGTTTTTTGTCGACCTATTAACCAGTCGCTTTGAGGACAGGTTCCATATTTTTTCTAATGATGTATAGGTTAAATTGTTTCGTTTAGAGTTCACCTGACGCGAGTTTGATTTTGTTATGATTTTCTTTTTATTATAGAAATCGAGTTTTGGTCGTAAATAAAGTTTGTTGTTTTATATTTTTTATTGTCCTTTCTAGTAGTCATATTATCAACAACGTCAAGAATATGGATGAGTTGGGTCGGAACCTTATGTGCGTACGCACATTACCGAGCCTCCTTGTCAATATACTCAATCAAATCGGATTAAACTATCATTATGTTATTATAAAAGAAGGCTGGTTTTTGTTTTCCGCCCTGTCTTTCAATTCGATTTTGGTAAGACAAATTTTCTCAAGTTTATTTGATGAAGTCACCCAGAAAAGTCTTGGCATGGTTGCATTTATTAGCACCGTATCCGGACAAGACAATATCAAACGAAAAGTCCTTAAATAAATGCATAATTATCACAGACAAAACATTCTGGGAAAGCTTGGAAGATAAAATTTGAAGTGATCAACAGTAATCAACTTCGGTCGAATGGGCAAATAAACAATCACACTTGAAGAACTGATACTTGTACAAATCCTCCTGAAATTAACGAAACTTCCTAAATGCGCTACGTATTCGATTGCTAATTGAAATGGATTATTAGGTATTGATGAAAAGTTTAAGAATGTTTTTGCATACAATCGAAGCGATAACTTGAAGATTTGAAGACCGCGGTCATTCAAACCTCTCTCCTCAATTTTTCCCACTGACGTATTGTTTCTTCAAAAACTCACGTGCAAGATTCAGATGCCATCTTGGAATACCGGAATCTGTAATGCCAGATTTTCATATAAAGTTTCAGATTTTACAGCTTGCAATGTGCGTGTTTCAAGCAAGGTTACGACTGCGCAAGACACTTGCAATTTCTGACACAATTCTCCAACCAATACGCGGTTCTCAACTGAAGCATGCCAGATTTTCTCGTTGAATTCATCAGAGTTACGTAACATTTACATTAGCAGTAGTTAATGTGTTACATTTTCAGATTTTGATGGTGTGAGATGGAGCTGCCAGAGAGGACGTACATCTCACAAGAATACATAGAGACTGCATCTGGCAACAAAGTGTGCAGGAATTCAGTCCTCTGTGGAAGTCAGAACATCATTCTCAATGGAAAGAGCATCATACATGAGAGCTGTATCATTAGGGGAGACTTAGCTGGATGCAGGTTAAAATCTTAGCCAGATTACCAGATTTATCTCCCATGATTGACATTGAATTGTATTCATACCTCAAGTCGCCTCTTGAAGCAGGTTATCAAAGAAAAGAGAAAAAACTGCTCCTTGTAAAAATGAAGAAAACTTAACAAAATTTCATGTTTAAAAGGCGCTGTCAGCCTCTAAACGGCTATTATTTAGGCGCTCTCCTTTTTACAACTCAATGAACTTGAATTGTATTGGGGCGCTGTCTTTTTTTAAGATCTGTTCATACATTTTCATGATTTTTGAAGTCAGATTAGCTGGATTTTTGAAGTCATATTGGTTGTTCGTAATATAAGAATTAATGCGAACTCTCAAGTACAAATGCTGAATTTGCTTTCTGTAATTGTGGTCCGTGGGACTTGATGTGAAGCCAAACGTAATATCGGGACCGGGCTAGGTAATAAAAAGTTTTTATCGATGTCAAATACCATACAAATACCACAGAAAAAACACGAAATTCAAGTACGTACTTGGAAGGGACAGGCAACGAAGCCACTCGGTTCGATTCACAGACTGTCTTTAGTTTTTAAGAATGAGTAATATAACAACACGTCCCACGGGAGTCTGTATGTAGCACAAAATGTTCCAATATACCGGTCGCAAAAACAACTTTAAATTCTCCCAGAGAAAACGGAAGTATCCGACAGCTTCTTATTTGCATTGAAAATTACTTGTACTGTTTAAACCAAAAAAATATTACGTCTTTTTTCATAAGAACAATCAATAAAAGGATAAGTGTAGTACAATCTGAAGACATAGAAAAACCATGCAAACACGCAGCACACATTACACAAACAAATACCAACACAAACACAAGCTCAAAAAAAATTATCACTTCAATTGGTCTTTACTTAAGGTTTGTCCATGTTGATGTAGGTCTTCTTTGTTTTTTTCTTAAAAAAATAGGTGTCAACTTTTTGAGTCAATTGTATCGGTAACTATATTTTCGACACTAAAATTTTGAAAAGTAATTTTTAGGAAAACTTTCAATTTTAATATTTCATGACCACAACGGGACAATTGATTTTTCAAAATCTCGCAGAAATGTCAGCAAAATTTAAGAAGAGCGTTTAGATATTGGACACATGTGAAACCGCAATTTGTAGGAAATATCGAGTTTTTTTTCCTTCGGACTGTTTCTGCACACTGCCTCTAGCTGTTTTTAACATGTAAAGGAACGTTGAAAGCTGTTCGTAATGTCCCTTATTTGGTAGCTTTGAGAAACACTAGTTATCAGCAAATTTCTGTTTTGGCAGTTTCCCCTTTTTTAAGTAAGCGTATTTTAAAGTTATTTAACGTTCTGGGAAGTGAAAAAAGAAAAATTCTTCCTTTTCTTTCAATTGAAATTTCGTTCTTCACATGAGGAGTTTCGCTGTCGACGAAGGATTTCGTTTTTTTTTTCAATTTACAGAAACTCCCGAAGACTGGAAAAGATCCATTGGAAGGGAAATTTCAAAATGAAGAAGTGAAAATTTACCAATCTTCACAAAGAGGTGTGAACTTGTATTAAATTTTTCAGCTGACAATCCATAAACCCTCTAATTTTCAAGTTCATCTGTATTTACTTATACTAGAGAAGATAAGTTCGAACTATCTGCTCGGACGTTATCAAGAATGCATATAAAAATGATAAGATTACCTTTTTTCTATGATGAATTTAGTGGATTTGATGTTCTTTTCATGATACTGTTTTTTTATGTTTCCATTGTCTTGAAAATACGCAATTGGTTAGTTTTGATTATATAAGAATTGGTTGCAACAACGACTCCAGAGTTTTCGCATTTGATTTTTGCTGTTTTGAGAGCTCTAAATTGTCCGAAATCTTCAATTTCCCTGAAAAATACAGAAAAGTATTTTTTCTGTATTCAGAAATAAGAGAGATGGGTAGAAATATTTTTGAGAAAAGCAATTTTTTGAGGAAAAAAAAACGAAATTATTTAATAATTTAATTTGTTATTTTTAGACTTGAAGCTAATGTATTATTCGTCGTTTGTTTCTATCTCAAATTTCAATGCGATCTGTAACGCCATTCATGCATCAACCAGGTTTTTATCATTTGAACCAGATAGGATAAATCGATTTTTACTTTTTTTAAAACGAAAGATGACTTATTGTACAAAATTGAAAATCTCAAGATTGTCATTACCTCAAAGAACTAAGACATTTGCTGGTCCATATTTTTCTCGAAAAAGCTGTAGCATCTATGACGCGTAAATCTGATCGGCCCATGAACATCAATTAATGCTGTTTTGATTGATTTTCCGAGCCTGTGTTTGTTTTTCGATCAATTTTCCTCGTAACTATTTGTGCATAGGAATTTAATTGTATTTGTATGTGTTTTTCATAGTTGCAATTTTTGGTCAAGCGTGCTAATGAGTAGTGACAAAAAGTTATGATTTGTTAAATACTCTTGGAGGGAGAAATACTCTGACTTTTCATTTGTATTTAACCTTTTTGTAGAACCGTTTTCGCTCGCGTGACCGTTCTGACTTTTTGAGTGACTTTGAGGTCCTTGACTTCCTGTGTTGCGTGATCTAATTTGTGTTAACAATTTTAAGCTGTTGAACTATAGGTTGCATTTTAATACTATAAGTGGAATGAAAAGTTTCAAATTTGGATTGATTTTTTTCACTCTAAATCTTACTAGGGACCTGTAAAAGCTCTCATGACATCTTTTAATGCCAATTATTTCATTTATTTAGGCTGTGATTCCCCCTGCTGTAGCAGGGACAATTCAAGTGAGCCCATGAATGCTATTTGTCGTCGGAGTTTTCCCTCAATAATCAAATATGAACGGTATATGAATTGCACATATAAGAACTCTCTAAATTTGCCCTCAGGACAATAAACAATCTACACTCTGAAAATTGCCTCGACGATCTGCTTTGTTTTAAAAATCCATCTCGTGTATCGGGATCCGAAAGTATGGAGCTCCTTAAATAGTCTTTCTTTAAAACAAAAATCAAAGGATACTCCTTGTCGTATAGAGCAACCCGACTGTACAACATCCTTAAACGTCAAGGCATTATTGCCGATGACTTAACCAGCGCATCACAAGTTCTCTTCATTTTAAATTTTGGATAATTATCTAGTGAATTTTAAATTTGAAAAATAATGTGATTCTGGTGGTGTAGGCCCCTCGGGGCCTACACCACCTTTTTTTATACTTGGGTTTTTTCATGCAAAATAAGAGCGTCTGAAACCTTCTAGAATCCGAGATATTGACGTTTTTGGCCCATGATACCAAAATTTTTCCCGAATTTTTGATAAAAGTTTAATTCATTCGTTTATTTATTTGTGCCAGGGAAAACGCTTGAGAGCCAGAGTGGCTCCGTTGTTTTTCCTCTTCCTATTGCCATATTCTCTGTGTAAAAATTTCAAATTTTTTCCTTGTTACTGTATGTGATTCTTTTTTTTTGCTTTATTTGGAGAAATGAATTCATCTATTTGAGAGCGATTTGTTTGGCGTCAGTAGCTAGTTCTTGTAGTAATCTTGGACTCAGGACACCAAAATTCTTAAAAATTATTTTTTCAACTACTGAAATGTAAGCTTGTGGAGTTTTCTTAGTCATCAGTCTTCTTTGATGCTAGATCTCAAGAAATATCTGGCAGGTATTTTGAAACAATGTTTTCTAGCACAAGTGTAAGCTTTTTAATTAATTTGCTTCAGATTCGGTAGGAACTGTGTTATCAGTGAGAGATCAGTTATTCGACCACCATCTAAAAGGTCAGCCAACAAGATCTCCTTCATCCCTGTACAGATTGGAGATTGTGTGTATGTTGAGGAAGATGTCATTCTACAGGCTACAAGTGTTGGCAGCTATGTTCACATCGGAAAAGGTCTCTTTAATTTTGAAACCTGGTTATTTATCCATAGGGTTATTATTAGATCAATTCTATTCGGTAATAATTAGATCAGTTTGCTAAACAATTCTGCTTCAAGAAAATTTCAAAGATTTTTTGCTGAGATATAAAGCAAAATATTTTGAAACACAAAAACAAAACAAAACCTGGTTTATGTTATGTCAATGATATAGATAAGTTTGATGTTAATTGTGAACGCTTTTAACCAATTATAAAAATAATCTTATTGTGGCTCATTTTTTTGTTGCTCCATCTTTAATTCGCAGATTGAAATTGCATATTGTTCAGTCAATGTTTATTTGCTTTTTAAGTCTAATCGGCTTTGCTAATGATATGTGGGAGACTAACCGAGACCTGATAGATTAGCAGATATTTTGATTCGACTGACGAAAATAACTTCAAAACTCAATAAATTAGTTCCTTGAGAACAGAAATAACCATCTAAGGAAAAGAAGTAGTGAGTTATTTTGGACGTTGGTAGGTTCAGTGATTGGAAAACGAGCGAAACTTGGTGACTGCTCTGCAATTTTGCCCGGATCCTATGTACCCCCAGACACTGTTGTACCAACATTTGCAATATTCGGGGGATCTCCTGCCAGATGGGTAGATGACCTTCCAGAAACCCAGCAGTACTTAATGAATGAGGCGTGCAGAGAATACTATTCCAATTTCAAACCAGTCTCAACTTCATCATAATTTCAATAAATGAGTATCAATTTTGTAGAATAGGCTTTCTTTGATTTATGCGATGGGATATTTAATTAAATTTTTGAATTCAATCATTCAGGTTTTAAATATAAACCGATAAAGCCCGGTCATTAATTCATTGAGTTTTAGGTTATCAACGTTCTTTAGAGCGTTTGCTAGCTGACATTGGTGTTAAGCCTATTAACTTTCAGTTTAGAAGCTGAATTAAATATAATTCTAGAATCTAACTAAAACTGCTCGGCAAATTAGAACACTTTTTGATACTGAAAACTGAAAAAAAAAAACAGAAAAAAATCTGGTCAATTTATCTCCTTTTCGGTTTCAATACCGATGTGCTTCAAGCGCGTCGATAGCTGCTATTTTCTGGTGATCTGCCGGATATGTTTTGATGATTAACGTTTAATGAAATAATTCCACATCTTTTTCAAAGAAGGGAAAAAGTTAACATCATCAATGGAAAAAAATCCTTGAAAACGTATAAAAACGCCATTACATTTTAAAATTGCTCTCGAATGAGAGGCATTTATTGTAAACGTATGTCTTTTTTATGCAAAATTTTTGCTTGACCGTGTTTGCGCTTTTCTTCTAGATTAATCTCTGACGTCTCAAGTGATGTTGATAAAATTTGTTGTTCAAATAAAACCAAGGCCCTGATAGCAGAGGTTAATGCATCTGTTGATGTAAAGGAATCGGACTCAGGGTGTTGGGGTTCGAACCCTACTATAGTTTGATGTTTTTGCACCCATAAAGAATTTACAATTCCGCCTGTCATTGGAGAGCAATTTTTCCGACGTTGTTCGGTTTATGTTTGATTACTTTCAGATGTTTCCAGCAACTATCTTTGCCCTGTTGGTCTTTTTAGTGCAATTTTTTGTAGTTCTTATTTCATTGGACTAGATTTTTTTATCTGTCTTGAGAAGCAGGATAAACTGGAGGTTATTAAGTCAGTGATCATATTTCAAGGAGATTTAGTAGTTTCTAAAGCAGCGAATGATCAACACTGCTGAGGAGACAAATTTGTGGTATCTACAATTCTCTACGTTTTTTACACAGAAATTCAAAGTGTAATAGGCTTTGATACCCCCTTGCCCAGTGGATGTGGGCTCCTTACGTTTTAAGCTAGCGACGCCCTTCATCAGCCGTTTGAGAGCAACTTGTCCGACGTCAGTCGTTTTATGTTTATTAACAGCAGCGATAGCTGAGAGGGTCGTATATTGGCATTCTCTTGGTTTTTATGACTCGATGATTAGTATTGGTATACTACAGGTTTTTTTAGTGAAGAGATATGCCATAACTTGATATTTATCTTCTTTTTTCGAATATTGAATGCTGTTCAAAGCTTTGACTTCTGTTTTCCGACATGGGACTTTAACAGTAGCTTAGTTTTCAATATATAGTAATTAGGAACTGCTGGCAATTTTCAATGTCGCAAGGTCATTTTCAGGTGTTTTCTTCCCGTAAGTCTTTCCTCCCTTTTCAAATTAGACATTCCATATACCTACCCCAACCGACCTATCCTCCGAATACCTATCCCTAACCCACTCCACTAACACCCCCACCCATCAGCACCCTCCACGAGCACCCGCCTACTAACATCCCTAAACTAAAATTAGGTCTCCATTTTCAAAAAAGCTTCGATATTTTTATTGGGCAATTGATAATGTCTTTTTAAATAATTTTTGATAAAGGAAAGGTCATTTTAAAGATTATATATTACATGACTCTTCGAGTTGTTTGCGGTATATTACCGGCTATGTTATTGTGTCGTCAAGATTTTTATTGCGACCTGTGATTTTCACGCTCAATTCAAATCTGCCTTCTGTTCATTCGTTCATCCAATTTCAAAGAGTTGTGTGCGTGACGTGATTCCTCACTCCTATGAGAGCTAGCGTTTTTATTCATCTGTGATAATGAACTTTGCTTGCACATGACTTCACGTCAACTAAAAAGGACTTCCTTGCATACTTTAATTGAAAGAGTGAAGGTCAACTGAGGATATATCACTGTAACTAAAGTTTAATTGAATTTATCTAATTGGAACAACAACTAAGCTATGCTATTTCTCGAAATGAAAATACATCTCAGTAGTTGAAAAATTTTCTTTCGGTCTTGTTTCTTATTTTCTGACCACAGGTCCACAAAGCTATTGTAGATTATTTTCTGGCAATCTGCCAGCTAATGTTTTTTTAGCTGAACGTAAACCATTATGGTAAAAACAATGTTGGCCTTCTTAAGATACTCTAGTCAAGTGGTTCGAATCGTTTTCAGATCAAAATGTTGTCAATTGTGAGTTATGACGCTTCTGACAGTGAAACATCTGATTGTGATGAAAGTTGTACATCACAGGAACCTGTTGCTTTGTCGAGCGTCGAACATTCTCAAAAAACAAAGCAAATCGATTCCCCCGCAGAAGTTTCCAGACGCGAAAAGCGAGTTGCGAATGAAACTTTGAAAAGTACAATTGTTTCTAATCTTAGTAATGGTGATGTCAATTCAGACTTTGAAGCTGATGATTCTATTACGACCTTTACGAGTTTAAACTTTTCAACTTCAGTGAGCGACATGCTCTCAGGCCTTCCGCCACCAAAAAAGAAAAAAGTTAAAGCTACGGAGTCGATGTTTAACGATATCGCGATTCCCAAGAAACTAACGACGCTTCTTGGCAAATCTCTGAACGAGAAAAGTGAAGCTAAATCAAAGTTAAATCTATCAATTTCTACCACTGATTCGGACGATTCTAACGATGAACAGGGAGCCTCGAAAGAGTCGAACAATAAATGGAAGAAAGCTGGTTCTGAAAATGTAACGCTGCATAAAACTGGCGATGACCCCAAGGGCAAAGAGTTCAGTAACCCACTCTTATGTAAGTTACTTTTGGTGGTTACATATAAAGATTATTGTTTGATATAAATTTGATATTAGTCCTTATTTTTTGGATAACATGCTTCGTATTCATTTTAACAGATGGCAGGAATCTTTAAAACCACAACTTTTTTGGTCAGATTATGAACTGTCAATGTGAATGTTAAATGTGATCGATAACTGCACCTCCTTTTACGCTACTCCAACCAGCATCAATTAAAAAAAACTGCCCGATGCTTGGGTTGGTGGGAATAAACAGTTCAATTAACTGCATTAATATTTTCAGGTTCTCTTCCAAAAGCTAGAACGTCTTTTGATCTGAAGAAAACGCAAATGATGGTGCCTGATTCGGTGAAAAACAAACAGAAGATGGCAGCTACTAAGTCTCGGAGTGTCGCGAATAATATCAAAATGACCTCTGCAAAACAGGATAGAAGTTGCGACAGTTTATCTTCAAATCAAAAAGAAGACGATGATATTGTGACATCGGATGCTGTATCGTACTTCAATCTATCAGGGAACCACTCGTCAGAAAGTAGCAGTATATCGAACAGTTTCTATTCATCCCCATATACAACAAGTACTTCCCAATTAGCTTACGATCAGACTGGACCCAATTCTTACGACGACGAAGTTTATCCGGATGATGAAAGTGGATCATATGAACATCCATTTGGTAACTCTTTCCAGACCTCTAACATGGCAACTGCGACAACCAGCAGTAATCTTGATGCCGATGTCTTGCACAGACTACAAGGTCGCAGGAGAGAGAATATCGAGATTGTTGACGTCAACGCTCAAGATCAACTTGAAGATGTGAGCATCCAAGTGACCAAAGGCATCTCAGAAGAGCAAGAATTCCCAGGAGGTATTGGTCCAATGGGTGGGCGTCATCAGGACAAGGGTGATCCAGAGCAGAGAAGAGCAAAGAGTAAGCATCAGTTGAACTGGCTAGTGACCCAAGCAAAGGCCAGAGAGGTGCAGCTGAAGAACCAATGGGCAGATAACAGAATGAACAGAAGAGCGACACAGATGAAATATGGATTCTAATTATTAGTTTAATTTGTGGCTATAATTTGACAAATTTATTTTTGCAGAACTATTTTAGCGAAAAGAGTCAGAGTATTTTTTATGTTTTGTGTATTGACTTTGAGAGGACTGCTGTAGACTGGTTCGTTCTAAAGTGAGTTCGTTTGTTACAATTTTGTGACACGTAGAAGAAATAGTTTAATGACTCCATTTAAGTCATTATTAATAAGAGTACTTTCTCTGACGTTCGGTCTCGACCATTGTAATAAAATGAGTCTGATATCGAGGTAGGCCATTTGATATGAACTTGATATCACAAACGGCCCCTGTCATGAATTAATGGATCCGTCTGTTAATCTTGTTGCATTTATTGACTACTTCTTGAGGGCGTTGTTATAAGTTCTAAAGTTTGATGTTGACTTATAAGTTCTAAAGACATTGATTGAACGCTGAGGAGACAACAGACTTAGCAGTCGTTGTTGTTGTTGTAGCTGTCGCACAGAGCTGCAATTGGCTGGAAATTTCGGCGAAAAACCGGCGTTTATTGTCGTTTTTAACGGGTACCCTAGTTGCATTTGTATCATAACAAAAATAGATATATTCGTAGTAGTGTGTGACTGCCTATCCACAACTTGCTTGTAGTGCGGCGACTTTTCTGCATCTACGCCATGGTGAACGACATGCGGTCCCCGGGTTGGGCCCAGCAGGGGCATCGTCAACATCGGAGGAAAAGGGCTTGGAAGGCGGATTATTCCGTGCAGTGTAGGACTGATGGTTTTAAGTCCAGCCATTTGGCTACCTCTGCTGGTCTTTCCCACAGGTCCGTGGAACACCACTTTCAGGTCCGTGGTGTTCTTACTGCAGTTGAAAATGTGGTTTACGTCGCATTTGGGACTGAGATTATAAACATTGTCACAGATCCTGCTCAAGTAAGAGTTTAGCAGGGGGCAGTATCCAGTTCTCAGTTGTGCTAATCGGATACGTGCAGTTCTAGGCAGCGTTTTTTCTGCTATCTTTGGTAGAGGTGTACTTAGTTGCTTGCTGTCTTTGTTCAACTGAGTATGGACCGTGAGTCGTTGGAATCTTTTGAGCGCATTTTTGTATTCTTTTCGATTTAATTGCTCCTTATTGTTTGTGTGTTGTTTCACGCGGTCCCTATAAGTATCAATTAGTGTCGGTCTAATTGGGACGAAAACTGGTTGAAAAAGTTTTTTATGATCAGCACGATGGCTCTGATAACTGCCGGCTAGAAATTACTCTGCTAATATTTCTGTGAGCTTTAACAGGCAGAATTTCACACTCATTGTATAAGTCATTGATGTGAGACATTCTTACACAGCCAGTAATCGTGCGAAGAGCGATGTTTTTTTGCAAGTGTTTCCTGTTTGTATTGCTGATTGTTGAAGTCCAAATGGGAGCACCGTAGTTCAGAAAATTCCGACCGATAGCTTTGTAAGTCGTTGAGTCTTTTGTGCAGCCCCAGTCGCTACCAGCAGTCTTTTTCAATATGTTATGCGGTTTTGTAATTTTTTTGGTGCTCCTTACATGTTGTCCAAAATTGAGCATACTCTCGAAGGTGACACCAAGTACTTTGACGACTGGTATTTGTGAATTGTTGATAGTGAGGTGTGGGTCAAACTTGGCATCCTTGGCCCATGTTGTGATTACTGTTCTTCTTGATTTCTCAGCTGATTCTTGCCAGTCTTCTTAATTATAGCCAGTCGTGTAAAGTGTTTAGGTATGGAGTTATCATGTCACGTAATTTTTTAACCTGTGGGTGAGGTGTAGTTAAAGTTAAGAGATGCAGTTAAAGCGTAAAACGTGATGTTTATATCTTTCGGGGGTAGAGGCAGCTTGTTCATGTAGATGTTGAAGAGCATTGGCGATAATAAATTAACAGTTGTTCAGGTCAATGAATCGCAGTGACTTTTGTAGTTGTACTTATGCTTCTATTGTTGCCATGAAGTCACTGGGTTCTCTCTGATATAATTGATGTGGTTGTATTCTAATGCGTCTGCTATGATAACCAGTTTTTCAGATAGTAGTTGTGTTGTTGTTAGCCTAAGAATACAATGATGCCTGGTGAAACGGTGATGCCGTCTAACAGGGATCACTATTTGTCTGTCAAGATGCACAGACTGTCCAAGCCATCACTCGTTAGCTGTCGACCAATTCAGACTGATTACCGTGACGTCACAGGCATGGCACTTCAGGATATCAAGGACATCACCGAGTGTGAGAAACCTCTGGCCACATCTCAGATGATGATGTTGCCGACTGAATTGGGAAACGTGTATCTGGGTTAGTCATTCATATGGTGTCCACGGGCGAAAAGGAGAGTGTATCGGTGTCAATGATTTCGGCTTTTGAATTGTTTCTAGCTCAGTTTGACCTTTTCTTTGACTTCGTAATTGATAATTTGCACCTTTGATGGTATACAATGCAAAAACACTCATTTGATTCAACCTAAATTTCCAATATCTTCTTTGATATTGACTCAGAATAATTGTAGAGCAGACACATTTTAACGAAAGATTAGCGGAACAAAAATTATTTTTGATTTCATCAGCGGGCAGAACAGAGCTAATCGTCTGCTGTTAGATGTCAATTACAGCACCCTTCTGTAAATAGAGGAATTTAACACCCCCGCTATCATTGTCTAAAAAATTATTGCCTCCATGCCCCAATACCCAAATCTAATTTTGAATGGATTGCATGTTGCTGCTGTTTAGGCGAACCATATTCATTTTACGTTACTGTTACCAACGACAGTCATCAACAGGTGAAGGACGTTGCAATCAAAATCGATCTTCAGACGACCTCAGCCACTCACCTCCTCAACTCGGGTAACCCTCCTTTGGAATGCCTGGAAGCTGACACATCCATTGACATAGTTCTGAACCACGAAATTAAAGATGTTGGAGCTCACAATATCATGGTACATGTTACGTATGTCACAGTGAACGGAGAAAAGAACAAGTTCAAAAAGAACCAAAAGTTTCAAGTTCTTAAACCCTTGGATGTTAAAACAACCTTTTTCAACCCCCTGACCAGCGACATATATTTACAAGCACAGATTCAGAATATAACCAATGTTCCCATGGTTATGGAGAATGTATCTTTCGAGCCGTCTAGCCAGTATAAGGTGACAGATATGAACAGTGCGTCATATAGTTTCGACGGTATCTCTTATATGAACCCACGCGACACGAGGCAGTACATATACAAATTAACTCCTGAGAACCCCAATGCTATTCACAGATCAGTAGAAGGTCAGGTTGCAGGCAAACTTGACATAACTTGGAGAACCCAAATGGGCGAGCGGGGAAGACTGCAAACTAGCAATCTACTCAGAAGGGTTCTGAACCCAGGCGAGATCCGAGTGACAGTCGAGAAGCTACCGAACGTCATCAAGTCGGAAATTCCATTTCCGGTTACGTTGAATATCATAAATTGTAGTGATCGACTGTTACAGCTTGAAGTGCAGTTACAGAATTTAGAGTCGAATCCGTTAAGATGGCTCGGAGTGTCGGGTAGAAGTTTGGGATCCCTTGATAACAAAACAGGGGCGTCAATCAAATTTGAAGCAATGCTGGTTTCCTCATATCCAGGCTTACATGCTCTTAATGGCTTTAAACTCTTTGACTCGTTTCTAAGGAAGACTTATGAATTTAATAATATTACTACGATTTATGTAGTTTCGCAATGATTGTTAAATTGATTTGTTCTATTTAGATCAAAATGGTGCTCTATGGCAAATTTTCATTCATATTTAAGCTGTATATCTGAGTTCTGTTTTCCGCCGCTTTTTGCGTGTTCTAAATTTTGCATAGATTTGCTTGAGAAGAACTCGCGTCAATGAAATTCTTAAACGTTCCTTCCCTGTTGAAATTTTTTGTCTGCAAAAGTTTGTATGATTAAATTATTGCTAGACCGTACAATTGAGAAGGGGTTGGGTCTATGGCCTAATTAAATATGGCACCATCCATTGCAGTTGAATCATGTCATCATATAGTTGTGCAAAAAAAACTAAGAGTTGATCGTGGCACCTTGTTAAAAGGCAGTTCTCAGTTTATTGCGTGTTGGTTGTTGACTTGAAAATTTTTTTCAGTTAGCAAAAATGTCTTCAAAGACTAAACTCCAAATGGGAATGGAGAAGTTAGTGGAAATGAAGTCCCACCATCGGACATTGCAACATTCAACAGAATCGAGTATGGTCCGAATTCTTGAAATCCTTCAACATTATCAGGCGACCTTCATGAGTAATTCAGAAGAAGTGGATCGCTTGAAGAAAGAGAACCTGAGGCTAAAGAACGAAGTTCAACGTCTTGAGTTCTCTCTAAATGACGTGAGATTGGCTGCGAATTCAGAAGCGGAATTAAGGATTAAGTACGAGAAAGAATTGGATGATTACAGTAGGCTGATTGCCGTGCTGAAGGATTTGATAAATTCTGGCAGTTCTAACAGAGATGCTCATCTCAGCCGCCTAGGTTGGTCAGTTGTTGCGCAGAAAATACTGCAACTGTTCATGCCAATGTATTCTGATTGAAATTGAAATTGATAGTTGCAGGCAATATTTTCTTGTCAAAAACCAAATATGTATCCATGTGCAGAAAGTTTTTTTGATAGCCGCACAGCGATAGCTAGGGCTATTATTGACCTTCTCTTGGTTTTTCACGATTCAAAGAAATTGAATTGTTTTGGGGCGCTGTCTTTTTTTTACAACTCGAAGAGGAGTATTGGTTTTAAGGTTTTTTTTACCGGAAGTACTATTCGTTCAGACGCTGTTTTGACCTGAAAGCGAAAGTGAGAAAAATTGCTGTGTGAACTAGTTTTTCTGAGCGAGAGACGTTTTTGATCATGTGCAGCGTGTACTGAATGACTTTTTGACTTTGAAAAGTAGTTTTTGACTGAATGGCACATAAAGATAACGATAACTGTCTTTAGCCGTTTTTTCGTCCAAGTGGGCAATTTTTTGCTTGTAATTTGGTTTTTTGCAGAAATGTTTTTTATTCGATGCTATATTGAAATGTTAACCTCGGAGATTGATATCACAGTGTTTTGCAGAGCCTGAAAATGCGATTCAAGTTCAAAATTGGCACATATTTTTTTTTGGATCCTTCAGTCGTCTTTTTGTCAAAAATCAGTTAATATGGCAGCTTTCCTTTGATAATTCATATACTCAACGCCTCTTTATACATCGATGTATTTTTGTATAAATTTGTACATATGCTTATCCGATTTTTGTAGTTTTTTTCCAATTTTTCTGTGTTTCTTGTCTGTATTTTGGTTTTAATTACTAGGAAGTCTTCTTGTACAACATGAGAGACTTTAGTTTTGTTCATCATTTAATCATTTTTTAGCGTTAAGTTTTTCAAAAACAGTTAATATTTTTTTCATAAATGAATTCCGTTTTTCATAAATTTTTTTGCAAAATGTTTTGATGTTTCGTATGTTTGAATTCTGATTTTTCTTTTTTTGTTCTGTTCAGGAGGATGAATTTTTGTCTGGGATAACTCGTTGTCTTTTCTTTGTATCAATTGCTGAACAATGAAACGTATTCGTTTTTCTCGATTTTTTCAATTTGATTTTTAACTTTCAAAAATCAAGTTTTAGTGTCTGTTACGGTGTTCCTTTCCTTGTGTCCGTATTCGTAACATTCTATTTTGTAGCATTCTAGCTTTGTCCTGGTACCTACATTTATAATGGTTATGTTTATTTCAGTTATAAAAAAAGTTGAATGATTTCAGCTTTTTAGATTTTCGTCCTTTCTTTGTTTGCAGTTGACGTCATTCAACATAAGGCAGTACTGAGAGTTTTCTAGATAGCCTTTTCCATTTTTTTATTACTGTTTGTTGTATTTTTCTTTCGGTCTTGGTTTTGTTTTTAAATGTTTTTTGCTTTTGAATATTATTCTGTTGCTTTTGTCTGTTCTATGATTATTTTAATTTTTGATTTAGTATGAAATCATGTTGTCTAGCAACAAGGAGGAAAGAAGTGTTGTTTTTGTTTTAATTGCAGTGATTAGTAACCTAATTGTAGTGGTTTTCTGATTCTTAAATTTGAGCATGATTTTTGGAAAAATTTAACTTAGTTTTTAAGGTAATATTATTATCTGCCGTTTGCTTTCGCAATCATGAATTGTTTGAGAGCACTTGATAACCTTTTCAGCCTATCAGTTTTTTCTCCATCCTAATTACTGCGGATTTTTTAACGTTACCAAACGTTTTCAATAATTTTAAAATTTGGCTGCATTTTGTTTCTCTTGGTGACAGTGGTCTAAATTCCACCAATTTTTAGATCAGAACTGAAGAGGTAATGAGTTAATGTTTTAATACAAAAAGGTAATGGCTTCAGCTGGAATTTTGGTTTTTTTGGTGAAGTTTCGACGCTTCGAGTCGCTTCCGGAATTCTGCCGGCTGTGTTTTTGAGATCTCTTCACACATTTTCATGATTTTTGAAGTCAAACTGGAGTAGTGATTTTGGTCACGCCGACAAGAGCGAAAAAGCGAAGGGATTCGCGGCGTAAAGTTTTTTGATCTAATTTTAAAGCAGAGTGAATAAATGGTGTTTGAACAAAAATTCGCTGTCTTGATAGTTGTTTTTTGTTCACATGCGGTAATTTCACTTCGATTTTTACTGTTCTTTTCTTTTTTTTTGGATCGGATTTTTTTCTAAATGCTTTTTCCAATCCATTCATAGTTCATTCCAGACCTAGTTTTTTTGTTTGAACCAAATTTTTATTTCTCGCTGTTTTTGTTCATAGTTGTTTTTGTTCACATGCGGCATTTTGACATTGATTTTCTGTTTTTTTTCTATTTTTGATCGATTTTTCTTGGAAGTGGTTTTCCTAATTCACTCATAGTCCGTTCTAGGTCTAGTTTTTTGTTTAGTCAATGAAAATTGTTTGAACTGTACGTCAGGACTTGCCTGTAATGTTTTTTTTTCGTCGGTAAGATTTTTGTTTCGACCATATGTCACAACCACTTCAAATGTGCTTTTTGTTCATTCGTTCATGCTATTTCATTTGAAGTTCGTGCGTGATGTCATTTTTCGCTCTTAATGGAGCGAATTTTTTGTTCATTAGCGTGATTAAATTGTTGGTCACACGTGACTTACCTCGCTCTAAAAAATGACTTTCTCACTTTGAAATTGACTTTTATTTACTTTAATTCAAAGAGATAAGTTCAATTGAAAATTGAATGTGTGTCACTCGAAATAAAGGTTGTTTGAGAGCAGCTAGTAGAGGCAGCTATAGATTATACGGATTTCTATTCAAAATTTAACATCTCAGCCTTCAATGAAAAGACTATTTTTTTGGTCCATCATTTTTTACTGTTTTTTTTTGAGACTGCAGATCTACAAATCTATTGTGGTTATTTTCGGGCAATCTGCCAGCTATGTTTATTACAGCTTGTTCGCAAATGAAGACAAAGTTCTCAAACTATTTGGAACTACCGCCTTTTCCACATAATTTTTGTTCTAGAATTTGCGGGCTAAAGCACTTTTAAAACTGCACTTGTTACCCAAAGCACTCACAATTACAATATTAAGATGCCGGTGATTTTTCCGGCAGGCTTTGAAATGGTTTTAATTCTGATTTCAAAAAGACCGCCACATAATAGCAATTGGAAAGTTTGATAGATACTCGTATGTTTTGTTTATAGCGGACAAAGATCGTGAGCTGTTGGACATGGCAACATTTCAGCACACTTTGAAGAAAGAGGAGGCCAAGAGGAAACCCCGCTTCTCTGACAAGTTCAACAAGACACCTGATTTTAACCTAGCCGGGAGGAGATCCTGGTGCAGTGATGGAGAGACCAGCACTAGTCAAGCAGACGCTCTCTCTTCCGAGGAGGAACTGCGCATCAAAGTTAGTTTTTGCGCGACCTTTTTTTAAAATTTGAATCGTACTCAATTGATGCAACACTGATTGTTTTCCCCTCAAATGTTGTGAATTAAATGCAAGGGCTCTGTAAACGTGCGTGTCTTTTTTATGCAATATTTTTGTTGACCATTTTGCACTTTTGCTCTTAAACATTCTTTGCTTTCAAGTGACTTTTTTAAGCTTGACTTTATTTCTATGTGGTCTCAATTGCTCTTGTTCAGAATTGAAGTTTGTTGCTAAAATATGATCGATTAAGTAGCAAAGCCGTCATATCTTAGTAGTTAAGATGGCAGGCTGCAGTTAGTTCTAGAGGTCGCGGGGAAACCCTATGAGGGCGGATTTTTTCCACCCAAAAAATTGTGGTCTTAATGCGATTTTTTGCTTAACCGATTTTTCGTCTCATTTATTTGACTTTTCGTCCTGAAAAGCAGGTAATGCTCGGAGGGCATTAAGTGGCCGTGCAGCTCTCTTAAGGCCTGGCGTCTTACTAGTCTCAGTATGCTTTTCACCGAAACTGTTCTGAGGAGACCTTTTCAGTGTGTGATGGGGCAGTTCTTTGTCTTAAAAGTTAGACCCCCTCAGTCACCCCCTCCCGACACCCCCGTATACCCTCCCGAGACCTGGAAATTTGGATCCCCTTCTTGTCCAGCTCTCCCATAACCCTACTCACTTCTCATCGCATAACCCTCCACCTCACCGCTTAACCCTCCAACCCCCTACCGCTTAACCCCCACTTCGCTTACCACCCCCCACCAGCTAATGCTAGCATCCCTAAGCCCCAGCTGCCTACTATTGAAGCCAGCCAGCTGCTCGCGGGTTGTTTGAGAGCAGTTTGCTAATCGGTTATGTTATTGGTAGCGGCCCTCACCTACTCAATCAAATATTGTAGCAGGCCTATTTTTTTTACTTTGTCGAATAAAAATTTGTTTTACTTTACCTTAATTCACAGCTTGTTCAACTTTTACTTATTGCTTTCTCAAAATATTTTCACTCTTTTCTAATTCTGCTCAAAGCGCTTTTAAACAGCAGTTGATCAGCCGAGCAATTTAAAATGAAAAGACTCAATACGGAACAACGAAATCAAAAATAGAAGAGCGATAAACCCAAAGTCCAATTTTAGACGCACGCTACGTAACTTGTTTAGTTTGCTTTTTTTAAGTTTTATAAGGTTTTGTATTAATACTAGTCACTGTACTACCCCTGTATCCATTCATTATGAAACAGGTGTATGTCTAACTACAAAATGAAAAAAATTTTCGCTTTTTTAATTTTTGGACAAGCTATCTTTTCCTTTTTTTTCTGTTATTTCAATCCCAATCGGGGTTATGGCAGTCAATAGCTGCTCTTTTCTGGCAATCTGCCTGTAATATTTATTTGTTTTCAAAGTATATATCTTTTTTAGTCCTGTTGGTCTTTGTTATGCAATTTTAGTTCGATCGTTTTTGTCTGACCAACAAATTTCGTGACTTTTTGTCTTGAGAAACGGGATAAAGTGGTAGAGTCCCAGGGCATTAAGTCACTGACCTGCTCGCTACGATCCTGACTTTTTTCTCTATATGTGCGACTCATGGAAACTGTTAGAGACAAATTCATTGTGTGAAGTGGAATTCTTTCGGTTTTGGACCCCACGATTATGAATTATGTCGTTAAATTCACGAAGGGAGCTTAATTGAGTGGCTGAGAATCTACGAGATATCAAATTTCAACAGTCACTCTTTGAATTCATTGCCTTGATTTTTGCGATACTCATTTGTCAAACGTGCAACTTCAATGCATCCGGATAGCTCTTTCAAATGCTTTTGTTTGAGGGAAAGAATATTTAGAAAGCATGTTATGAACTGAGTAGCTTTGACTTGAACCTAAGTTCAAATTTGTTCCTGTCAACAGCACACAAACACTTGCTGCGCAAGCTCATTGGTCGATCAGTTAGAAAAAAAGATTAATTATTATTTGGTACAATTGAATCAAAACATCGTAAAAATTGCGTGGGGTTTTGTCCTTTTTGTTCAATAGCCGCACAGCGATAGCTGGGTCTATTATTGGCCTTCTCTTGGTTTTTTTACGACTCGTTTTGACCTAAAAGCGAACGAGTAAAATTGTCATGTGAACTAATTTCTTCTGAGCAAGAGGTTTTTGATCATGCGCTTCAATCAGTGAATGACTTTTCGTCTTTGAAAAGTGTTTTTGAGAGAATGGTGCTTATAGATAACTCCTTTTTGACGGTTTTTTCATCCATTTGATTCAATTTCTTTCCTTGCATATTTTTGTATTAATAGTTTTTGACCAATGCTGCATTAATATCTAGCTCGCTGAAATTGATACCACAAAGTTTTTGAACGCCTAATGCGTTTTAAGTGCAAAATAGGCACATATCTTTTTTATTTTATTAATAGCCGCACAGCGATGGCTGGGGCTATTATTGGCCTTCTCTTGGTTTTTTATTTCGTCGTCGCGATTTTTGTTACGACCATATGACGTCACAACCACTTCAAATCTGCTTTTTGTTCATTCGTTTATGCAATTTCAACTGAAGTGCCTGTGTGACGTTGTTTTTTGCTCTTAGTGGAGCGAGTTTTTTTGTTCATTCGCGTGATTAAATTTTTGGTCACACTTGACTTACCTCACTATCAAAAATGACTTCCTCGCTTTGAAATTGACTGTTGTTTACTTTAATTCAAAGAGATAATGTCAAATGGGTGTGTGTGTCACTCTAAATGAAGTTTATTTGAGAGCAGCTAATAGAGGCAGCAAAAACTTATACAGATTTTTAATCGAAATATAACATATCAGTCTTCATTGAAAAGACGAATTTTTTTGTCTGTCCTTTTTACTGTTTTTTGAGACTGCAGATCTACGAAGCTACTATTTTCTGGCAATCTGCCAGCTATGTTTTTTTTCATTTTTTCTTTATTTTTGTATCTTTGAAAGGACATTTTTCTAGAGAACAAGTGTATCTGGCAACGACCTTTTGACAGCTTAATCATTAGCCACTTAGCTATAGCTTACCTCATTTTTGTTTTGTAGGATTTTAAATATACTAATCCGATTTTTGTCCACTTTTTTGTTTTCAGTTAGTATAAAGTCTTTTTGTGCACAGCGGGGAATTTTTATTTTGTGTTTTGAATAATTAGTATGGTTCTTGGCTTTATCTTAGTAACTCATTGAGAAATTGTTTTCAGAAACGCAGTTTTAACGATATATTTTTTTTACAAAATTTACGAAAAATTTATACAACTATTTTTGCAAAATTGTTTAGTGTTCTAATTATTGAAACTGTTGCAACTTGTTTCGAATAGACAATAAGTTGGGCATGTAATCTTCCGAGCCATGAATGCTGTATAAAATTGTCTGTTTTTCTACTTAATTTTTCTATCTGATTTTTCGAAGTAGTCTTTTTGTTTCTTTTTTCTTTTTTGGCATTGTTTTTGTATTATATAAACTCTAGCCCGTATCATTCTAGCTTTCACCTAGAATGTTTTTTCTCAATAATTTGCCTTTCGTTGAAAAGTTTTGTTTTCACATTTGATAGATTTCTCAAAATTTTCTTGGTTTGCAATAGTTTTCATATATAATGTACTTCTTAGGCTTTGCTAGGTTTAGTTTCAGAAACTGTTACTGATACCTAGTTTTTGTGAATTTTTTGGGGCCAGATTTCTAATAAACTATTTTTCTTTATATTTGAGTGTTACTCTGTTCCTTTTGTTTTCAAGATTCTTTTTATTTGGCAGTATTTTGATTTCATTTTCTCTGCTATCTCCAACAAGAAAAAAAATCTATCTTAATCTTCTTTTCTAATTTTTAAGTGCTCTGAAGTCCTCTTAAAAATGTTTAGTGTGTTCTTAAGTCCTCTTAATTTCAGTTGAGGTAAGCAACTTTTGTGGAAAGCAATTTTCGATGAAGGCAATTTTATTTCTAAGACTGAAATATGCTTACCGACTGTCTTTTAGGTCGCAGAGTGAATTGTGTAGCGCCGATTTTTTTTGAATAATATGTTTAATTCTTTCGTGAGTTTTTAGCCGGTCCGTTTTTTTAGCTTATCAATTTTTTTGCCGTCTGAGAATTTTGGCCAATTTTCAACACCACCAGATATTTTTAGTAAATTGAAAGTTTGCGTTATGAAGATATCTCAGTGAATGCTTCTGTCAACCTTATGTCTTTAGATTTAAATATTTGATTCTTTTCTTATGATATCGAATGATTGACTTGTTTTGGTGTTAGCTAGTTTCAATGATGTCAATCGTCAAATCTTTATCGTTATGAGGTATAACATTTTTACCGATTTTTTTTTCATCGAAGCTGATGAGGTAAGGAATAACCGTTTTAAGACAAATAATGATAATGGTAATTTAAATTTTAAGATAATTAATGGTTTCGTCTTTAGTTATGGTTTTGCTGGTGAAGTTGCGACGCTTCGAGTCGCTTCCGGAAGTCTTCCTTTTTTATTTCGGAATTCTTCCGGCTATGTTTTTTATTTCGTCTTCAAGAGGTTTTTACGACCAGAAACTGCTTTTTGCTCATTTGTTCATGCAATTTCAATTGAATTGCGTGCGTGACGTCATTTTTCACTCTTTGTGGAGCAAGATTTTTTTTCTTTCGCGTGATGAAGTTTTTGGTCACACGTGACTTACCTACCTCACTCTCAAAAATGACTTCCTGACTCTAAAGTTGACTGTTCTTTTCTTTAATTCAAAGAGATAAGGTCAAGTGCGTGTGTGTGTGTGTGTGTGTGTGTGCCACTCGAAGGTTATTTGAGAGCATCTATTAGAAGCATCAATAAGTTTGACAGATTCCTAATCAAAATGTAACATCTGAGGATTTAATAAACTTTTTGTGTCTGTTATTATATTTTTGAGAGTGCAGATCTACGAAGCTATTCGGCTATTTTCTGGCAGTCTGCTTGCTATGTTTTCTTTCTTGTTGATCTCCCAAGTCTTTTGTGCTGCGGCGGGAGTTGTAATGTCAAGGTCATTGGTTACAACACTGATTAAAAAACTGAAAAAAGAACAGAAAACAAATGAGGATTCTGAACAATAACAATACTGAATAGCCTAAGTTCTGGATGTCTTTTTACCAACAGCTTTTGTTTGAATTATTAGGAAATACAGAGAAAGAGTAAACGGCGGTCAAGTGTACATCTTCCGGAGGAGACGCCCAAGCAGAAGCACGTTAGATACGACAACCATAATCACCAGCAGCCCCTACATGCAAAGTGGCCAATGAGTGCGCATGTAGGAGGCAGCAGTGCAGTTGCTGTACATGCGCTAGCCAGTACTGGTTCATCATCTGCGAGCTTGGAGAGTGTTGGAAACCAAGCAAAGGTGAGATATGGTGATTAATGAACATTGTCGTATCTGGTTTTTCAGAGCGTAACCTGTTGCCAGCACTGAATGAAGCAAGCTAAAATCTGTGAAAAGTTACGTCCAATAAATGATCTGACGCCATTAGTTAGACATAATTCTGACTGCCGCATTTGCCAATAAGTTTTGACAAAAGAGTTAGTGATTTTGACTATTTTAAACTGTTTCATTCGATGACAAGACAAATGAGCTAAATAATTACCAAGTTTTTTTATTCATCTCAAGCTGCGTTTCTGATTTCATGCAATTTTATTTTGCCATGCTCACCTGTTTATCGACAACAGCTGTTATAAACAAGTCGAGACTGACTTACCCTGTTGAGCACACAATTGTGTTGGATTTAAAAGATTTACTTGCACATTCCTATCAATTTTGTTGTTGTTTTTAGCATTGTTTCACAAAGAAGACAATACTACGTACTGAAGACTGTACTGTGTGCGGAAAGAAACTAAAGTTCAGCAACGAAGCACATAAATGCAAGAATTGTAAGTTTGTTTGTCACTCCGCATGCAAGATGGAGGCTTTGCTCAGACCCTGTCCCAAGAATGTAGTCAGTGGAATCAAATCGATCGGAAAACTTGCTCAGTTCTGCCCAACTCAGCCACCCTATGTGCCCAAAGTTCTGGCCACTATTGTGAAGGAGATCGAAGCCAGAGGACGAACAGAATCTGGACTCTACCGGATTCCAGGGACGCACAAGTAAACAACTCTTCTTTTTGTATTGTGCTCCAATACTGTTTTATAAGGTTTGTTTCAAATTTACTTAGACTGGTAATGTACACAATGTCGAGATAACAGTAGTTTCATAGTTAGGTCTTAAGTAGTTAGAAGTGTTTGCACATCCAAGCAAATAATTTTCTATGTGTGAAAGCTGCAAAATGGTATTTTACATAACTCAATTTAAGGGTGACGCTGTCGACAAAAAAATTGGTCATAATTAAAATTTCTGGATAATAAAGGAGATGTTAATGCCCAGTATTAACTTCTTCATTGAATCAATGTAAGTCGCCATATTTGGCGATTGATTTGTGTAAAGCGCCATGTTTGTAATGATTGCTAACAAAAAGATGAAAGAAAACTCATGTAAAACGGAAGTGATGTTTTTGATATAATCTGAAAAACATGGGAAACCAACAAATAAACATGAAAACAAGAAAAAAAGACTGAATACGGCCAAGGATAGGCCACCGTCGAGTTCAGGAGTGCTGTTTTGTGTGATATAATACGTTGAATAAGATAAGGGTGTTGGCTTAGGATTGTTGGTGACATTATGGACCAGATTTCGAGAAGCAAGACACCCTACTTGAGTGGCCACGACATACACACAGTGTGCAGTGTGATGAAAGACTTCATCAGGAGAATGGAGGAGCCAATTGTCTCTTACAGACTACACAAACAGTTCATGAACACTGCAGACATGGACAGCTCAGATGCAGCCGCGTAAGTGCAAATCACTTCTTCTATCTTTCCTTTATCAACTCCAGCAACCACTTTTGTATTCAATAGGCAGCACTGCCGGTTTACATATAGGGTGAGTAGTAAGAAATGGGGATTAATCAGCATTCATTTTTCTATATTTTGAAACGTCCGCCATTTTCACAAGCGCCTTCCCTCGCACTATGTTACCCTGACAAAAGCATAATAGGGGCTATAATGCGAAAGACGCCAATATTATTACCGGAGGAGACTAAAAATTTCTGTGTTACAGAGTGCTGGTTTCTCTGATCTCTGAGCTTCCAGTTGTGAACCGGGATACACTCTCCTTCATCATGCTGCATCTGAAGAGGGTGGCCCAGTGGAAGCACTGCTCGATGGGAAGTGACAACCTTAGCAAGATATTTGGACCCACTCTCATCAGACACTCGGCTGAGTGTGTAAACACTGAAAACAACGTTAGTAGATAAGCTGTCAACACAAAGGTTTTTCTTAACCGAGTAAGTGGTGTGTTTTGTGGAAGATTACTTATCCATGTTTCATCCTTGAATTTTATGAAAAGCAGCTATCACATACTATGATTGTATGGCACTTCAATAGTACTTTTCATCATATCCCTGCATGGTAATTTCTGTTTTTTTTGCATCCGGCAGAAGTTAGTGACTGTTTTGTGTTCTTGCTATCCTAGTTTTCTTGAACAGTTTTGATCGAACACCATATCATTCAGTAAGGTGATCCTACAAGTATATAAACTGTGATTGCTTTTATTTTTTGCTCGTATATTGTGAAACTATATTTCTCTGTTTTCCTTGAATTTTTAGTTGGTCGGCTTGTCAGGTGATTTTTTCTTTCAATTTTTAATAGCCGCCCTCATCTTCTCAGCCGGCTATTATAGCGCTCCTAAATTTTTTTTACAATCCAAGAATTGGATTGTATTGGTGCTCTGTCTTTTCTTTTATTTTTGTAAGATGTTTTCACACTTTTCATGACTTTGAGCTTTCAGAACAAGATAAACAGGTAAAGCTCAGCGGTCATCAACGTTCATTAGAGGCCCTTAGACGCGCTTAATAGTCTTTCAATTGCTTAGAGTGGCGAAGCTACTGGAAAGGCCGTAATTCAAGGTTAAAAGGTCATTTTTAGGAGTTTTCGAGCCCAAAATGTTCCAATTTTTTTGTGTTTGTTCGCCATTTTTCGAATTTTTTGTTGGACCAGTCTAAAATTGAGGTTTGTAAACGTTGATAAAGGTCTTTTTCAAGGCATAATTATTTTCTATGATCGTTTTAGGAGCTATATGTTTTGGTACTCCAAATATAAACACGCAATTTTATACTAATTTTTACAATTTAAAAAGTTTTAATAAGTTTTTTTTGTCATTTTTTGAGCTTTTTCAGACCTAGGTTTCAAGAAACCTGCTTCAGTGTTTGATAATAGGTTACTGCATAGTTTCTAGTGTTAATGGAATGGCTTTTGAACATTTTAACATCACGAGTTTTTGCAATTTTTTTGGAAGTTTTTGTCATTTTTTAGGTTTCTCAATCATCAAAGGCCACGGAATTTCCTCTACGGTTCAATACTAGGTTACTGCATATTTTCTAGTGGCAATGAATAAGTAACTGCACATTTCTTTAGAGGTAATGTGTTGGTTATCAATTTTTTAATAACATGAGTTTTTCTAATATTTTGTAATTGTTTTTTCTAAATTTTTTTGCCATTTCTGAGTTTAACTATCTCTGCTGGCCCACAAAACTTTTTCGGTCTTGCAGTTGGGTTATATGGCAGAACACCACGGACCAAAAATGGTTATGAACATTTTATTGCCGCAAAATTTAGAAACTTTCTTTAAATTTTGCACTTGTCAGTTTTTACGTTCGTCAAATTTCTCGAGTTTGTCTACCTTTAGTGGAGTCTCTTTCATGTCTTGTGCGTGAGTAAATGAGTATATTGAATTGTATCATATTTGGCCTTCATGATAAAAGCTTCAAGAGTTATCCGTGATTATTTTCTTATTTATTTTGTTTGATTATTTTAATTTCTCAACTTTGAGATTGTCTTTTTGCTGGGATTGTTCAATTGATCTGCTGGTCAGGTTCTTTTTAGTTCTCAGTATTTCATTCAATTCTTTGGATTGTATTTCAGGACTTTTCCTGCTATGTCTTTTTACTTTGTTGAACTTTTTTTCTCTTTTCCCATTTTGCCGCTTTTTCGACATTTTGCGTGAAATCTTTCGACTATTCTAAGCTAGTTTCACTCTTTTGTCTTTCTGCTAAAAGTTATTTTGAACATCAGTTGCTCAGCAAAGCAATTCAAAATGAACAGAGTCAGTATAAAAAATTGTCAGAAATAGAAACGGGATAAAGCCCATTTTTAGATGCCCGATACTTGAACTTTGTTCTCATAAGTTTTAGTTACTATCTATAATGCTTATTGGTATTGATACTAGACCATGTAGCCTCTCACTGTTAAATTACGAAATGGCATCAAAATAAATTGCACTTAAAAATGTTTTTATACAAAAATCAATTTTTGTTGAATTTTTCTTTTCTTTCAATCCCAATAGAGTTATGGGAATCAACGGCGGCTATTTCCCGGCAATCTTTTGGGTATTTTTTTTATCTTTTTTACAAAAAATTTTTTTAATTTAATTTCAGGACTTGTCATGACTGCGTGACATCATTTCTCACTCTTAGTGGAGCGATTTTTTTTGTTCATTCGCGTGATTATGTATTTGGTCACACGTGACTTACCTCAACCTCAAAAATGGCTTCCTCACTCTTAAATTGATTTTTCATTACTTTAATTCAAAGAGAGAAGGTCAAGTGGATGTGTGTTACTCTAAATGAAAGTTATTTGAGAGCAGCTAATAGAGGCAGCTATAACTTAAGCAGATTCCTAATGAAATTGTAATATCTCGTCCTTTAATGAAAACTATTTTTCGTCTGTCTTTTTCACTGTTTTTGCGACTTCAGATCGATGAAGCTATTGCGGCTAGTTTCTGGCAAATATGTTTTTGACTAAGATATTTAATTTTAGAATGACGTCAATTGATAAATGACTAAGATCTGACAATTTTTTCAGTTCGAGCAATGTTCTTTCGATTTTTGTTTTATTTTGATATCAGCAGACCGCTGCTCAAAAGTTTTTTGAAGGTTTAAAATAGATGATCGGTACTATTGAAGAGAAATTTGAAACTGAAAAAACAACCTGCAAAAAATTTTGAATTTAGGATGTGTTCGAAAGAGGTTAATTATTTTGACATGACACTGATAGAGCAAAGTCTCTTTCCACTTATATGAAGGAATGAATATAAATGAAGTCACAAGTAATTCAGTGCTAACAGGTTACAGAAAATACTGAACAGGTTTGCCTTTTTAATTTAATTAGAACATCAAAACTGCAAAACTCTTCCAAATATTTTTTATCGTTTTTAGAAAGAAGTGAATTGACCAAATGTTTACGATCTGGTTACAATTTGCAGTTGAGGTGATTTTTTGTCAGCAACGTTTCATTAATACCAGAAGTGACGCTCATTTTTTTTAATTCCTCAAACGAAGTTTAGCTTTTATATTAGTCCTGTCGGTCTGTTTTTAATGCAATTTTTTGTCCGAGCCATTTGATTTTTCGTGCTCAAAAACAGGATGAACAGGCAGCGCCCTGCGGGCATTAAGTTCTCTTAAGGGTCCTTCAGCTCACTATCATCCAAACATGTGGTACACAGAAACTGTTTTCTAGACTTATTTACACTTATGGTGTGAAGAATGGTTCCTAGAGGTTGAACCCCCCCCCCCCCCGCTGATCACCACCACTCGCTTCACCACCAATCCCCACCCTTGCGTTCAGGCCGTACGGGCCACTTGATTCTAAAGAGCCCATCTCACTCCCCCCTCACTGTTGTCTCCACCACCGTCAGCCCAGCCCCCTCAGTGCTCGCCCCGCTGCGTTCACATCACGCCCCTTCAATTAACCTAAAGCTAGCATCACAAAACTGTGGCTAGCTACTGACGAAGTCAAACGCTCGCCGGTCGTCCGACGTTAATCGGTTGTGTTTATAGTTTCTAGAAATCAGGGAGACCGTTGCTTTTATTTGAGAATTAGAACTGGGGTTTCAAGAGTTTTGAGACAAAGAAAATTTTGTGAATTTTGCAGAGGAATAGTTTCAAGCCTGCATAACCTTTGCCTTTTGAGATGTTTTCGGAAGTGATTGATAAATTTGATATCGGAATGTGCCTCAAATGTTGCGTTAGAGGCTGGAGAGTTCAAATCGAAATTAAAGAAATATTTTCTCGCAAACAGAATTTTTTTCACTCTGGGTGAATACTTCAAGTAGTGCTTTTATTTGCCATCAAAGGCCAGAGCAACTCAATTTTCTGTTGAAATTGTAAGGATAGACTCGCGTTGCTTTTTTTGTCACAACAATGTAATGCGGTGTCAAAATTCTTTGATGGTAATCAGCGTATTTATGCGTATATCTCCATGACAATACGATGATCGCCATTTTTTGTGCTGAAAGTTTTTTTGAGATTTGACCCTTGCAATTGCATAGAAGTTAAAAAACATTTCAGAAGCTGAGTCATCGCTCGCAAAGTAATTTGCACTCCTCCTAAAGCAGCATCCCTTATTCGTTCAGTATTAACCAATTGATGACATGAAATTAATCAAAAGAACACTTGTTGATTCAAAAATCAACCTAGTCTAGAGAATCATTACTGATTGTCAATAAGAACACAGTTCCTATAATGCATCTGAACATTTAAATTAAAATTTGAACCTGCTGCCATTAAAGCGAATTTATTGGAATATGAATGCCCATCTGAGATAATTTTTTTAGTTATATATTTTTATATTAATTTCATTAATTCCCGGAAACATAATTCTAGTTAACAAAGATCAGACCCAACGTTCAAATCTTTGAATAACATTTGATCAAAACAGAAACGAATCGGAAAAAAAAACGAAAAAGGTCTTACAGATATAACGTGGCAATTGTTATCACATTAACATATGTTATAACATATCACAAAATGTATAAAACTGAAATTCAAATCAGTTAAAGATAGGAAACACTAAAACTTTGCACTTGCATCGATGTTTTTCAATGTTTCATGTCAATCAATGATTTTCTAATCCCTCCTCTAAAACACATTCGAAAACTTCTTCATATTGTGAGCTCTTTTCTGGAGCTTTGACAGCGTCATTGACGTCATTTTCCTCACTTATCTGATATCAATGACACTGAAAAGTTCTCCGAACCACGGCTGACACCTTTCTTCGCAATAACAACCGGCTTTACAACCGTTTACTTGATTGTTGATCTCTGCAATTCCTGTCATGAACTGGTTTTGTTAACTGCACTAACATGATCCTTCAAATGAATACAAACTTTGACAAACTTAAATTCTCTTCACTGCGCTTGAAGCTTCCGCTGTGCATTACATTTTAAAATATGCCCTTTTTGCCAAATTTAGCGCTAACTTAAGTACCCTTCGAAGCTGAAGTCGGACATGCCTCTGAACTCTGGGTATTGTTCACCGTCCCATCTTACTCAGGTTTCTTATTGTCGTCGTTTTTGAGAAAGTCTCATCTTTCCCTGTAGGAACTGTCGCCTCATTCTCTTCGTTCTTTTTGTACCTCTTCCTTGGTTGCAGGAACACGGCCAGTTGCGTAACAGCTAATCGACCCCACTTCTTGTAAATTGGGGTTGAGCGGATCAATGTTTAAGCCAATTAAAGAAGAGCTGACGAATTAAATTTCACAGGCTGATTTTTAACTTCGGTAAATGATTCACCGCATTTTTCTCCGCAAATCAGAATATTGGGATGCACTTATATTATTTTCCAGTTCCCTTTCAATATGCGTAATAGAAAGTTCAACATCCTTCTCCGCACTTCCAAATGTTTTAAAATTGCTCTTAAGTGATGAGGGGCGTGGTGCACTGTGTTGTTGAGGTGGTGGTGGGAAACGTTAGGGGGATCTGGTATAGAGGGGGGGGGGGGGGGGTGTGAAGCTTGAACGTAGAGCCCCTCCAACCTGGCGCTGTTTTGATGAGGAGTGCGTGTGTGTGTGTGTGTGTGTGTGTGTGTGTGGGGGGGGGGGGGGGTTAAATATTTAGATTTATATATAGGACAAATTCCCCGTTCAAGCCCTCCACCTCGGCGCAGTCTCTAGGTTAGGATGTTGAGATAATGGCTTAAGCATTTTGCCGTTTTTTGTCCACGCTGAATTAATATATAGATATTATTTGTCAATTTTGCTCGCTTTTTTGTAAAATCTTGAACAACAAAGATTTTGGAAATTTTTGTAGCTATTTGACTATCAGGGGGAATTGAACTTTTTTCATGACTTGCACTTGAGGTATTAGGTGGGTTTTGCAGCACAAAATTGATTTTGAAGCTATTTACTTCAGAAAAGTTTTGTTAATTTTTAACCTCTTTTTGTCGCTTTTTGCTTTTCTTTGTCTATTAGATATCCACCTGGTTTTACTCAACATTGCAGGTTATTTTTTGTTGGGCTCATGAATGAATTAGTTTGATCTGAAGTCGTCTTCGCAAATGTTTGACAAATTAGCAATGATTCCACATTTTTCAGTTTTATGTGGTCAGGAAAACTTCCTTTGATCAAGAAGCTGCTCTTGCGTTATTTTTACAATAGGTTTTTTCGTTAGTTTTTAAGCATGACATCTGAGTTTAGGAAGACCAAAAATCTTCAGCGTATCTTCAGTTTCTTGTTGATTTTCTTACATTATTTGATGTTTTTAACTGCATCTGATTGCGTCTTATTTAATCTTCAGCTCCCTCCGAATTGAATCCGCTAATTTAATTAGCGGCGGTGTATTAAAAAATATATAAAGGAGATGTACCATAAAAACAGCTTGTTTTTATTTAGTTCTCGTTGTGTAATTTTTTAACATAAATTTTGTTCACTGAAATTTAACGTTATAAACTCAAGATATATGCGAAAATTAAGGTTTGAAATATTTAATGGCTATTTAATTGTAATATTCGAAACAGTTCAAAAACGTAACTACGTAATAAACTACTTAAACGCTTGTTTACTAATGAAACCACTAAGGCACAAATCAATTAAACACAACCTCAAAATATAAAAATTAACATCAAGTAGTCTGTGTAATTTGCGTTTGCATATAATGTTCCAACGCTGCTCATCCACATTTTGGCTAATTTTCTATCAAATAAAGAAGAGTTAGAAAACTATCAAAAATTCAAATATTGTTCAAATTGTTGGTGTCTGAAAAAAATGCTCTCAACTCAAATCACAAAGTAAAGTAAATATTACCTCAGAGGGTTGATATGACTTGCCATTAATAATATTCTGGGACAACACAAACAACAAAATTAAATAACATCAATGAATATCATTTACATCCAAAACTCAATGTTTTGGATGTAAATGATATTCATTGATGTTCATTGATATTCATTGAAAAAGATACTGAACGAAGTCAAAGCAGAGCCAACAAAACCTATTTTAGACAAAATTAATGATTTTAAATTAATTCTGTTTCACTAGAAAAAATTCGTGAAAAGTCTTAGTGATATTTGGCAAAATTCTGACAAAAAAGAACAAAAACGGCAGAGTTAAGAATATGTTTATATTTTTTGAGAATAAATAATTTTTGAATACTGAAAACCATTAGATGTCAACTGAAATCTTAAATAGGTGTTTGTTCCATAGGAAGACATTGAGACCTGTCATTATCCAGAACATGTTGTACGTCTACAAAATCAAACGACAAATACAGAAAACAAAAATTCAATTAAACTTTGCGAGAAAACGGCGTCGAAGCCATTACAACCATAATCTGTTCCGTAAAGATTAAGATATAATCAATTGTTTGAACAAGAATAATGTGATATGCCACCTGTATTTATTGAGACACGGTAACCAGTAAAAAACTTTAGCTGTCAGCTCAAATCAGTAAATAGGCTCCTTTATTCATCCATAGGATGCCGCTAAGACCTGTAATTGACCAGAGTTTTTTATACGGCTACAAAAACAACGGCAAATAAAGACGAAAATTTCCAATAAGTTCTACAAGATAAGGAGTGACAATCTGAATTAGTTTTGGACTGTAGAATGCAACGGTTTGATCAAAACTATCCTTGCTGTTGCTGGTCGTCCATTGGGAGTACCTAATGGTTCCAAATTTTATGGATATAGATAATTTGGCAAAAAAGTCAATAAATCAAAAATAAATTATTCATTTTGGAAAGTTAGAGATAAATTAGCAAAAAAAATGGCAACATTTTAGTTCAAGAACACTCTCAAAGGAAGCGGAAGTGAAACTATTACTCTTTGGAGTTAATGGAGAATGTTTGAGAAGTTTTTTAGGAGTATTGATTCGGCAAATTTGTCTAGAGAAGTTTATTTCGTCTTTTTTTGAAAGGCTGGATTTTTAAAACAATTAGCCAAAAAGTTGCATCAGACAGTTCAACAATCTTCTAATCTTTAGAGGTAAAAGCAACAGCACTATCGTTAGCAGGTTTGACACGTGTTAGTAAAATTGGCAAAAAAATTGCGTTAAAGTACTGAAAATGTGATAAAACAACGAAAATCAGTCAAATATTCACGGGGAAAAAACGAAATTCAAAAATTTTTGTCATTTATTTTACGACAGACTTTCTAATGATACCACTCATAGACCTCTATGATGACTATAGCGATGGGCCAAAATTCTCTTTTGAGTAAATAGTTCCTCCCCTCTAAAGTGGGGTCTGAACGCTAATTTCCGATTTCTATTACATGTAATATTTTAGTATTTTAATTCAATTTATGTCTGCTTACAGGCGATGGCATTGGAGGAGGCCAGACAACACCCGCTGGTTATGCAGAGACTGTTTGACATCCCAGAGCACTTTTGGAGCCAGTTCCTCACCCCATCGTCCAGGTAAAGTGCTGTTACGTGTTTAAGCGTTCTAGTTGTCATTAGAACTAAATTAAGTCTTCTGAACATTTAACAGAAAACCTTCAAGTACTCTGAGGAGATACTTTTCGAGGCTCAGAATGTTAGTCACTCGTCAAAATTTCGGTTCTCTCATCTTTATGTTCACCTGTTGCTACTATATTGACCCTATCAATTTTAAGTTATAGTTGGTTCTAAGCTCTACATAACTGAATCAGATTCGCTACCAGGACAAAAATGGCCAATGTTTCAAAATATTTACGCAATATTTGAACCTATGGTTGAAATGATGAAAAAGAGACTATTCAACATAATTGTAGCTGTGCGAGGTAATTTATATATTTAAAATTTATAATCCCGAGATTATTCATTCCTAAAGTGTGAAAATTTATATTGGGGATATATTCAACGATGTTGTTACGTAGTAAAGCGCGCCTGTCCGACGTTTTTGAATCCGATTGAATCAGAAACGGAAAAACTTGCCTGATGTAAGAATCAGTTCGAAAGCGTTTATTGTGACTTGATATTCATTATTTGTGTGTAATTTGTAAGCGGTGGAGCACAACACGATACGGATGCGACTTCATCTGAATCGGACGTGCCTCCTGTCACTCCAGCAGGATGTCCACGAACACCTGGCACTGTGCTCAGAACAATCAGTGAAGACCGTCTGTTGGATAGTGCAGGGGGTACAGGTGAGTGCTGTTTCCTCCACTGACTTGAAGTTCTTTCAAATGCTTTGCTTAATTTATTGTGTATCTACAGGTAGCGTCTAAGTACTCTACTCCCCCAATAGTTATTTAGTCTACGAGACATTCGGCGGATCATGAATGGCTCCCCGGTGAGCTATAGCTCAAAAACGGGTGGGTGTCTTACAGTTTATCTTGGGACTAATTGGAATTAAATCCTCCGGTTATGTTTATGGTAATGGAGTGGACTATATCATGCCCATTAAACGTGGGGGGGGGGGGGGGGGCTATAATGGAAAAGCGGAACTTAGAGTTGTTAACAGGTACTGATTCGGATACTCCGGTGATGTACGGACCTAGCAGTGCTGTGGCTCACAGGACAAGGTACAAGAACATCGGCATCAACAAGGGATCTCGATACTTCACGTCTCCTCTAAGATAGACAGAGTTCCTTCTGATAACAACGCCGAGGTGCTTAAGCAAGCGTAGTTGATCATGCATTATTAGATGTTAAAGTCCGACCCGAATAGTTGGGCTTGTTATGAGTTTTATGTATGCTAAAATCTGTCTGCTATCTAAACGGCTGTACGAGATACAATCCTTCATTCGTACAATTATTCTCCTCTAAGTTGCACTAAAACACTCGTAGTCCCTAAAGGGTGAAAATATTAATAACGAAATATATCAAAGCAGCTTCAATCTATCATTAATTCTCATGTGTGTAAGTTCGATTGAATATATTTGTTTTTGGTCTTGACTGAATACTTACTCTATTGTCCTCGCAATAAAATTGTGATTACAGAATCTAAATGTGAGTCTTGAAGCAATTTAACTCTTAGTTTTACCAAAGTAATTTTAGTTTGTGGTTGAGTTTTGTCATTTTAAGATCTTGGATGTGTTTTAAGTACTCTTTAAAACTGAACTGTGCAGTTGAACCTTGTTTGCAAAATAAATTGTGTTCGTTTGACTTTTTATTGAGTGTTCAGTCAATGTGGTGAGCTTCTAGAATTTTGAGGCGACAGGACAAAATACCAAATGACACATTACTGTCACAATGGTTTTTCCTCCGTAATGAGAAAAATGTTTAGACTAATCATTGCTAGGCGGGATACTTTATTGCGATGAGCATGACTCTCTCTTTGGACTAAATGGGACTTAATATGAAATTTTACAATCAAACAAGAGATAGGTTGTTAGAGTAAGGATGCTGAATTTAGTAAAGCTCGCTTGTAATTCCAACTATCTACCATTTTGCAACCGGACTATTGAACACGAAGATCGAGAGGAATCGCTTACCATTTCATTAGGTATTATGGTTTTGGCTAAAATGTAAGCGCGCGGTGAATAGCCAGTCAACGTTAATTCATGATCATTCCCTCTGATAGAAGACTCCTCCATCTCAGTTTGAAGAAGAGACTTGTAATGAACTTTATCATCATTGCATAAAATTATTTTTGAGCATTTCGCGTACGTATCATCGTATTCCCTTTTGTTCTGAACTAATCTCGAAGTCACTTTAATACCGGATTGTTTTTTGTTAATCTGAATTAATAGCGCTATAACAAAGTTCATTGCATTTTTAGATCAGTTTGTTCTTCGAACTAATTAATGCCCTCTAACAAAGTTAGCTGGAATTACTTGGTCCTATAGTCTGCTTTTTAATTGCTCTCAAACAAAGTTTGTAGCAACTATATTAGTCCTGTCGGTCTTTTTTACGCGATTTTTCGCTTGACTGATTTTTCGTCTGACGCTTTTGACTTTTCGTCCTCAAAAAAGGTAATCAGGTAGCGGCCGGCGAGCATTAAGTGCTCTTAGAGCCTTTCAGCTCTGTTTAAGCTCAAACTGTTTTGGAGACTTATACTTATGGTGTGAAGGGTGGTTCTTAGAGGTTAAAGACACCCTCACTGTTGACCCCCCCTCTATTGACCCCACCCCCCCCCGCGCTGTTCCCCCCCCCCAACACCCCACTGTTGCCCCCACCTCATCAGCTCTCGGTGCATCCCCACTCCCTTTCTAGCTACTGACGAACAACCGCTCGCTATAAACACGCAAATTTATACTAATTTGGACAATTTTTTTCTAGCTTTATGAAAACGTTTGACATTTTCTATTTTTTTAGCCCTATGTGCCAAGGAACGTCCTCTGGGCTATTATAATAGGTGACTGCATTGTTTCTAGTGGTAATGGAATGGTTTCAACTTTTTAACATCGCGAATTTTTGCATGTTTTGACTAATTGTGCAATTTTTTTTTTACAAATTTGACTTTTTTTCCTTATTTAGGTCATTCAAGACTCAGGGACCAGAAACCTTCTAAGGGGTTTGATAATAAGTTACTTTCAAATTTTTATTGGCCATGGAATAATTTTTAAACTTGTTAATTTTAAACTTTATGTCACAAATTTTAGCAATTTTTTGACAAAACTTTTTTCCAATTTTTTTTTGAAAAATTTGGTCGTTATTTAGATTTTTTTCAGCCTCAAGAGCCAAGAAAATTCCTCTAGGGTTTGAAAATAGGTTACAGTGTAATTTTTAGATGTAATGGATTGGCCTGCAAGATTTTAACGTCAGGAGTTTTATCTTTTTTTGACAACTTTTGCCGTTTTTCCTCTTTTTAACATTTGTAGTCATTCAGGTTTTTTGGGACTCAAGGGTCACAAAACCTCCATTAGGGTTTGATTATAGTTTGCGGGAATTTTTTGGTCTTGGAATGATTTTCAATCTTTTATTATCACAAGATTTAGCAAATTTTTTAATGAAACTTGCAATTTTTTAAGTTTTTCGAATTTTTTTTTGTCATTTTTTAGGTTTTTCTAGCCTCAAGAGCCACGGAATTTCCTCTAGGTTTGATAATATATTACTGCAGAGTTTATAGATGTAATGGAATATTTGTCAAGATGTCAATATCACGAATTTAAGCACTTTTTTAAAATATTCGTGATTTTTTTATGTTTTTGAATTTTTCCGGCACCAGGGTCCCTGGGACCTTCTCCAAGATTTGATAATAAGCTTCTGGATACTTTTTAGAGTTATTGGAATGGTGTTCATTGTTTTTTATGACTCCAGTTCTGGTAATTTTTGGATGAAATTTTCAAGTTTTCGGATAATTTTTATTTTGTTCCAAATGTATGGATCTTATGAGCCAGTGAAACTATTTCAGGCTTGAAACTGGATATATTCTCGAGACATAGAAGGGGTTCTAAAGATATTAATATCATGAATTTTTGCCAGAGTTTTACGACCATTTCTGGCCAACGAAACTTTTTAAGTCGTGGCTATGGGTTCCTTTCGAGACAAAAAATGATTTTGAACTTTTTTTTTAAATTTCGCCTGTTTCAGCTTTTTTTCTATGTGATTCATTTAATAACGAGGCTAGACAACAAGAAGTTGCAGAGTCATCATGAAAAATATTTCGATCTCTTTCTCTGTGTCGGTTGGGGTTTCTTTACTTCTCTTTACCGTTCACATTTTATCTCTCTATCTCTCTCTCTTTTTGTTGATGCCGCTCTTCAGCTGCTGTTATGTGGCGTAATGTCATCATCTCTGATTCTCATTAACTATGAGTTATAGTAAAAAAAACTTGTATAAACGTTTTTATAAATGACTGAACAGGCACTTTTTTGGAAATTTTTGTTAATTGCTCGCAAAAGCAGTTTGCAGCAAATATATTAATATTAATACGCTTCGTATACCTCTGACTCCGATGTTACTCTTTATAGCCACCATTATAATTGAGGTTTATCTGTGTTTTATAGAGTCGGTTAGTCTGAGAGAATTAGGAAAGCCTACTTCGCGCGCAGAAATAAATAGCCGTAACTCTTCATACCTTGAGGCTGTAAAAAGAGCCCACCTTGGGTCTGCCTTACAATAATAGACTACTACAATATTAGGCTACAATAATGCTTATTGTAGCCTAATATGGAATGAAACTATTCGTAACAATTAATATATACCACTATAAAGATGATAACATTCGATCAGATTGATTTCTTTTATATCTGATTATATTTGTACTAGACTCGTCGGCAGCTACCGTAATGTTTTTAATAGCCGCACAGCGATAGCTGGTGCTATTATTGGCCTTCTCTTGGTTTTTTTTTATTTCGTCGTTATGATTTTTTTTACGACCATATGACGTTACAGCCACTTTTTGTTCATTCGTTCATGCAATTTCAACTGAATTGCATGTGTGACGTCATTTTTCGCTCTTAGTGGAGCGAGTTTTTTTGTTCATGCACGTGATTAAATTTTTGGTCACACTTGACTTACCTCACTCTCAAAAATGATTTCCTCAGTTTGAAATTGACTTTTATTTACTTTAATTCAAAGAGATAAGGTCAAATGGGTGTGTGTTACTCTAAATGAAGGATATTTGAGATCAGCTAATAGAGGCAGCAATAACTTATACAGGTTTTTGATCAAAATATAACAGATCAGCCTTCAATGAAAGGACGAATTTTTTGGTCTGTCTTTTTACTGTTTTTTTAGACTGCCGATCTACGAATCTATTGCGGCTATTTTCTGGCAATCTGCCAGGTATGTTTCTCATTTGTTCACAGTCTTCAGATTTAATTATTGAACTTGAGGTGGTACTTCATAAAATTAAAATGGCAATAAGGGTGCAAGTTCTGTCGACAGCAATTGTCAAAACTTTGCAAGCGACATCAATTAGAAGTACTCGAGCCATTAATTTGCTCTGAGATATTCGAAGGTGCTCTTTTGTGTTGACTTTATTTGAAATACAATGAATTTTAATTTTTGATTGCCCTTAACCCTTAACGAAGTTCGAAGCAATTATTGCAGTCGTGTCTTTTTAATGCCAAAATTGTGCATCATGAAAGCATTGGTTTTTTAACCTTTGTTTGCTTGACTTCTTTTTCGGTGGTCCTATTTAGTCTATCATTCAGAGCTTAAGCAGCTGAATTCAACTGCCGAAAAATTATTGCTTTAAATAAAATCAAGAACGCGTCAAAAGTTTGTTTCTCTAAATTTCAACGAGCTGTTGCACAAGGATCAAGCGTTGGCCGTCTCTATTTTTAGAGCAATTTGTCAAACACTTTTTTTTACTGTGTGTTGTAGTTTGAACGGTTTACGGTTCTCGTCCTATGATTTTTTGTTTTTGATCATGGAAACTCTAGTTTTCGATCTATTCAATTTTTGGTAACAGTGTTTGGTGCAAAGTTACGTTATTTGTTGTTCTAGTGATTCTATTTTTCGTTGACGGGTTGCTTTTCAGGTTTTTTTTTATTCAATTTGTTTGGTTATTTTTGATAACTTTGAGATTTGGAAGAGATCTGATTGCTTTTAGTCTTTTTTGTCCTGTTTTATAATTTTTATCATAATTCCACGTCTGACTATACCAGTTTTCAAATATTTTTACGAACGATTATGCAATTGCTGAGAGTTCATAAATGATTTTTAAAAATTGACAATTTTCCTGAGAGTTAATGTAGCTATACACGTTTCATACCCTGCGTGGTGCGCCTATTTACTTTACAAACTGACGTAACAAATGGACACTTAACGTAGCGATACTAATTTGATTACTCATTTGGAGAGTAAGTAGACCAGTTTGAGTAGTCTGCTAGCTTCCTCTGAAGTTTTTAATCACCGATATCTGATGGGGTTATTGGTCTCATAGAGGTTTTCATTACAATCTGTATGCAGAATAACATAACGATTCTGTTCAAGCAAGTTACAAAAAAAATAAAGTTTGCTGTCTTGTCCTGCACTAAATTGGTGAAATGACATTTTAACCAATGACAATTTACCCAGTGACCTTTAATCTCATCTTTCAATAAATCGATTACAGTTTATCCATTGCTATTATAAGGATGTTTTAAGATATGGACAGTATAATTCAATATTCGGTTGTGATAGTTTCATATCAAGTCCCACGCGCCGCCGAGATATGGCCATTCTGCTAAAATTCGCGCTGCTAATTTTAAGATAGGGTAAAACAAAGTTGCTATTGGGTAAAATGGCAGATTGGGTATAATGGCATTTGGAAAAATGGCAGATTGAGTATTATGGCAGTGGGTATAATGGCCATGAGAAAAATGGTAGATTGAGTATAATTGCATTGGGAAAAACAGCAGATTGGGTATATTGGCATTGAGTATAGTGGCATTGGGTATAATAGCTTTGGGTAGAATGGCAGATTGGGTATTATGTCGTTGTTTAAAATGAAGTTGGGTAAATTGTCCTATGTCTATAGAATCCTTATCGGCTTAGAAAAGATGGACCATATCATTAAAAATTTTTACATTGGGGTTTTAAGATTGTTAATCGATCTCAAATGGAATTTGTGGCAATTACATTAGTCCTACTGGTATTTACATGCAATTCTTTGTACTACTGGCCTTAAGTGTGATTTTTACAATCCAAGAATTGGATTGTATTGGGGCTCTGTCGTTTTTTTGTAAGATGTTATCACACATTTTTCAATGACTTTGATCTTTCAAAACCAGATAAACACGTTAGGCCTCAGTGGGCATTAAGCTTCATTAGAGGCCCAAAGCTGGTTTTAGTAGTCCTTTAAGTGCTTAGTGTTGCAGTTGCTGTGAATTACTTAACTCTAGGTTAAAAGATCATGTTTAGGAGTTTTTGAGCCCAAAATGGTGCAATTTTTTTAAACGTTTTCCCATCATTTTTCGAGTTGTTTGTTTGAGTAGTCTTGAATTGACGTTTGTCAAAAGTTGGAAAAGGTCTTTTGCAAGATATTCTTTTTATGGACATTTTATAAGCTATATGTTTTGGTACTGCAAGCATAAACACGAAAAATAATACTAATTTTTGCATTTTAAGTGTTTAAATTTTTTTTTTCGTTTTTTTTTAGTCTCCAGGGCCATCAAACCTTCTTTCAGGTTTCATAATAGGTTATTGCATAGTTTTCAGTGGCAATGGTTTTCAACATTTTAAAATAACGTTTTTTACTAATATCTTGATAAAGCTTGCATTTTTTCAAGTTCTTACAGCGTCAGAGGCCAGAAAACCTCCTCTAGGGCCTGTAATGGTTTACAGCATTTGTTTTTTAATTGGCAATAGAATTGGCAATTTTGTACCCTTTCATATCATGATTTTTTGATATTTTTCGATAAAATTGACAATAAAATTGGCAAGTTTTTTGAAAGTTTTTCTGTTGTTCAGTTTTTTTCCTCAGCGAACAGGTTGCGACCTGTAGTTTTTGATCGCATATTAGTGCATAGTTGCCAGGAGCAATGGATTGATTTTCAGCATTTTTGTAGCAAAATTTTTGTAATTTTTTGATAAAATTTGAAATTGTGAAATTTTCTCAAAATTAGTGTAATGTTCCTATTATATCGATCTTTGAGGCAATGAAACTTTTTAAGGCTTGCAATTAGGTTACCGAATAGCCTATGGAAAAAATAAAATGGTTCTGAGGAAATCATATCACAAGTTTTAGCAAATTTTTTAATCAAAATTTGCCATTGTTTTCAAATTTTTTGAAATTTTTTTGATATTAAGTTTATCGATCTTCAAGGGCCAATGAAGTCAATCGACTTGTTGTCCTCAGAAACGCGATAAACAGTTGAAGCCTGGGAGGACTTTATGGCTTACGAAGTATGCGATTCACCGATTTTTTAAGAGGCAAAAAATTCATGGTGTGCAGAGCTTACATCCGCCTCCCTCCCTCAAAAATCCAAACCCGCCACAATTCTCCCTTCCACCTCCCATAACCCCTCAAGCTCGAACCCTCACTTGCAAAAAGTACACACGCGGCTCAGACCACCTCCCCTCCACTTTTTCAGTTTAAGCTAGCCTCCCTAAGCCGTAGCTAGTTAATGAGGAAGCCCGCCGCTCGATAGTCGTTTCAGAGTAATTCGGTTGGCTTTAGTCTGTTATGTTTAAGATTGTTTGAGTGGTTTGAGTGAGCGCGGGCACGGCTACAGAAGATTAGGACATTTTGATTACAACGCATCTGGCGATTTATAATGGTATGTGTGAATTGTGTGCACATTTTGACGAGGATCCCATTCTATAATTAATTGTTGAAGTCATTTTATGAGATGTTTTCTTTATAGAGTAGTGATGTCTTTGGAAATCGAATCTTCCGATGTTGTTCGTCTTATTGAACAGTTTCTAAAAGAGAACAACCTGAAGCGAACTTTACAAGTCTTGCAAGAAGAAAGTACCATCTCTCTAAATACAGTTGATAATCTTGAAAAATTCACAACTGATATCATATCAGGCCACTGGGACATAGTCTTGGAAGCTATTCAACCGCTAAAGTTACCCGATAAAACTTTGATCGAATTGTATGAACAAATTGTGCTTGAATTGATAGAGTTGCGAGAATTAGGAGCTGCAAGGACGCTTCTAAGACAAACGGAACCTATGAAGCTTATGAAACAGCAGTTCCCGGACCGGTTTGTGAATTTGGAAAATCTGCTAACTCGGTCTTATTTTGACCCTCGAGAAGTTTATACTGGAGGTAGTTCGAAGGAGAAACGAAGACAAGCTATAGCTGAGGCCTTGTCCAATGAAGTGACTGTTGTACCGTCATCAAGATTACTTGCCCTACTGACCCAGGCCCTCAAATGGCAGCAGTATCAAGGATTACTACCTCCTGGAACTGTTATTGACGTGTTCCGAGGCAAGGCTGCCGTCAAAGAGCTGGAGGAGGAAAAGTACCCAACTCAAATGTCCAAGTTGATCAAGTTCGGCCAGGCATCTCATGTGGAATGTTGTACATTCTCACCTGATGGTCAATATTTGGTAACCGGAAGTGTTGATGGCTTCATTGAAGTGTGGAATTTTCAGACTGGAAAAATAAGAAAAGATTTGAAATATCAAGCTGCCGAGAATTTTATGCTAATGGACGATGCAGTATTGTGCCTGGCCTTTAGCACAGATTCTGAAATGCTTGCCAGTGGTTCTCAAGATGGGAAGATTAAAGTGTGGAAAATTCAAACTGGACAATGCTTGCGTCGATTTGAGAAAGCGCACAGCAAAGGTGTGACTTCTGTGACATTCTCTAAAGACTCAAGTCAGTTATTGACCGGGTCATTTGACCAGTTGATAAGAATTCAAGGTCTGAAATCGGGCAAAATCCTGAAAGAGTTCAAAGGACATTCATCGTTCGTGAATTGCGCAATATTTTCAGCTGACGGCCATTATATTCTTAGTGCTTCTTCGGACGGTTCTGTCAAGATTTGGAGTGTCAAAACAAATGAATGCATCAATACTTTCAAATCAATCGGAGGAGGAGATATTCCAGTCAACAGTGTCCATCTGCTGGCTAAAAATGCAGACCATTTTGTAGTGTGCAATAAGTCTAGTACTTTGGTAATCATGAACATCCAAGGCCACGTTGTGAGAAGTTTTACCTCAGGAAAGCGAGAGGGAGGAGATTTCTGTTGTTGTACCGTATCGCCTCGGGGGGAATGGGTGTACTGTATTGCTGATGACAAAGTGCTCTATTGCTTCAGTACTACAACAGGAAAACTAGAAAGAACTTTGACTGTGCACGAGAAAGATGTGATTGGTATTTCACACCATCCGCACAATAATCTTATTTCAACCTTCGCCGAAGACGGTTTGCTCAAGCTGTGGAAACCGTAAAACAGGAAAAGAAAGCATTTAACACAAAATTGATACAAACTCGTTTCTCCGAGAAGCATCACAAACCCTTTGAACAAAGTTGCACCCCACGCATTAATAAAAAAGTAGGGTTGAAGTTACCGAGATCGTTTAACTCATTATTCAAGATGAAACTTCGAGATTTTTAATGAATTATTCGAGATTTTTAATTTGACATAATAAAAGTTGGATTGATCAGAAATTGGCCATAGTAAAAATGCAGGATTGACATATGAGGATTCAGTGTTGATTAACTATGATCCGTGAAAATAGATTTTAGATAAATAGAAAGTATAATTATGAAAAATAAGCGGGGTTTGTGGATTGAAGCAAGGCAGTTATTTCATATGAATTATTAAAACTACCATTTGATAATATATGACAAATAGTTCTTTTTAAATAATTTCTCTGTTTTTGTCGAATTGATTGTACTGTTCTCAATTTTTTCTCTATGGAATTTATATACAGTAAGGTAATGGTTTTTCTGTTTATCTGCAGTTTATGTTTTAGCGATTGTTTCCACAGCCATTTTGTCTCAATTCTCGCTGTTTGAGCAAACATCAAAAAAGTAAGCAGCGCTTTGTCAATTTTTTTCATTGAACTTGCAAAATAGCTGCTGGTTGTTTTGAACAATTGATGTCACACATCTTATCACGCTGTTAAGCATTCGATGTTAGTAACGGAAGCAGGAAGATAAATTTTAGCTAAAACAGTAAAATACGAAACCATTCAAGTTAGTCAATTTGCTAAATTAACTTGGAGACTCAATTATTTCCAGATTGATTTGACTCATTTATTGAGGCCTTTGTTATTTTGTTGCTGACCTGAAGACATTCTGAAGATTGTCTTCACACCACTGAACTTGTGGAGTTCGCTCACGTTTGTTTCTATTATTTGCTAATTATGTCATCACCAAAAAAGACCGAAACCAACTCGCCTAAGAAGAAGTCTGTTGCGACCGAACTTGAGGAGCTTAATAATAATAATAATCACGCTCACTCGGAAGAGGTCAACGGGAAAAACATTGAAGATGATGACGACGAAATGGCTGAAGATGAATATGAGGTAGGCGAACGCAGTTTACAGAACCTTAAAAGCCGCTTGAACTCAAGATTTTTGTTTTTATGAAGAAAAATTTTTAAATTGTTTTGGACCACACGACGCCCTTCATTCCCACCCCCCACCCCACATCACTTTTGGACTCTGATGTGGAGACGTAAATTTAACCTGTAAAGTGCAATTTTGTGTCATTTGATACCCCCTTCACATTTATGCCCCCTTCCAGGAATATTATGTGCGTGCAAAACATTCCAATCAAAATTATAATGATTATGTATGGTTTAGTATCAGAAAATAGTTGCGGCGATCAGAAAATTCAGAAGCACATGTTTTTCTTGTAAGTCACTGATTTCCGGATGTCATGAAACTGGTTGACGTCGCGGATTATTGTTGAAACTAACTGTGTGAACTTGTATCCAAAACAAACGGATGTATTTTTTGATGTATGATTTCTGACATTCAAATAAAAGTAGTATGTCATCTTTGTCTTTTGCTACCGAGAAGGTGGTGCTGTAATTTCTCGGTTTCAATTTTACCGAGATTTTTTGTTAGCATGTCAGCTGCTTGTTTGTCTGTAGGAATATACTCTAACTTCAGTATACCTCTCTGGCACATATCTCTAAGATACTGTATTTTGATTGCAAAATGCTTAGTTTTACTATGGTGAGAAATTTGCTTACTTCATGCAATACAGGCTTAATTATCAAGAAACAAATTAGGCCGGCTTGGTACAGGAAGGTTGAGTTCAGCTAAAATACCCTTCAAGTATCACATTTCTTGAGCAGCTGAAACACATGCGTAAACTTCAGCCTCCGCTGAACATGTATCAATACTGTTTTGGATTTTACTTGCCCAACTAATTGAGCCAGAATTTGTGCACATTTATAAAAGAACCCCGATGTTCCCAGCCCAGTCAGAGTCGCTATAACCAGCCAAATTGTCAACCACTGATGTCCCTTTCCTGAAAGATAGATTTAGATGTTTTGTACCTTTTAAATATCTTAGTACATGTTAAGCAGCAATCTATTGCTCCATTTGTGGCATTTCAAGGAAAGAACAAAGCATGCGCCGCCTGTGAAAGATCTGGTCGTGTTGATAGTGCAAAATAGTTAAGGCTCCCAACAAAACTCCGATAAGTTGTATTGTCAATATCAGGTTTATCAATGTGCAAACTTGGTGAATTTTTGTTTTTCTGCAAGAGGTGTCGATACACTTTTGCAGTCGCTCATTCCATATTTTATCAGGAGGTTATCAAATGATTTTTCGTGACTAATTTCAACTATCCCATCGGAGAACTCAAATTTCATTCTCAAAAACCATTTGAGATCAGAACATTCACTGATAATGAATTTTTTGACATCTTTCCCTCAAACCATTGATAAAAATCAGTTTCCGGACAATAGAAAATAATATCATCTACCCAAACGCAAATCATTGCCAAAATGCTTTTCCGTTTTTTGATGAATAAAAAAAAGATCATTTATGCATGTTTCAAAGCCTATGGTTTCCAAATGTTCTTTAAAAGTATGGAACCAATTTCTTCCTAACTGTTTCAAACCGTAAATGCTGTTGTTCAAATTACAAACTAATGGATTACCATCTGGGTCAAGTCTTACAAAACCCTCAGTTGAAAAATGTATACATTTTCTTCAGTTGGTACATTCAAGTACGCTGTCTTGATGTCCATTTCGTTGTGAAGACCACCTAAATTTGCCACTATTTGAAGTATGATACGTATGGTACTCAGTCTAGTAGTTGGTGAGTATGTGTCTTCGTAGTCAATACCTTGTTGTTGACTATAACCTTTTGCCACAAAACGTGCTTTGTGTTTAGTGACATTACCATCACTACCATATTTTTTAGCAAAATTCCATTTGCTCCCAATTGCTTTTACAATTTCTGGAAGAGGAACTAACTCCCAAACGTGGTTTTCAACTAACGAATTATATTCTTGCTGCATTGCGTATCGCCTGTTTTCATTTGTCAGGGCTTCTTGAGTGTTTCAAGGCAGTTCAGCTTATCATTACAAGATTTCTTCCACTTCTGCAGAGAACTCAAACTAATTAGTATTCCGGTTAAGTCGAGCAGATCTACGAAGAGGTGATAAATAACTGTCTACTGTCTCCTCGTTCAGGATTGCAATGGGTTCATTGCAAAAATCTGTCTCATTAACATAACCAAAGTTAATATTTGCTACTGAGGGATCTTCCGAAGAATGTTGAATGTGATCGTTTTAAGCTTTGCAAAATATCACATCCTGAATATTCATACTGAGTTTTTTTTTAAACCTTGTAGCTCGCTTGCTCGTTTGAAATTCATATAATAAACCTTTTGCTGTTATTTGAAAATCCAACAAAAACTCCGGAGCACGATGATCAAGTTTCCCCGAAACTGTTTTGAATGTAGCTAAAGGCCTTACAGCCAAAAACCTCTACAAAAGAAACGTTTGGTTTGGATCCATACATTTTTTGTAAGGTGTTTCTCCAATTGCCGAGTGAAAACAGTAGTTTTTGGTGTAAAAAGCGTTGTTCATTGCATAGGTCCAGTGTTCTTTTCCCAATCCTGCGTTATCCAACAGACATCTTGTCATGCCGGTAGTAGTCCACCATTTTCTCTGTATTTTACCTTTTTCTGGCGTATAAGCAGCTGAATTTTCAAGTCTCACCTTATTTTCACAACAGAACCTGGAAAATTGACTAGAGGAAAACTGTCGCGCCGTCACAAGTGTTTGAGGTGTACCTAAATCTGCGCAAAGCTGTTGTAAATACTGGAGGCATTCGTCGCGAGTCTGTCTAAAGTAAACTTTCGAATATCTGGAAAATCTGTCGGTAAATGAAATACAGGTGTTACTGGTCATAAAATTTCAACATGAACAATATCAAGCGCATTGTTGGCTCTGTCAACGCCTTATTTTGGAAGTCGTTTACGTTTTGCGTTGTTTAATTCACAAGTGCCGCAATCCAATTCGCTGCTATCATTTTTGTCACTTGGCATCCCATCAACATGGTTTTGCAGTTTTATCAAATCCTGAAAATTATTCTGACCTAATCTGTCAGTCTCATGATTGATAAACTTAGCACGCCGCTGGAATAGATTGTTCTCTTGCATCAATGGAAAAACAGTGCCATCTCTTGTTGTTATCTGATCGTTTTCTCTAAATTCCACTTTATTACCAGATTTTTTTAATTTACTGAAATTAAATTCCTCCGGGAAACAAAAAAAATCGGGAACAAAAAGAGAAGAGCTTCTGACCACGTTATTTTTGCTCTCGTTCCATTATCCTCACACGCATAAAATTCAGCCCTACCTTTTCCTTGGATTTCGGATTCTGAATTGTTTGCACAGCCAACAAAACAAATCCCGAAGAATTTTCATCTAATGTAGCGAACATTTCGCGATCTTTGAACATGTAATTTTTATATCCTGAATCAATTATTATATCACTTATTCGTAGCTAAAGCATTGTTATCACTACTTGCAAAAAAAGCAAAGTTTTTTTTCATAAGTTGAGTTCATTTCCCGAAGTAAATTAGCTGTTTCAATGTTACTGGTACCATTTTTAAGTTAACAACATTTGCTGCAGTCATGGTTGTTGATTTTGCAAAAAGAACAGTACTTTTTGTTTTGGTTTGCGGCAATCGTTTGCTAGGTGATCTAAAATACCACAATGATGACATTTCTTGTTTCTTTTGTTAGAATCTTTTGACCAACAAAACGCTTGCTTACGACCCATTTTACCACAGAAATTACATTTCAATTTTGGGTTTTGTCTATTATTGCCGAAGAACGTACACTCCAGACACTCAACATTGCTACGTTGTGTTTTATCATATTCAAAATTTACTAAATCTCATACTATCCAGATTTTGTTCATCCTTACTGAATTTGCAAATTGTTTCAAAATTACCAAAATCTTTTGTGAGAACTGTCAAAATAGTAGAAATAAGCATGGGCTCACTGACTTGTTCATCAACTTCTCTTAAATTACTTTGCAACTCTTCAAACCGTGTGATATAATCAAAAACACTTTCATTTGCTATTATTTTCAATTTAGTCAATTTTTCATTCAATTGCTGGAGGCGAGGCCGTTCACAACTTTCATATCTATCACACATTACACATTACGGCCCAAGCCTTTGGACAATCTTCTTTGTAAGGTCTCAAAAACATTGCAGAACGTTTTTCAAGTAATTGTATGATCTCACACCAAACACGCATCTTTAACTCATCGTATTTTTCCGGAGCTTATTTCTAAGTTTGGCTTCCTCGGAAGCATTAGGTTTCAATTTTTTTTAAGCTCAGTTTCATCACATTGCCCTTTTAAAACTCCTAAAAGTTTCATTTGTAACATCTTTGCTTCAAATTGATCCTGAAAATAAGCAAAGCCTGTATCGCACTGTGTAAAACTTGCAATGTTATGTTAATGTTTCAAATGACTATTGCAGTAGTTAGAACATGTTATGAAAAACGAGTTTCTTGTGCATATTATACCTCGGAATCAAGAATCAGAAAATTTGAACTTATTTGAGTGACTGGTATTTTCTATCTCTTAAGAATTCCCTTAAATTGTGTGCGTTTTAGCCGGAAAAGGCAAACACCACTTTCATTATGAAATTTTTTGCTGTATCAAAAAACTGTTAGATGACTGCAAAATCTGTCAATATTCTATTACATGAATACTCAGATTTTTTCTGTATCAGGGATGAATAGTTGGCAATATTCCGACAATTGTTTGTTCATATTGAAAAAGTTGTCAACATGAGAAAATAAAATATTAATCTCCCCAGCTTCAGCATACAATATGTTCCGTGAATACAAGAAATACTGTGGATATGCTGTCGACGTGATATCAGCTCCGCATTGTCTGTGATAGAATATCTTCTGTGTTTCTAATTATTTTCAGTTAACAAAATCTATCACAGAAAATTTTGGACATGTATCTTTAAACCAATGATTATCTTCGATACCTTCAATTTGCAGTTGGAATTTCGACTTTCAATACTTTGAAAACTGCAGAATACAATGTTGCTGTTTTTTAGATTAAAAAAATCGAGCATGAAAAAGATAAGAAATGCGCGTTACTTTTTCCCTTTTTTGATGATTAATCGTAGGGATTTTAATTTCCTGGGCCCGTAACCTATCAAGGTTATGTGACGGTAGGGCCCAGGATTCTAATGTGCGTATAGAACATTTCAATCAAAATTATAATGGTTATGTATGTTATTGTACTAGAATATAATTGAGGCGATCAGAAAGTTCAGAAGCAGATGTTTTTCTTGTAAGTTACGGATTTCTTGATGTCATGAAACTGGTTGACTATTCGCGGATCATTGTTGAAACTGTGTGAACTCGTATCGAAAACAAACGGATGTGTTTTTTGATGTATGACTTCTGACATTCGACTAAAATTAGGCTAAAAACACTTATGCCCCCCCCAGCCGCCAATTTTATTTTTTTCTCACAGACAAAATGGCCCTCTGTTTTTAAGGCAGCCACGACTAAGGTCTCTCGTCACTTGTTTGAGAGCAATTTGTAGCAAGTTAGGCGATTCTCTTTGATGTATTTAATTTGATTGGTGTCATTTTAGTTGTTTGTTTTTCTTTGCCGGAAGCGAAGAATCGATTAAATCTGCCCAGTTTAGTTCAACCAAATTGCTCACACATAGCCCAAAGTTGAAATCTGCAAGATTGTTCGTTCTTCAAATATGTCAATCTCAACTGCGTTTCGGTTACTGTTTTTGCTACAGGTATCCTTCCTAAAGAATATTTTGAATAGGAGGCAATGTTCAGGAATTTGTTTCTAGTCAACTCTGGTTGGATCGGAAATGACTTCCTTGAAAGCCTTGTGACCTGTCAGCAATGGGGCACTACCGACATTTCGTCGATTCAATAAAAGGACTAAATATTAATCTCAGATGTGTCAAAATGATATTTTTGAAATTTACTGATTTCATGCTTATTTGACTATAATACAATCGTATCTATTAGCTGAAAAGGCCTCAGAAAAAACGCTTAATTTTCTCATGCAAACTAGATATTTACATCTACGTTTTTATGCTTTTTGACTGATTGATTTGACTTGGGTGGCTTTTTGCGCTTACTCACAGAGATAATTTGGAGCGTCTATTGATGAAGTTTGCTATAAATAGGCAAATCAAGCGAAATATTGCTCTGTAGTTTTACTAATACGGCTCGTTAGAGTTTTTGCGTGACAAAAAACAAAAAATGATATCAAGACCTTGCTGCGGATGTTTCAATCAGGGAGGAAAGTGTAATAAAAGTTTATCTGTGTTTGTTTATGTGTTTGTTTATCTGTGTTGTTTATCTGAGCTTTCTTCTGAGAAATAGTGGTTTAAGGTGTATTGTAAGCATTTAATTTGGGGATCTCGGCGTTTGGAGTCTGTAGTGTAGTTGCTGATGAAAACATTTATTTTGCATTTTTTTGTTCAGGTTGCTGTAAAATATTTTTGTCGTTGTCTTGCTTTGTGCTTTGGAGCAACATGATATTGCAGTTTTCAAGTTCTTCTTTGTAGTTTGCTAAGTCATATCCAAATACTCATCTGAAATTTTATGGTACCTTGAAGCTCGATAAACTTGAGAAATGACAAAAATTTCCAATAAATTGCGTAAAACTCAGTACGATTTTGTTATTGAAGTTTTCATAAGCAATGCAGATACCTCGAAGAGGTTTTAGGTAACGTGGTCCTGAATTCCACAACATCTATATGACTGTTACTGTGCAGGCCAAATTGTGAAAAAAAAAAACGGAATATACGATAAATGCTCTTAATGAGTTCAATAACTCAAAATCTCATTTCACCTGTTCATGTCGAGTGCAAACCTACTAAAGCTAACTCTATTGCCATGTGAAGACGTGGCTCTAAACTTTTTTTATTTTCGAAAGCTCTATCCTGAGTCAAGAAATTTGGAAACACACTTGTTACGGCGTCTAACTGTTGGTTGGTTCCAAAAGTCGGTTTTGTTCCACTGATTTGTTTAGTGGAAAGTTGATTATGATTGTCGTCAAACTGCCTTTTTCTTCAAAAACTTCGCCATAATCTACATTTTGTGTTTTATCTGAAAACTCTTCCAACTAAAAGTCGCAACAACTCTGAAACTACCAGTTAGAGTGATGTTATAAATCTTTCCTGTCGAGTGTAAAACTGCTGAAGTATTTGACTGGTGAAAAGTGCGTTTCGCTATATCACTTCAAATTGCTGGGCACGGTTTAATTTGGTCGTTGTACTTTGATTGGCCGAATTTTTATTGCAAGCTAAAAATCACGAGATGGTGAGCTTTGTCGTATCTGGTTGAAATAGCCTGACTATCAAGTTTAACTGGTGGCACGATTGATTCCAGCACGAAATTTTTTGTATCTGCCGTCAAATCTGTATCCGCCGGTTACGGATAAAAAAACCGGATTCTGCCCAAATGGACTATCTTCACGATTTTTTTGTAATATTTTGGCTGGTTGGCTAAAATGCCTTGCACTATAACTATAACGCTGAAATACACTCACCCAATACAGAATTGCTACCGGGGTGAAATAGTTGATTTTTGATAGGTAAACTAGGTTTCCTGGGCGAAAACCTGTGTTTCGACGGTCAGAACAAAAACATTTGCGAGATGTTGCTCGTCCATAATCTTTCTTTTTAAGTGTCAAATTGTCTTTTGTTGGGTAAAGTTGGTTGGTAAATTGCCTAAGCAATGTTTTGAAAGCAATCAATGTTTTGAAACCAATGTTTTGAAAACCAATCAATGTTTTGAAACCAACCAAAATGTTAACTTCTTGTAAACTGTTCTGTGGAACCTAGTTTACTTTGAAGAAAACTGACCCGAGAAACAATGTTTTGTTTCTTTTTTCAACTGTTTTGTTTCAGTGCACAGCAGCTCAGGTTGACTAGCTTTAATTTCATAAATTTACGCTGTGATTTGATTAGAAACTTACCAAATCAAGTTCTCGAAAACCAAATTTACTTAATGGTAAGTTAACAGATCACAGGATGCACAGGATTACTTATTAATAGCCGCCCTCATCTTCTCAGCCGGCTATTATAGCGCTCCTTTTTACAATTCAAAGAATTTGAATTGTATTGGGGCGCTGTCTTTTTACGACTCGAAGAGGAGTAATGGAGAAGTCCTTTTTTAAATCAATTTTATTGGAGTGAATTTTGAAGCGCGAAATGAAACTCGTGAAAAAATTTGGAGCGATTTTGTTGCTGAACAAAACGAAGAGCGGAGCGAAAAGAGAGTGGTTTTTTAATAGCCGCCCTCATCTTCTCAGCCGGCTATTATAGCGCTCCTATTTTTTTACAATTCAAAGAATTTGAATTGTATTGGTGTGCTGTGTTTTTTTTAAGATGTGTTCACACATTTTTCAATGACTTTGATCTTTCAAAACGGGATAACCAGATAAAGCCCAGCGGGCTTTAAGTTTCATTAGGGGCCCAAAGTGGGCTCTTGGTAGTCCTACAAGTGCTTATAGTGGTGCAACTGCTGGGATGGCCTTAATTTAAGGTTAAAAGGTCATTGTTAGGAGTTTTTGGGCTCAAAATGGTGCAATTTTTCATAATTTTTGTTTGAATAGTCTTAGGTTTAAATTTTTCAAAGTTGATGAAGGTTTTTTGCGCGACAAAATTGCTTGTTATGACCATTTTTTTTTTTGAGCTATATGTTTTGGTACTACAAACACAAACACGCAAAATGATACTAATTTTTGCAATTTTTTTTCAGGTTTTTTGAAAATTTTTGTCATATTTTGAGATTTTTTAGCCCTAGGTGTCAAGAAATCTCATCTAAGGTTTGATAACGGGTTTGATGATAGATTATTGCTTAGTTTCTAGTGGTAATGGAATAGTTATCAACTTTTTGCCATCATGAATTTTATCATTTTTTGACAAAACTTGCAATTTTTTCATATTTTTTGACGTTTATTGTCATTGTTTGTTTGAGTTCCAAGGGCAATAAAACCTCATCAGTCTAAAGTTACTGGAAAATTTTCACAATAAAGTTACTGGAAAATTTTTACTTGACATGGAATAGGTTTCAACTTTTGAATATCACATATTTTAGCGATTTTTTTTTACAAAAAATCGCTTTTTCAGGTTTTTGAAAATTTTCGTTATTTTTCAGTTTTTCCACCGTCAGGGACCAGGCAGTCTTTTTTGAGGTTTGTTAATAGGGCACTGCATAGTTTCTAGTAACAAGGGAATGGTTTTTAACTTTTTAATGTCTCGAATTTTAGCCTTTTTCGATAAAATCTGCAATTTTTTTTAATGGTTTTGTCAGTTTTTAATATTCGTCCATTCTGAAGTGTGAGAAAACATATTCCACGTTCTAAAAAAGTTACTGCATGGTTTTTAGTTTCAATAGATTTGTTTTCAACATTTTAACATTTCGACTGTTAGAAGTTTTTTGATAGAATTTGCAATTTTTTCACGTTTTTTTTTCAAACTGTTTGTTTTTTTTTCTTGCCTCAGTAGCGAGGTAACTTCATCCAGGTTTCGATAGTATGTGTTTAAATAGTTGCTAGGGGGCAATTGAATGGCTTTCAACATTTTAATAGAAAAATTTTTTTTACTTTTTGAAGTTTTAATTTTTAAAAAATAATGTCTATCGACCTTTGAGCCAATGAGTTTTTTTAAAGTTTGGAATTGGGTTAGTGGATATCCTCTAGAGACATAGAAATGATTCTGAAGATATTTATATCACAATTTTTAGCATCATTTCCTTATAATTTGCAATTGATTTTTTTTTTTTAAGTTTTTCACTTTCGAGTTAATCGATCTTCAAGGGCCAATGAAGATTTTTCAGGTCTGGCTGATATAATACTGGATCGATTTCAGAAAAAAAATTGGTTTTTAGCATGTTTGTGAAAAAAGTATTTTTAAAGGGAAAAAATTTTGTCTTAGGTTTAAAAGCTTCAACAGTTTTAGCAATGAGTATATTTTTGTTTAGGTTTGATTCTCTTAGTTTCTCAATTTTATGATGATTTTGTTTGTGTTCTGGCTGGCATTGTTCAATTGATCTGCTGGTCAGGTTGAGCACGTCTGAGTTTTTCATTCAATTCTTTGAATTGTATTTCAGGACATGTCCTATGTTTTTTTACTTCGTCGAATAAAAAATGTTTCGCTTTACCTCATTTTGCCGCTTTTTCAACATTTTGCGTGCTATCTCTAGGCTATATTCTCTCTTCTCTCATTTTGCTAAAAGTGATTTTGAACATCAGTTGCTCAGCAAAGCAATTCAAAATGAACAGAGTCAGTATAAAAAATTGAAGTCAGAAGTAGAAACGGGATAAACCCATAAAGCCTAATTTTAGATGCCCGCTATTTGAACGTCGTTCCTATAAGTCTTAGTTACCATCTCTAATGCTTAATGGTATTGACAGTAGCCCCTGTAGCCTCTTTCTAAGAAACAGAAGTACGTTATGTTCAACTACGAAATGCCATCAAAATAAATCGGACTTAAAAAATGTTTTTGTACAAAAATCTTTTTTTTTCAATATCTTCTATTCTTTCAATCCCAATCATGCTTATTGGAATCAACGGCAGCTATTTTCCGGCAATCTGCTGGGTATGTTGTTCATATCGCTGTTTCCTAGAGAGCGAGAAATTGAGGTGTGAAAAAAATTCTGTAAGCGAGCGAAATTTTTTGTTCACGTGCGGCATTTTAAAGCAGTTTCTCAATTTTTTTCTAAGAGGTTTGGTTATGATTTGCTTTTAATTTTAGGCTGGGTTTGGTAGTGGTTTGAAGGTTTCTGATAATCTATATGATTTTTATGCTAATTCGTATGTTTTTCATGTATTTTGCTGATTTTTGGGCTAATTTTTACGATTTTTTTTTGAAGATACCCCTATTACTTGAGCAATTTTTAGTTAACACGTGGATACAGTTTTGTGGATATGAAACAGTTTTTTGTTGAGAAATATGTCGGAAAATTGGAACTAATTTTCTTAATTTTTCGCAGTTTTTCGGTTTTTCTGTTTTTAGACAAGTTTCTTAACCTATTATGTTTTGCCTATTATTTTGCAAGGATCTGGGTACCCTATTGGCTGAAAACAATTTTCGTTTAGATATATGTGCTTTTGTAATATTAAAAAATTAACTTTTTCCAGTTTTTTGTTCAAAGTTGTTTGTAAGAGCTTACTTTTTCATGATTTGGCTTCAATTATTTTTAAAAACTCTCTTAAGTGATTTTAGTAGTTACTAGTTGTATTGATGAAGTAATTGTAGCGGAGATAGTTTTTTGTGGTAGCAATTTATGACAGAATTTGATCAGATTTTAATCATATTTTAATGGATTTGATTTTTTTTGACTTTTTTGTTTTATGGTTTTATTCAAGATAAGCGTAAATTATTGGAGGCACGTTTTGTCTGATGAGCAGTTGGATGGCATTTAAGTGGATTTCCACTTCGAGTCGTTTCCGGAATTCTTCCGGCTATGTTTTTTTTTAAGATCTGTTCACACATTTTCATGATTTTTGAAGTCAAATTGGTGTAGTGATTTTGGTCACGCCGAAACAGGAAGTGGAGCGAAAAAGCGAGTGGTTTTGCGGCGTGAAATTTTTTTGCTCTAAATTTAAAGTAGAGTGAGAAAACGGTGTTTGAACAAAAATTTGCTTTCCCGCTAGTGGTTTTTTGTTTACATGCGGCCATTTCACTTTGATTTTTACTGTTTTTTCGATTTTTCGGATTGGTTTTTTTCTAAATGGTTTTTCCAATCTATTCATAGTCCGTTCTTAGCCTAGTTTTCTGTTTAGTCGATGAAAATTCTTTGAATTGTGTGTCAGGACTTGTTCTGCTATGTTTTTTATAGCGCTCCTAATTTTTTTTTACTTCGTCGAGCTTTTTTTCCCTTTACCCATTTTGCAGCTTTTTCGATATTTTGCGTGAAATCTTTTTGACTTCTCTAGGCTAGTTTCACTCTTCTGTCATTCTGCTCAAGGTCCTTTTAAACAGCAGCTGCTCAGCAAAGCAATTCAAAATGAACAGAGTCAGTATAAAAAATTGAAGTCAGAAATAGAAACGGGATAAACCCATAAAGCCCATTTTTAGATGCTCGGTACTTGAACTTTGTTCTCAAAAGTTTTAATTACTATCTATAATGCTTATTGGTATTGATACTAGACCCTGTAGCCTCTCACTGAAAGACAGGGGTATGTTCAATTACGAAATGACAGCAAAATAAATCCCACTTTAAAAGGTTTTTATACCAAAATCAATTTTGTTGATATTTTCTTTTCTTTCAATCCCAATAGAGATATGGGAATCAACGGCGGCTATTTTCCGGCAATCTGCCGGGTATGTTAATATACTTCTAGAGGTTAAAAACTTGTATATCCGTTAAAGACAAATACTAGTACAGGAAGGTGAGCTTCGATACCCATTGATTGACTAAACAAATTTAAAGACCGGTCATGATGACTGACTTATCCACAAATACTAAATCGTTATATCCTATATATTTATCCTATTATGAAATAAGATTAAAGTTCAAGACTTCGACTAGATGAATGGCTTGGCCGCGGCCTGAACAACAGCTAATAAAGAAAGTATATCAGGACAAGTCCACCAGTGAATCTGGAGAACCGGATAAACAAAGTGAAAAGTCCCTAACCGGGCAATCACAAAAGAAATTTGAAAAATTGAATTTGGAAGACGGACACAGATCAAACAGATAACCGTTCTCAAGATTCTATTAAGTAAATATCTACAGAGAATCAAACAATAATATAGAAATTATAAGGAGGCAAAAACTGATACAATATTTTCCCCTTATGAGGGCAAAATTAAATTAAAAAAATTATCTAATTTTGAGAGGAATGCAATCTATGGCAACCAATTTTTGAACATTTGGATGCAAAAAGAAGATGCAGATTTTCACAAAATGGGTAGAATTTTACATAGAGAACACAAACTTGCTCTTATTGGTGCCCAGCTCTCCAAAACCATCATTTGTTGCTCGAGAAACTGAAAACCGCAAATTTCACTGCTGTTAGTATTTTTCTAACGACTTTGAAACCTCTAGTGTTGCTAACTTTGCTTAATTTTGTGAAGTTAATTTAGGGACCCATTAAGCTCAAAAACCGAAAAAAAAACACAAAAAATAATATAGATTCTGCACTTAATGAGATTCCAGATGGTTCCACTCTTATCTTCTAGAATGCGTATAAAAGTATTTAATAGCGCGCTCATTTTTTTCATCAGGCTATTATTGCGCTTCTATTTTTACGACTCGAAGAGGAGTTATTGCGATCCGTTTTTTTTCAAATCGGTGACTTCTCTTTGCACAGTCACAAAGTCAGATGCGGCGCGTGAAAACAAGTGCTAAGGTCAATATGCTGAAGAGAAGTCAAAAGCAGAGAGAAAGAGTGATTTTCATGCTGTATTCTATGAGAGCCATAAGTGTGTCAAAAATTTTCGCTAAGCGAACGATATTTTTTTGATCACGTGCGGCTTTTTCAGAGTGGTTTTTTAGTTTTAACTCTAATTTTTCAGCAAAAAGTGTTTGTTTCATATATTTTGGCTAGTAATAGTATGTTGTGAAATAATTTTTCCAATCTGATGCAAATTTTAGACTTTTAAATTTTATTTTGATAAGATTTCCCCGGTGTAACGTTTTTTTTAGCACTTTTTAGGCTCTTTATTAATTTTTATAAAAGCAATTTGGGTCTTTTTATGGTTTCAGGTTAGTTTTTTGTGTATTTGGGGTTCGTTTGATTCACTTGATATTGATTGTGAGTTGTGTTTGTTAAAGAAAATCGGGTGAATTTAATTAAATTTTGGCTCACTTTAGTCTCTTTTTTTAGAATTGTTGAATATTTCTTCTGATTTTGAGTTTGCTAGCTAATCGACAGGTATTTAATAGGTATTCCTACTAAGAGGTGACAATTTAGTTTTAAGTAGTGCAATTTATGTATTATAATGAATTATAGAAATTTGCAATGTTTCCTTATTTTTTTCGTTCTTTGTTTTCTCTCTTTTTTATTAGGATGTCTCAGACAGGCAGGCCGTGGGTAGATCACTGATCGAGGAGAAAATAATTTTGGAGGGTTGTCTGAATGTAATTGATGGGAAGCAGCGTTTTGTAGACCATTTTTTAAAGAAAATGTTTTGTTGTTTCTTTTTTTTTCTCGGTTTTCTCAATTTGTGTTCTTTATTTGAATAAGAACTATTTTTTGCAAGTGTTTTTTCCAATAGTTTTTTTTGTATCTAAAAAGATGTGGTTTTCCCCATGTTGTTCTGACTGTTTTTAATTTGACTTTGTTCTACAAAAATAACCATAAATGAGAGGCACTTTTTGGTTGATTAGTAAATGGCTGGGGTCTAAGTATCTACTCCGAGTTGGTTCTTCAGTCTTCCAGCTGTTTTTTACTTCATCGAACAAAAATTTGCCTCAACTTGTCGCTTTTTCGACATTTTGTGTGAAGTCTTTTTCTCTGGTGTAGTTTCATTCTTCGCTTTTTCTGCTTAAAGTGCTTTTAAACATCAGTTGCTCAGCAACGCAATCTAAAATGAACAAAATCATTATCAAAAAACGGAATCAAAAATAGAAACGGTATAGACCCGTAAAACCCAATTTTAGATGCCCGCTTCTTGAAGTTTATTCGCAGTTACCATCTTTAATGCTTTTTATTATTGATACTAGCCCCTGTATCCTCTCATTAAGAAACAGGAGTCTGTCGAACAGCAAAATTCAATCAAAATAGCTTGCTTTTTTGAATGTTTTTCATCAATCATTTTTTTTAATAATTGCTCTTGAACAAAGTTCATAGCAATTATTGTAAGCTTGTGTCTTTTTCATGCAAAATTTTTGCTTGGCGGTTTTGACTTTTCGAGTGACTTTTATGCCCTTGACTTTTTGCGTTTCGCGTGATCCAAAATTCTCTCTCAATCACAATTTCAAGCAGCTGTACTCAATTGGCGGCAATTTAACACTAAAAGTCAAATGAAAAGTGCACTGAAACTGGTGCCATGTTTCACTTTAAATCTTAATAGTGGTATATGTTAACCTCTAATGTGGTTATTTGAAGCCCACTATAGAACTTCTTAGTCCCATTGAGGCTACCCCTCCTCCCCCCCCCCCCCCCCCACCGACTGAAGCAGGCGGCAATTGATTAGAGCTCCCACTAGTCGTTCGAGAGCAATTCTTCCGACGTTTAGTGGGTTATGTTTTCATTTTTCTGTTCTTTCATCAATCCTAATCGGTGTTATGGAAATCAATGGCGGCTATTTTCTGACAATGTGCCGGGTATATTTGATTTTGACTGGAGAGAAAAGACTGTCTGTCGTAATATATTTTTATATTTCCTTTATAACAAATAATTTTGGAACTGATCGGCGCGGTTGTAATTAGCCAGCTCACCAAATGATTCCATCTGATGTACATTAATTGTTAAGGTTGAGAAGATTCTGAAGCGTCGAATCAGAGAAGACGGGAAGATAATGTTATATGTGAAGTGGAAGGGATGGGACCCTAAATGGAACACGTGGGAACCAGAGGAGTCATTGGATGAAGTTCAACAGTACGAGGATTTCCTCAAAACATTCGAGGAAAAGCGTTTTTTGGTGAGGCTGCTTTATTATTTTTAACCAGTGCTCATGAGTTGAACTCATCTATAGTCCTAGAACCAAACGATATTTGTTTGCAGTATAATAATAATTTGGTTTCAAGTAGGTTAGAACCATTACTGTATGAACCAAGCTAGAACTCATTTACATCCTAATTGCTAGGTGATCAAAAGATCCATAGGGTCTTTGTTGAGTGATGTCCAAATGCAGTGCTAATGCTACGGTAATTAACTCTATTTATGGTTCTGACCAGACAACCATTTTCAGTTAACCGCGGAATACTCTGTAGCATAACTTTAGATATCAAATAAAAAGCAAATAAGCGGCTGCTGTTTTAGTTGAGCCTAATTCAGAACTTTAAAAAAGGCAAACAGAGAAGTGCTTACAATCATCCACATTTTTGACTTGGAAGAGATAAAACTTTCAAAAATTCATTTTTCTAATTAATTTGTGTATAAATAAAAAAAATCGCTTTAAGCTCAAACCATTAAACGATTTAAATAATACCGCTTTAGAGGGCCGATGAGATCTGCCATTAACAAAACAAGACAAACAACAAAATAAAAAAAGCAAAAATAATCATTTATTACGACCAATACTCAGTGTCGATTTTTTAAAAAAAATATCCGCTTAATTTTTGAAGTGACATATTTTAAGCAGATTTTAAAAAAGGTCGACTCTGAGTCTTGATCGTAATAAATGATTGTTTTCGTTTTTTATTTGGTTGTTTGTCTTGTTTTTTTTAATGGCAGATCTCATCGGCCCTCTAAAGCGGTGTTATTCAAATCGTTTAATGGTTTGTTTAAAGCGATTTTTTTTATTTGTACACAAATTATTTCAGAAAATGAATCTTGAAAAATGAATTACAAGAAACGATAAGTCAAAATGGCATCACATAAAACTTAAATTAAACAAATTAATTTTACTTGACTAAAAAGATACTGGAGCTTTCCTGAATGAGACTTAATGGGAAATAGGGCGAAGCAGTTTTTAATGTCGTGAAACCATCTGCACTTTTTAATTTTTATTTACACCATTAGCTATTGGCTGAAATCATTAAAGAGGTTCATTTTACCTCCATAGGATGTTCGATTAAATATTGCTTAAAATCAGTGTCAAAGCTTTTAAATCATCAAACCAAATGCTTGAAATTCAACAAAAAAATACCTGTATAATTATTGCTGTGTTAAACGCCAGCTCGGCCTGTCTTTGTGTTAAAACGACAAGACTTTAAAAGATTAAACTCAAATATGGGCAAATATTCAAAATACACACAGTTTTTATGAAAGCTCGCTGTATCAAACTGAGAAAACATTTTTTTAAAATTCGTTTTGTAGATAAAATAGCTTTCAAACAGAGAGAAGTCTTGATCTCTCATTTATGAGGCAAAGCTATACGTTGACAGAAGTAAGTTCGGAACCAAGATGAAAGCCATCATTTTTAAAAACAATTACATTCAAAGTCATCAAAAACATTAAGTATCAACGGAGATCCTTGAATAGGTTCGTATATACCTCCATAAGAGGCCATTAAGAGCTGTCATTATCCAGAATATATCATATGACTCCAAATTTAACGACAAGTTTAGGCAAAAATAATAACTAATTTTTGCGAGAAAACGGTGTCGAAAACCTTGTGATCTATTAACTAAGGGCAATGAATTTCAATTACGCTTTCTTTCAGCATCAAGTTTGTGACACATGGGCTGTTCATGTTGTAACAATCTGGCAAGACAAAAAGTTAACATGAAATTGGGCGACTGTCCAAAAAAATTGTAGAAACTCGTAGCAAAGTCGAAAAACCACTTCATCTAACATATGAACTCATTGAAGACTGGATTTTGGTTCACCACAAAGAAGACGGGATCTCTTTGCCGAAGCTACAGGTTTATAGAATTAAGATGAAAAAATGGCAAATATCAAAAAACAACTACAGAACTCAATGTTTTCGAAAAAAAATTTAAGCAAACAGTGTTGAAGCCATAAAAGCCATAAGCTTTTACCTGGCCTCATTTGCTCGTAAATGAGATCTCTCGACATTTGTGCCTCGATTTGAAATCAATTTGGTATATTTATTGATCGTAAACAAAAAAGAAGTAAACTTATTTTACAAAACCATAAAGTTCGAATGTCTTTGTAGTAAAGAGCCGTGATTAGTCCAAATCTAGCCTTGATTTTGCTGCTTGTCCATGAAAACTAACTTATTTTTGCAATTTTTGGCGAAATAGATAATTTGACAAAAATGAATATATCAAAAATAATTGATGATTTTTGGATATATATATATATATATATATATATATATTATATATTTAGATATATATATATATATATATATATATATATATATTTATATGTAGATATATATATATTTATATATATATATATATTATATATATATATATATATATATATATATATATATATAAATATATATATATCTACATATAAATATATATATATATATATATATATATATATATATCTAAATATATATATATGGCAATTTTTCAATTCCGCAAAACTCATGTAGTAAGAAAAAATTAAATTAGCCCTCTCTGGGGATTAAGAAAATGATGCCATCGATTTTCAGGTTTACCCTTCCGGCAAATTTAAAAGTGTGCTAAGGAGGCATAATTGGCGCATATTTGATCAAAAGAAGGCTGAATTTTGAAAAATTTATGCAAAATGTTAGCTAAAAATTTGGAACAATCAGCTCGACAAATTTCCTTCGTCTCCACAGTTCAAACCAATAACACTATCGTTAACAGTTTTATTATTTTTTTTCAGCAATATTGACGAAAAAATGGCAAAAAGACAAATTGTCAACAAAAACAACGGAAATCCGTCAAATAATAAAACCTCAATAACATTTTGGAAAACAAAATTCGAAAAAAATATCTTTTTAATTCTATATTTTACGGTTGATGATGA